>NW_006408656.1:2626321-2649700 GCF_000296735.1 Chrysochloris asiatica
GGGGGGAGTGTAGGGGGCGGGTTTATAGGGTATACCCTTTGGTCAGTTGATAATGCATGGAGGGGATTGGAACCATGGCAATGAAACAATATACAGTGGAATGAATGTAAAACTAAAGTTCTCTCATGTAAAATATCATATAATTCACAATAAAACATGAAAAAAAAAAAAGATAATGGAATGTTTCCATTAACTTTTTGCAGTAACCTCTTTTGAACTTAATTTTTAAGTATAAGAACCAAAGCCTCTAGTAAAAATGGCTTATTCTAGGACTGGTGCAGGAAAAATACAAGAGGATTGCCTTGTATTTCAGAAAGTTAAGAAAAATCTCAAGAAAACAAAAGAATGTGGACATACCAGGACATAGTAGCCGACCTGAAAATGCTCCCAATAGCCAAAGCAAGCCAATTTGAGTAAAATAATGGATTGTAACCCAAAGCATATACATGAGTTCATGCAATTACAAATGATTGAATAGACAAATCTTTCCTACAGAATTCCAAATAACGTATTATCCTCTCCCGGAGTTAACTCAGTACTCCTTCCCACTCAAGGGTTGTAGTTAATTGCTGTCAGTTAGTTCTGACTCACAGCAACCCTGTATAAATTTCCTGAGTGATTGGTTTCAACTGCTAAACTTGTGGTTAGCAATCCGGTGCTTGTCCTATAGTCCACACCATAGGTGGTTTTATTACTATGCTCCTGGTGTGGCACTGTGGGTTAATGCTCTGGACTGTGAAGTCATTTGAACCTCAAAGTCGGAAACTCAAGCTCACCAGCTGCTCCTCAGAAACCCTATACAGGGTTGCTATGGGTTGGAACCGACTCGAAGGCACTGAACAACAAATGATATAGTGGTTGTGTGCCATTTAGCCAGTTCCAACTCATAGTGACCCTGTATAGGTTTCCAAAGCTACAAATCTTACAGAAGCAGAAGTCTCATCTTCCAAGGAGCAACTGGTGGATTAAAACTGCTGGCCTTGCAGTTAGCAGCCCAACGCATAACCTATTATGCTACTGTTTTTGTTAGGTGCTATCAAGTCGGTACCAACTCATAGTGACCCTAACTATGCTACTGTTATGTGCCGTGGAGTTGGTTCTGACTCATAGCAACCCTATACAGGGTTTCTGAGGCTGTAAATCTTTAGGGGAGGAGAAAGCCTCCTCTTCCTCCCATGGAACAGCTGGTAGTTTCAAACTGCTGACCCTAAGGTTAGCAGCCCAATTCATAACCACTACGCTACTAGGGCTCCTTAAACAGTAAAGTTAAGTGCCATCAAATTGGTTCTGACTCACAGTGACCCTGTATAGGGTTTCCAATTGAGTTTGAACTGCTGACCTCTTTGCGGTCTAGTGTTTATCCAACAGCGCCACAAATTAAATTTACAGTGGAGAGACCTGGTAAACACTACTTTAACCAAGCGATGAAGGTCATCAGCAATGTCCTATGAATATCACACACCCAAAACATAAGGGTACTTCACCTCTGTGGAATGCTTTCCAAAAACCAAAAGTTCAAGTCTTATGAGAAAAACATCTGACAAACCCAATTAGGGCATATTCTATAGGATTCTACTCAATATTGTCAAGGTTATAACATGACAATTAAATGTAATATGGCACCCTGGACTGGATCCTAGAACATCAGTGGAAAAACTGGTGAAACCTAATCATGTGGAACTGAGCTAATGCACTAATGCCAGTTTCTTAAGACAAATGTACCTTGGTAAAATACTAACAATGGGAGAAACTAAGTGTGGGGTATATGAACACTTTCTATACTATTTTTGTATCTTTTCTAGACATCTACAATTGTTCCAAAATAAAAGTTTAAAAAATTAAGTTGGGGTTGCCTCTATCCACTAGGTTCTCCACATTTTGATGAAATCATAGCACACTAATCTGACCATGGAATTGCTTACCTGTGAGGTAAGTGTGGTGCAGTTGCACTGATTAACGTGTGAGAGCACAACATATTGTAGATACCTTTGTTGATTTCAGAACTTGAAGTTATAACTACCATATTCGCCCCTCTCCCCCAATTTCAAACCTCAACACACCACAGACATGGCTTTTTATTAAAAAAAATTTTTTAATTGGTTTACAAAGAAGCTACAGGCTACATTGAAACTATTCTTTGTACAAAAAGGCAAAAAAAAAAAAAAAAAAAGAATTACAAAAAAAGCCCCAGAACACCCAGAAACAAGAGGGAGGGGGATAGGGGATAGGCAAGAAAGGAAGATACAAGAGAGCAGGAAGAAACTGAAAGACAAGAGATTAGCTTCATACATACACAAGAGCAAGAGAGGGAAAACGGAAGAAGAAAAAGGAGCAAGAAAGACGTAAGAGCATTTAAAAGTAATTCCCCAAACAGCCCTGGTGATAAACGGATTGGAATCAACAAACACAGTATGAAATTAAGAAGTTTAAAAAGGCAACAGTGGTATGGAGACGGGTTATTGCCAGTGTTAAGAGAGAAACTTGTTTTAGGTACCAGAGATTGGAGCACCACCCCTCCCCCTAGAGGATGACAGAGGAGAGACGAGAAAGCAGGCCCAAGGGCAGCTGCCATGGGTGTGGGGTGTGTACAGAAGGGATCTTCTCAGAGTATTTTCCCCAAAGTCTTTGTGCTCTAGACTCTGGTGAAGGCTATGGGATGCCATTTGGAGAAAGGGGTGAGCAAAAACATGAAGGCCTGCCCTTGTCCACACTGTTCAAGAGCAGTTGCTGGAAAAAAAGAGGAGGGCTAAGTAGAGGAAGCCCATCCCCTAGGTGGAAAAGGCACAGTTTAATTCCTGAAGGTGAAATATAGGAAAACACACACCCCAGGAGAGGTAGCAACAAAGTCCTCACTACCTGAAGCCCCAGACTAATCCCTTTTTCTGATACTGAGCTGGGAGAGTCTTAGGGTAGTTGAGGGACAGATGACCACATCTCTCTTGGGGCTTCCCAAGGAAGGCTGGGGCTGTTTGATGAGGAAAGGGTAAAATGGGACAAAACACTCATTTCTCTCAGATGAACTTGTTGAGGAAATCTTTTTGAGCTTGGGAAGTCAGATTAGAGATCTAGGGAGGAATAAAATCAAGGGATCCCTTTCTTTTCCATTCCCAGTCTTCAATCCGAGGTAAGTGAGTCAAATCCTGAAAAGGGGAGTAGGAATTTAAGCTTAGGTCTGCTTAATGTCTTCCTGGGGGCTGGTGTTTAGGGCAGACAGACAAAGAAAAGAAACAGGTCAACCTCAAAGCTGGTCTGCTCACCCTCCTAGAAGAGGTCTGTATCCCAGGAGTAGAGCCAAGAGAGGCACCGAAGAGAGCACAGGCTCTCAAATGAAAGTAATAACCTGCCCATATTTTATCAGCAGTTTCAAAAGCACTGTGTTCCGGGGTTGGAGAAATGCCATATCCTCCTCCCTTTCCTCAAAGCTACTGCTGCCACCTTTCATCTTTGTACATAGTTATTGGCTCTCTTCTAAGGGAGATGAAACACTGTGATTTCAAGTTTCTCCTCCCAACTCCAAAGACTACCCAGCTTTGGACAAGAGAAGCAAAGCTATGCAAAGGAACTCTCACTTGAGGCAGCTATCATTTCCTTGGTACCTAATTTCCAAACATCTTCAATTTGATCCCAAGGTCCAAAAGGCATCAGGGTATTTAAAATTGAATGAAATTTTTAAGCAAGTAGCACCAGGGCTTCCCCCAAAGCAAAGAGGGGCCTGATTAGCACCCCCCAGAAGAACCCCTCAAATAGTATATAAATTTATTGCGTCCTTAGCAAAGATCTGCAACTTCCAGTATTCACATAATGTGAAGATATTAACAATACAAAATATATTCTGAAAGTCAAACACCTGCAGTTCATAGTGCTTTCTCAAGATTTGTTAAAAAAATACAATGCTTACTTTCCTATATAGGATATACAAAAGCAAAAAATATATATATACGTATATAGTAGAAATAAATCAGCCATAGTAATTTACAGCTTTTGTCTCCAACCCTCCCCCAATCATAATCTTTAACCCATATTTCAGTCTATATTTTCTGGGATTAAGGGTTCTATTTATTCTGAACCAGGCTGAGAAACATCCATTAAATTGCATATTCACAGCGCCCACAGCAGCGCCAGCTGGAAGGTCCCTGATGGAAGATGGTGTGAGTTGTTACTGCTCTGGGTAAAAGTGAGACAGTCAACCGATGAGCAGATGAGCATGCATGGGCAACTTGAAAGGATAAGTGTATGAGTGCTTAGCATTACCATTCCTCTGGGTACCCCATCCCTGCAAGGTTTGGTCATTAAAAAATATATAAATTTTTAAAAAAGGCAACTCATGGTAAAAACAAAACAAAAACATCAGAATCAACATGCCTATCAGTTCCATTCATTTCTGCTGGCCAACAGTTCAGGGAAAGGAGATTTTTCAATAAAGAGCTCCTGACTCAAGAAATATAAGCTCTTAAATTTCTGTGGAAAACACAGTGGCTTACTGCCACTGGGAGACAAAAGCAGAAGCTGTTTTACTTTGGGGGCTAAGATATTGAACCTGGAGTTTCCTTGGTGAGAAGGGATTGGGACAAATGAAAGGAAGAATTCAATATAAACTCACTCATAGAAATGCTAATAAACTGGATTAAGGATAAACCAGCAGCTTGCCACCCAAAAGAATCATCAATTAGCCATCAAAAACCTTGAAGCACTCAGCATTGTTAACCTAGTTTATATGTGATAATTCTACATTGGAGGAGATTCCATTCCTTGAAATGCTCAAACAAAATACTACATACTCTCATGAGTTATCCTGTCCCAAAATACATGATTACAGACATAAAAGAATAGGTTCTGAGTTCTGCCTTTTAGTGGAAAAAATGAGTTTCATAGTGGCTGGGAATGAATGACTTTTACTTCAACATTAATAGAATTAGATCTGGGAAAGTTCCTTGCAAAGTTCCTGAGTGTTGAAAATAATATTAAGTTTGTGAGGAAGGACCAAAGGAAGTAAACTACTGTTTAGAATATGAACAGTTATTCTATTTCAGGTTAAACAACAACACAACTTACCCAAACCCTAATTTAAATGGATTTTATATAAAATATATAGTAGAATCATAGCATCCTCTATTTGTAGCCAAGGTAAAAAGACTTATGAAAAGAACAAAGACTCTGCTATAGACCTGGATGTTGGTTTCATTTTCAAATACAAAAACAGCTTCCTCTTTTAAAAGTGCAGTAAAATATCCCCCATTCATAATTATAATTGATTTAGTAGAAACAAAGAAATGACCTCAGGAACATACCCAGGTTTTCAGATAGATTGCTAGGTAATGGGCCTGAAAGGCATTTTGATCTGGATTTGATTTACTTTCCAACAATTTCAAATATAATTTTCATCTGTGTGTAGATAATACACGAGGGGGCTGCAAAAAGTTCATGGGAAAACTCTTCTCTTTTAATTCCATTTTTCCATGAATTTTTTTAATCCCCCTGGTACAGGCACAAACACACATTCAAACACAGTCATACACAAAAATTTCACTTTCTATCAGATCAGGGTAAATTTTTATTGCAGGTCTCTTTTAGTATTGGCTAACAGAAAACCTATCCCCAACCTAACAGATTACACACATACACACAGCCATTTAGTTTCACACTTCCTCACAGTGAACAGCTCTCCGATAAGATACCAGAAGGTCAAGAGAGACAATGATTTAATGGCTGGGCCTTGAGGACAATTCTGACTGCATTTACACATCTCAGTGCCAACTGCACCAAGAGTTCCCTGCCGCTATAATTTTTGGATCAGTCTCTTCTGGAATCAGGCCATGAAGAAAGCAGGATGATTTCTCCCAATCTTTTCTTTAAACCACAGTGGTAAGACAAGATTTCTATTTGTTCTGGGCTATCACTCCCATGATCCTGTGCTTCCTTTTCCCTTAGGAACTACCCAAGTACATACAGGAAGAATTAAGGGAAGAGAACATAAGAACCACTGCCTTGCCACCTAGTATATGCTCTGGAGTTCTATAGAATGGAAACCCAGAACAGATTCATTAGATGATGCTCCTTAGTAACACAATGGGAAAACAACTCCAAGGATGTTCAAAAAAGGAAGTGAGCTACCTTGGAAGGAAGACAACTATACAAAAGTCCAAATACTCCACTAACTCCTGAACCCAACTCCTTGAATCATCTCCTCTTCTGAACACATCATTCTCCTACTGAAAGCCCCTACCTATTATTTACCCATTTTTTGAGTTTATTCATTCCGACCTCAGATTATCACCTACAGAGGGTTTCCTGTCCAGTTACATAAAAGAACTTCTGAATCTCAATGCTTAGAGCAGCGAGGGAAGGGAGATGCCTTTGACTCTCCAGCACCAATAGGGTGCCTTCGTTAGCAGTTTTTTAAGCACTTCCTCCCAGAGCTACCTCCAGCATCAGCCTGGGAGGCAGGGCTTCTCTGTTCTGTTGTTAGAACCAACAATTTAAAAAGATAATATTGACAGAAGAGTCTCATCTAGGGATCACTACCAAAAATATAACATGAAGTGATTTAAGTATGAGAAGGAGAGACAGAAAGGGTTGAGTCAGGAAAGGAGTGCACGTAGCTGATCCCAAATAAAGACAAAATTTAAGAGAGGAAAAACATTATGTATGTATATATAAACTAAAAGCAGAGCATATGAATGCTTAATCTGGTGGGAAGCCAAGACAACATCTATAGAAAAGCTTGATGTGTCACAACAAGGCTCAGCCATAGAGAAATAAGGCAATATAAAAAATGACCAAGGTATTTTGGTCACAGAATGGTCTCCTTCCACCTCCCAGCCAACCCCTGTGAATGCATCTCTATATATCTTTATATATATATATTTATATATATAATATAGAATCTGTTTTTTGTTAAAAAGTATTTCAATGATCATATATATTTATCAAGGCATGATGGCTTTAGGAAAGGGAAGGGGAATCCATCATGGGGGAGCTGAGATGGAAAAGGCAGGAAGGGAAGGCTGGGGTAAGAAATGTAAGGGAAAACTGTCTGGGGTCAAATAAATGCTCATCAAAGGGTGACACCAACAGAATTTTCACTAATGTTTCCCACGTCAAGGAGACACTGATGATATAGGTGAGTGCCAGGACCCCATCTCTTCTCTTGCATTCCTTTCCCAATTCTTCCCACCACCATGCATTTTAATGCCTCATGGCTCTCTCTCCCACATGTCTCTTGGACCCATGCTACCTTGCATCCCGGGGTTGATGGGTATGGCCCATATGTCTCTGGCCCCGGGTGCCTGATCTCAGAAGCCATTCCCACTGATATTAATGGACTGCAGATCCGCCACCTGCATGACGTTGATGCCACTGTTGGCAAGACGGGCAATACCCTCCGGACAGATGGCCTCCATGGCTACCATGTTGGTGGTAATAAGGGTCGAAGAAGTGGCAGTGCCACTGCCTTCTGAGCCTGCCCCACTGTCCAGGGGCAAAGTGCCCACACTCAAGGCCACCCCTGGGCCCCCTTTCTTATTCTGGTGGGTCTTGATATGCTTTGACAGATGGTCACTCCTCATGAAGCGCTTGGGACATTCAGGGCAGGCAAATTTCTTCTCACCTACATAAAGGATGAAAAAGAAGGTAAGAAGTTGACATAAGAAGTGTGGGTGTCTTATCCAATTCACAGCCCTAAACAATATTAGGTACAAAAAGGTGATAAGAACAAAAGAAAGCTACATCTTTAGCTTTTTAGGGATGAAAACTAGACACAGGATGGGAGAGTACTTATTAAGGAAGGTGGAACTTTAACAGTTAAATAAAGCAAAACAAAAACTATGAAGAATAATGGACCAACTTTTCCCCCTTCAAAATCCGACTCAAAACCTAGCGTCTTCCTTCTTAAAAGTTTTCCAAATTAACCCCAATTCCATTTGTAACTTATATATTCAGATTCATATGTACATGTTTCTTAATTTTTTACTTATTTCGTAAGTATATTTTATGTCTTTCCATTCTGGTTTCTTACTATTTCTCTCTTCCTCTAGGCTTCTGCTCACCTGTGTGTGTACGTTTATGCCTCTGCAGCTCATCCGAACGTGTGAAACGTTTTCCACAGTATGACCAGGTACACATGAATGGTCTCTCGCCTGTGTGCCAGCGCAAGTGTGCCCGTAGGTGTGAGGTCTTGCCATATACTTTGCCACAACCTTGGATGTGACAAATGTGCTGCTTCTTTTTGCCAGGGTCCCCAGAGCCCCTGCAAGTAAAGACAGTATTTATCATTTATTCTAGAGAAAGAATTAAAGAACCACAAAGCATCAACTGTAGTTTTTTTAAACCACTCAAAACTAACAAAATTATTATTTAAAAAAAGAAAAAAAGGTAGAATCCCTACTGAATAGTTTTTATGTTGTCTAGATGGGTCTGGTGAATAGAGATTGGGACAGGATTCTCTTGATTCAATAGTGAGCAACTATTATCATGACTAATTGCGATTGTCACAACTGTAAACATAGATGTTTTGTAACATAAAAGGGGGAGTAGTTAATCTTACATCCCAGGACCATCAAGGGAAAAGAGCATGGCATGAGTGGAATATGGGACCCTAACTAGAGACAGAAGCAGAGATGATGGCATGGAGAGACAGAGCATCTGAGGACTCTAGACTCGTGGAAAGACAAAGACTGTGTGCTGGCAGCCAGGAGGCAGGTTTGCAGAATGAGCCCTTTGGTTGTTTAAATGATCATCTATTTCTTAGTGTTTTTGTGTACATCAAAAAAACAAAGGAAATAGAAGCAAATGCTGTTAAATGATGATGCATGGAGGGGATGGTAATCATTGCAATGAAACAAAATACGATAGGTTGAGTGCAAAACCTATGCTCCCCCACGTAAACTATCACTCAGTTCACAATAAAAGCATTGAGAAAAAAAAAAAAAAAAGCTAAAAGCTTTCCTTTAGTAATCAGAATATAAATCTTTAGTTGATTCTGGTTCTTAATAACCAAAATTCAAGTTGTAGGTTTCTTCACTACTGGATATTTTCTCTTTCCTGTTGCTTAATTAATTTTGAAGTTAGAATATTTGAAGAGCCAATTACTCTCATGGGACTTGTACAGTTTGTGAGGCATTTTCTTGTATTTTTTCTCAATCCAAGCATTTTCCACAGGAAATACTGTGAATATAGTGATATTTTTGACTGAGAACTTACTTAATAATCAAGAGGTTCTTTCTTTTTAAGACTTACTAGTAGAGAACTTTATGGGAAATATACAGAACATGAAGACTCAAAGCTGAAAAGTTGGGACAATACTAAAGATTTCAGAGAAAAAACAACTGGATGACATACAGACAAACCCGTAAGTACAAGCCAAGCCCATACAGTCTACTATATTAAAAATTTGAGGTACAACAATGGTTCATAATAGCAAAGAGGTGCTACTTTGGGACACACATCAAACATTATTATTATTACTCTATTTTTATGTTAAAGATGTTTTCAGTGTGTCTGGTGTGGCCCTGCCAGTTGGTTAATGCATGACACTGCAAGGTCGGTGGTTCAAGCTCACCAGTTGCTCCTTAGAAACCCTGTACAGGGTCACTATGAGTGGGAACCAACTCATGGAAGGTAACAACTACAGTGTGTCTGGAAGTGTATTTCTAATATTTTCATGCAGTAGAAAGGTACACTACATACTATATACTAAAATAAACATTTGATGGCTGTTTGATATAAACCATACCTAACTGTTCTGATATATCCTCAAGATGTCAGCTTGAGGACTAAGGTGCGCCTGACCTAAGCTATGGTATTTTCAATAACCTCATATGGATGCGAAGGCTGGACAATGAATAAGGAAGACTGTAGAAGAATTGATGCCTTTGAATTACGGTGTTGGAAGAGAATACGAAAAGTGCCATGGATTGCCAAAAGAACCAATAGATCTGTTTTGGAAGAAGTGCAGCCAGAGTGCTCCTTAGAGGCCAAGACGGCCAAACTTCATCTCTCATACTTTGGACATATTGCCAGGAGGGAACAGTCGCTGGAGAAGGATATCATGCTTGGTAAGATGGAGGGTCAGAGAAAAAGAGGAAGACCCCAGATGGCAGCATTGATGGACTCAAGTGTGGCAACAGTAGTGAGGTTGGCCCAGGATCGGACACTGTTTCGTTCTGCTGTGCATAGGGTCGCTATGAGTCGGTTCCGACTCGATGGCACCTAACAACAACAACAACTGTTCTGACATATATACAAATTCGACTTAAACACTGCTTTAGGATTGGAACACATTCATAATCTGGGGACTGCCTGACTGTAAAAAAGTATTCTCTATATAAAGCAGATCCCAAGATCTTTTCAAGAATTAACTCTGATGTTTTTTCTCCCCAAACCAGAATCCAAATACAAAGTGGAAAAAAATTAGCCATTTTCCTGGGGAGAAGAGATCATCAGTGCTTTGTCAGTTACCCTTGCCAGGACTGACAATAACCAAAGATGGGCGAAGACAACAAGTGGAAGCTGGGAACTCCCACAAGGACCAAGTATTTTTTAATTACTCAAACTGCGAGCTTAAGACCCAAAACCCCTTTAGTTCATTGTTGGCCATAAATTAGTCCTAAATTAGATGAGGGCCTGTAATGTTGCTCCTGGGGACCTTTGGAGTTTTCTGGAACCTGGTGACTAGAGTCTTCCTCATCACTGCACCAAATGTGATGGGCACTCACTAGATTGTTAACAGTGCTCAAATATAAGCCATTTGGTCATTAAAAAAAGAATTCGTTTTGAAACGTTTTTTGCCAAGCCAATTTATTCCATGTGTAACATATTACTGGGTTCTAGGGAAATTTCCAAGGAGTATTTTTCTTGGACATAACAGCATATACAAGGGGGCTTCAAAAAGTTTGTGAAAAACTGCACTGAAAGATAACAGAATTTTTCCACAAAATTTTTAAAGCGCCCTCATATTAGCAGTGGGGTAAAAACCCTAATGGAAATAAAATCACAATTCTGTAGAAATCAGAATTTCCTTCAGAAACTTAAATGCACTTTAAGGTCTGTTTGAGGGAAACAACTTTAACTCAGTACTTTTGACTCAGGAAGACGATCTGCTTTTCTTGTAACTTAGGGTAACCTATAAAGAATGCAATAGAATTTTTGCTTTGGTATTTTTCCTTTTTATTATATTTTTGTACTTATTTGTATCGGGACAAAACTTCAGCAGATTTCCAAAGTAGCCTAATTAACTCTTCTTATTCTCTTTTAAAAGCAGTGACTAAAGGGAAAACAGAACTCGCTTAAGATTAAAAACAGGTGTTACTAATGAAAAAAAACATCAGACCTTTGCTCTGCAGGACACTTCAGATTCCCTAATGGAAATTTTTCCTACCAGGATTAAGCATTTTTGTCTATTTTAAAAGGAAAGAAAGACTGAAAAAAGTCACAATTCTTACACAGCTATTATAAAAAACTCATTATAGTAGATAGGTTGGGGAAGTTTCATTTTCTTTACAAGGCTGTTTTGCAATCAATTTTGTTAAACTCATTTCAAATCAGCTATTTGGTAACAAGTATTAGCCTTGCTAGAAGTCCTGGTGGTGCAGTGAGTTACACATTAGACTGCTAAGCACAAGTCAGCAGTTCAAATACACCAGCTGCTGCGTAAAGATTTACAGCCTCAGAAATCCTATACAGGGTAGCTGTGAGTCAGAACCAACTCGATGGCACCCAAGCAACCATTAGACTTCTGATGCCAGTCCTGGTGTGGCACTGCAGGATAAGCATTTGACCATAAGATCAACGATTCAAACTCATCAGCAGCTCCTCAGAAACCTTTAACAACAACAAACTGAAAACAGGTCCTTATTAAGGTTTGGGGTCTTAAGAGCCAATGAACACATTTGACCTAGCCTCGATGGCTTGTTAATCAGAACTCGACTAGAGGAAGATTATAAAAAAAAAAAAAAATTTTTTTTTTTTTGATAAAGGAAACAAGGGCAAATTGCTACAATTTGATGAACTTGACCTATACTCATGGAGGTGGTGGTTATGTGCCGTGAAGTAGGACCCAACTCATAGTGACCCTATACTGGGTTTCCGAGGCTGTAAATCGTTATGGAAGCAGAAAGCCTCATCTTTCTCCTGCGGAACAGCTGGTAGTTTCGAACTGCTGACCTTAAGGTTTGCAGCCCGATTTGTAACCACTATGCTACCAGAGCTCCTATACTCATGGAGGTAGTAACTCTAAAGGACTCTTCACATCAAATATCAATGCTATCTCCTCTGTACACAGGGTAGATAGGAACGGGCAACTTAGACATTTGGCTATCTAAAATGAGGGGGCGATAAAGGCATGAAGTAACTGGCTTACAAGGTTTCAAGGGGAAGTTTAGTTTAACAGTGTAGGGGGGCAGAAAGAATCCCCACTGAATAATTTTCATCTTGTCTAGATGGACTCAAGCATGGCAACAGTATTGAGGTTGGCCCAGGATCAGGCAATGTTTCATTCTGCTGTGCATAGGGTCACTATGGATCAGTACCGACTTGATGGCACCTAACAACAACAGATGGGTCTGGTTAAAACAGATGGGAGATAAGATTCTTATGATTCAATAGTGAGCAACTGTTACCATGACTAATTGCAACTGTCATAATTGTAAAGGTACAAGTTTTGTAACAAAAACGGGAGTAGTTAATCTTAACAGTCCAGAAACAGAGGACCCTAGGACCATCAAGGGAGAATAGCACTAGCAGAATGCGAGACCTTATCCAGAGAAGCAGCAACACCAGAGATGGAAGCAGAGATGGGGACATGGAGATAAGGAGCAGCTGAGGACTCTAGATTCATGGGAAGAGAGGGACTAAGAGATGGGAGCCAGGAGGCAGACTTGCAGAATGTACCCTTTGGTGGTGTAAATTATTATATATGTGTCATTATTTAAAAAAAAAAAAAGCTAAAGTGAATAGAGAGAAATACTGGTAAGTGATGGTACATGGAGAGGATTATTATCATTGTAATCAAACATCAAACAAGGTATACGATCTGCTGAATGTAAAACTGATGATCTGCCCTGTAAACGTTCAATTCACACACACACAGATAGAGAGAGAGACAGAGCTAATGAAACAGCTAGCACTGAAACCAAGATCCTATCCTGTAAAACCTACTAAAAATGTACCATCTCTGATCCATTTGCAAAGTTGCTGAGTCTTAAATATCAAAAAATTAATCCACTTCCTCTTATCTCCAAACCCATTAAATGCTCCCTTTTATACTCTTAAGAGACTAGGTGGGTAGCCTCACCTTCCTTCACTGTCTTTACAGTAGGGACAGGTACATGCTTCTCGCCGGTTCCTCCGACCAGGTTGAGGTTGGGGATCTGGGCTATTTTCTCCTTCCTCTCCACCTGCTGTGTCATCATGCATTCCATCACCACCAGCCCCATGGAGGCCAAGTTGAGCTCCATGATCACCTGAAATTAGGAGAGAAGAGTCAAGATGGGAAGTAGAGGAGGCCATTACAGCTTCACGCATTTAAGTGACACCCTACATTCAAAGACCATTTCTTTAAAGTTTTGAAGTCACATTCACTGATATTCAATGCTTGGAATCTAAAGAATCACCTTTGAAAACAAGAACAAATAAATGAAAATATGGCCAATCTCATTCATAATTTTAAAAATGGAACTCTACTTAATAAAGAATTTTTATGATTCTTCATATGTCATTCTAGCATACACAACATTGGTTTAAAAAGGCATTTTCATATGCATCTGGTGTTAAATTGGCGTAACCTTTGTGAGGCCAATTTGGCAACAATACTAAGATTTTAAATGCACATCTTTTTCGAACCAGCAATTCTGCTTAGAGCCAGCAGTGTCCAATGGATATACTCATGAGCACACAAAGGTATGCAATCATGTTTTTTGTAGATTTATAAAAAAACAATAACTAGAAACAATCTGTTGTTGTTATTATGTACTGTGCTAAATGTATACAATTAAAGAACTAGGTTAAGGAAATTATGATAAATTTATACAACAGAAGACTATGTAACTACTAAAAAGAATGAGATAGTTATATAATGTTGTAATTAATTGCTGAACAAATTTCTTACTCCCAGGTATCTCCAGAGCTTAAAAGTACTATAGAACCAACCAAATGGAAATGATTGAAAACATGACTTTAAAACTCCAAACTAGAAACCATACAAAACTTAAGGCAGCATGGTATAGGAGAAAACTCATCACTCTGCCTTGCCAAAATGAGCAAAATTATGGCTGAACATCCAGCAGAGAATATTGTGTTACTGAGTTGCTTCCAACTCATAGCAACCTTGTATAAAGTTTCTGAGGAGCAGCTAGTAGATTTTAACTTGCAACCTAGTGGTTTGCAGTCTAGTGCTTATCCTACAGTATCACACCAGGACTCCTTCAGGGAACAGTATATGTGTATTTTCAATTCTGACATAATGAGGAAAGAAAGGGAAGAGCTGAGATTAAAGTTAATGCTATTATGTTGTTGCTGTTAAGTGCTGTTGAGTAGTTCCGACTCATAGACACCCTGTATGGGGTTTCCAAGGAGCAGTGGTAAGCATGAACCACCAACCTTGCGGTTCAAATCAAACTTGCAGTCCAGTACAATAACCCACAGAGCCACACCAGGACTGCTAACTCCGTATGGTGTTGTTATGTGCCGTGGAGTCGGTTCTGACTCATAGCAACCCTGTACAGGGTTTCCAAGGCTATAAATCTTTACGGGAGCAGAAAGTCTCATTATGCCACAGAAAGGTTTTGATTCAAAACTGGATGATTCGTTAAATATTAGAAAGGGAGGAAAAAGAATGAGCATATAAGCTAAGGTTACCTGATATCACTTGCTTTTAAAGATAAACCTTTATGTGAACACTCACTATATTTTCTCTCCTGGTTAGTAAAAAAATTTGACATTGTAACCTGGCACATATAGACTTAACTGAAACAAAACTTCCACAAATACTTTCTCTTACTATAAACTGTATATTCTGAGATTTCCTAGATCTTCCAAATTCATCCTAGTATCAGCTATTTAGTTACTCAAATTTTTTCCCTTAATGCTTGTCAAGATCCAGTATATATTGGTTTCAGGAACCACTAATGCGTCACACCTGACATTTGAAAACACTGCTCTAGGCCAATGACTAAAAGTAATGTTTCATAAAAACAGTTAAACATTTTTCTCTAGTTTTCAAAACATCTAATGTCAGTAAGTATTCACTTATAAAAGCAATCTGTAAAACAAGTTAATGGCTATCGATATTTTAGATTCCTATAAAGGGAGGGTTTTGAACTGGCTTGTATACTTTTATTATATATTTTATAAAGAAGAAAATGAATAAATGGGGGTAAGTCAGGCTTAGTTTTACACTGTATCTAATCCCCACATCTTGAAGCTTATCAACATAATTTTGAGTTACTATGCCTAAAAAATTAAGGAACATAGTGGTTGTGAGTCGGGCTGCTAACCTCAAGGTCACCTAGTTTGAAACTACCAGTGTTTCCATGGGAGAAGAGATGAGGCTTTTTACTCCCATAAAGATTTACAGCCTCACCTCAGAAACCCTATACAGACTCCATGGCACACCACCACCATGCCTAATAATTAAGCTGTCCTTTGCATTTGCTGCCATTTACATCTTTAGGCAATAGTAAAAGGCACTAACATAAATTTAAATGTTTTGAGATTTTCTGGACAGTGGTGGAGCTAAACCTGGGGGAAGGTATTAAAAAGTATAGGGTTTAGAACAGCTTTTAGACTGAGATAACCTATATATGAATCCCTGTATCACCATTTGTTTACTTTTCTAACAGTGAGCAAGTAACTTCCCTAGTTACCAGTTTATCCATCAGAAAATTTTGATAAAATATTATCAATACATTTGAAAACCACACATAATGTGCTTAAAACACAGTATGTCATGAAGTAATCATTCAACACACTGTATATAATATGACTAGGAAAAAATCTTACGGCATGGCAAAACCACAGTGAAGAATTGTAAAACAAAACTGACAACATTTTGTTTAATAAGAGGCCTTAAAATTTATACTTGCTACTGAATGGAAACACCACTTGGTCAGTTTGTTGTACTGTGGTGGCTTGTGAGTTGCTTGATTCTAGAAGCTATGCCACCGGTATTTTAAATACCAGCAGTGTCACCCATGGTGGACAGGTTTTAGATGAGCTTCCAGATGAAAACAGACTAGGAAGAAGGAGTGACAAACTACTTCCGAAAATTTAGTCACTGAAAACATTATGAATCGCAGAGAAACCCTGTCAGATAGTGTCGGAAAATGAGCCCCTCAGGTTGGAAGGCACTCAAAAACGCGACTGGGGAAGAGTTGCATCCTCAAAGTAGAGTTAACCGTGATGATACTAATGGAGTAAAGCCCATGGGACCTTCATTTGCTAATGGGGCACAACTCAAAATGAAAAGAAACAGCTGCAAACTGCCATTAATCAAAACATGGAATGTATAAAGTATGAATCTAGGAAAAGTGCAAATTGTCAAAAATGAAATGGAACACATAAACATCGATATCTTAGGCATTAGTGAGCTGAAATGAACTGGTAACTGGCCATTTTGAATCTGACAACAACAAGGTTTACTATGCTGGGAACGACAAACTGAAGAGAAATGGTGTTGCATTTACTGTCAAAAAGAACATATCCAGATCAGTCATGAGGTACAGTGCTGTCTGTGATAGGATAATATCCATGCACCTACAGGAAAGCCAAGTTAATACCACTATTATTCAAATTTATGCACCAACCACTGAAGCCAGTGAGGATGAAATAGAAGAATTCGACCAACTTCTTCAATCTGAAATTGATCAAACCTGCAATCAAGATATATTGATCATTACTGGTGACTGGAATGCAAAGGTTGGAAACAAAGAGGAAGGATCAATATGGTGTTGGTGATAGAAATGATGCTGGAGATGGGCATGATAGAATTCTGCTAAATCCATGATTTCTTCATTTCAAATACCTTCTTTAGACAGCATAATAGATGACTATACACATGGACCTTACCAGACAAAATACACAGAACTCAAATAGACTACATCTGTGGAAAGAGACGATGGAAAAGCTAGATATCATCAGTCAACACAAGGCCAGGGGCAGACTGAGGAACAGATCATCAATTACTCATATGCAAATTCAAACTGAAGCTGAAGAAAATGAAAAGTTCACGAGAGCCAAAATATGACCTTGAATATAACCCACCTGAATTTAGAGATCATCTAAAGAACAGATTTGATACATTAAACACTAAAGACTGAAGACCAGAAGAGTTGAGGGATGACATCAAGAACATCATACAGGAAGAAAGCAAAAAGTCACTGAGAAGACAAGAAAGAAGGAAAAGATCAAAATGGATGTCAGAAGTGACACTGAAACTTGCTCTCCAGTATAGAGATGCTAAAGCAAATGGAAGAAATGAGGAGGTACAAGAGCTTAACAGAGGAGGTACAAGAGCGAAACAGAAAATTTCAAAGGTCAGTTCAATAAGACAAAGTCAAATAAGATCTGGAGTCAGAAAACCAAAAAGGAAGAACACACTCAGCATTTCTCAAGCTGAGGAAACTGAAAAAAAAATTTAAGCCTCGACTTTCATTATTTAACAATTCTCGGAGCAAATTATTGAATGATGCAGAAAGCATCAAAAGAAGATGGAAGAAAAACACAGAGTTACTGTACCAAAGGGAAAAGTTACTGTTAACAACCGTTTTAAGAGGTAGCATATGATCAATAGCCAATGATACCGAAGGAGGAAGTCCAAGGTGCACTGAGGGAATTGGCAAAGATCAAGGCAGCAGGAATTGATGGAATACAAATTGAAATCTTTCAAGAAAGTGAGGCAGGACTGGAGGCATTCACTCATCTATGCCAAGAAATTTGGAAGACAACTATCTGGCCGACTGATTGGAAGAGATCCATATTTGTGCCCATTCCAAAGAGAGGTGACTCAACTGAATGTGGAAATCATCGGACAATCTCTTTGACAGCCCATGTGAGTAAAGTTTTACTAAAGGTAATACAGAAATGGCTGCAAGCATACATTGACAGAGAACTTCCAGAGGTTCAAGCCGGAATCAGAAGAGGACATGGAACAAGGGATATCATTGCTGATGTCCAATGGATCTTGGCTGAAATCAGAGAATACCAGAAAGATGCTTACCTGTGCTTTATTGACTATGCAAAGACTACCGACTGTGTGGATCATGACAAGCTATGGATAACCTTACAAAGTATGAGTATTCCAAACACTTAATTGTGCTCATGAGGAATCTGTACATGGACCAACAGGTAGTTGTTCTAACAGAACATGGGAACACTGAATGTTTTAAAATTCAGAAAGGTTGCAACAGGGTTGTATTCTTTCACCATACTTATTCAACCTGTATGCTGAGCAAATAATCCGAGGAGCTGGGTTATATGAAGAAAAATGTGGCATCAGGATTGGAGGAAGACTCATTAACAACCTGTGATATGCAGATGATAAACCCCTTCCTTGCTTAAAGTGAAGAGGATTTAAAATATTTACTGATGAAGATCAAAGAGAGCACAGCCTTCAGTATGGATTGCATCTCAATGTAAAGAAAACAAAAATCCTCACCACTGGACCAACAACAACATTCTTATCAATGGCGAAAAGATTGAAGTTGTCAAGAACTTCATTCTTCTTGGATCAACCATCAACTCTCATAGAAGCAGCAATCAAGAAATCAAACGATTTATTTTATTAGGCAAATCTGCTGCACAAGACCTTTTTCAAGTGTTGAAGAGCAAAGATGTCAGCTTGAGAACTAAGGTGTGCCTGACCCAAAGCCATGGTATTTTCAATAACCTCATATGCATGCGAAAGCTGGATAGTGAATAAGGAAGACCATAGATGAATTGATGCTTTTGAGTTAAGGTGTTGGAGGAAATATTGAAAGTACTATGGGCTGCCAATAGAAGCAATAGATTTGTGTTGGAAGAAGTGCAGCCAGAGTGCTCCTTGGAGGCCATGATGGCCAAACTTTGTCTCTTATACTTTGAACATATTGTCAGGAGGGACCAGTTGCTGGAGAAGAATATTATGTTTGGTAGGGTGGAAGGTCAGAGAAAAAGAGGAAGACCCCCCAGCCAGATGGACTGGCAAAATGGCAGCATCAATGTGCTCGGGCGTGGCAACAATTGTGAGGTTGGAGCAGGACCAGGCAGTGCATAGGGTCGCTGTGAGTCAGTACCAACTCGATGGCACCTAACAACAACACTGAATGGAAACTGCCCCTAGTGGAGATGGAGAAATTACCTTTTGAATTATAAATACAGTGGGCAAAGCAGGAAATAAAGTACTATAGAGGACTAAAGTACCTAAGTACTTTGAAAGGTACTTTGAAAGACACTTAGGAAAAAAGTGTAGACAAAATTGTGGTGCAAATAAGGAAACCAACATCTCATCTATTTTCCAAGGTAACCTAATTTCATTAAAATCTGAGAATTATTCGCCAAAGTTCTCCTCTGTCCCATATTCTACACAGTTAATTGGGAAAACATAATCTTTCCTCCACTTAACTGAAATGTAGGCAAATATTCAGCACACGGCATCAATTCAGTAAAGAGACAATCAAAGAGAAATTTTCAGTTCTCCTTTCCATGATGAAATTAATTAGTAAGCCAAAGTTTTATGACAGCTTTGCCCAGTTCAGTGCTTGTCTCTTGCATCAGGTTCTGCAATGGCTATAGCAACTGCACACTTTTAGTTTCCTCAAAGTGTCAAAATGTCAAGAACTTTCAAGGAGACCATAGTCAAATATACCCTATTCACTGCTAAAAAGAAACATGGGCAAAACTTTAAAAAAAGAAAACAAAAACAATGAATTAAGAAACTCCCCAAATAACTTTCATAGACACTCCAGGGTCCAATTTTCCATTCCTAGTCAACTGCTCCCTCCAACAGTTTTGGGCAGATTATTTCTTTTAACTTCAATTCAGTAAGTATTAATATGGCTGAATCTAGAAATTATACCTAGTATTAAGCACATAATAGGTTTTCTGAACATGTTTCATTAAAAATGATTTTAATCAAAGAAGTATATCTCAAACCATTAAGCACTTGAGTGACTGATCAGTCATGGTGAAACAGAGTAGTGATTACATATCACATATGTACGAGGAACATCAGAAATCCAGAAGTCAGTCCCAAACAGGACATAAGAAAGTCTCTAAGAACCAAACATAGATTATTTTGTAACACATAGTATTTTAAAAATAATTTTAACAATCTGGTTTCCTAGTCAAAAGTTAAATTAAAGGTAGTAAATTAGAAGAGGAAAAAGACTATAAGGGAATAGAAAAGTTGTACTGTTAATGCCAGAAAAATGGACAGGAGTGATAAAATTAATACTAAAGAATTATGTTGTTGTTGTTGTTATGTGCCATCAAGCCAGTTCTGACTCACCGCAAGCCTGTATAGCGTTTCTGAGAAGCAGCTGGTGAGTTTGAACCACCAACCTTGCAGTTCAAATGATCTTGTGGTCCAATGCTTATCCTAAAGCACCACATCAGGATTCCAAAGCCTATAGCACCAGTATTCCCAAGTGGTCTCCCATCCAAGTACTAACCAGGCCCGATCCTGTTTAGCTTCCGAGATCAGAGGTGATCAGGTGCATTTAGGGTGATATAGGATCTTCAAATTCATCTTCACGTCAGTTATTTTGTTACTGTTAATATAGCAGATTAACTGAGGTAGGTACAGATAATGTAGGACAGACAGGATAAATACTTCATTATTTTTAATTACCAGCTCTCAAAATAATGAATTTTCCTAGAATCTTCTAAAAATGACCAATGAGCTTTCTTTTTCTTAAAATGAAAATCAAGTTTATTATGATACAATTTACATATAATAAATTCACCCTTTTGTAAACTTAGACCAAAGATCCTCAAATGGGCACAGTTTTGCTTCCCAAGAAATATTTGGCAATGTCTGAAGGTATTTTTATTGTCGTATCTGGCATCTAGTTCTGCTAAACATTCTCCAATGTACAGGACAGCCCATCCATACCCCACAACAAAGAATTAACAGGTTCAAAATGACAACACACTGTGTGCCTAGATTGAGAAACCCTGATTTAGGGTTGCTATAGGTTGGAAAAGACTCAACAGCACTTAACAACAAGAACAATACATACAGTGGAGTCCTGTTCTGTTGTGATGCTGTAGGATAATGCACTGGATGCTAGCATTAAATTGCCTGTGACCTTTATACACAAAGGTCTATTTGTATATAAAATTCTTGGCTCTTATTTTATCTCCTGGATTCTCTTTAGTTTTAATCCACTGTATTCTGGCACTAAATATGCTGTTAAAAGTCTAATGATACTTCACTTTCTTTCATTTATAGATGAGGAGGTCTTTTTTGCTAGGCTTCCCAGATTAATTTTTTTCCCTTAAAGTCAACCAGTTTTCTAGAATATATTGCAGGTACACTGGGAAAAGTTCCCTTTCTGTTCCATGGCTTGTTTTCTTTCTTGGAAATTTTGTTCATATGAATACTGGTAATCTTTAACTATATTTTATATCATTTTACCTCTGGAATTATTGAGACCATTGTTTTTATCTCCTACATAAGGCTTAATTTAAAAATTTTGGTTTTGCTACCCTAGTTACTCTAGATCTTGCCATTATTAATAAACTTTGAGACAATTTTGTTATTGCTCTTGTTAAGTGCCTTCAGTAAGTTCCAACTCATAGCAACCCTATACAGGGTTTGCAAAGCTTTTAAAATCTTTGCGGGAGCAGAAAGCCTCATTGTTTTCCTTCTGCTGAGCGACTGGCAGGCTCAAACCGCGTTTTTTGTGGTTTGCAGGCCAATGCTTATCGTATGGAGTCACTGTGCTCCCGAAACAATTTTAGATTTAGAGAAAAAAACGCAAAGAGTGTACCAAGCTCCTACATAGCCTTCACCTAGCTTCCCTTAGTGTTAAAATCTTACATAACCACTGTACATTAATCAAGACTAGTAAATTAAACATTGGCACAGTACCAGTATATAAACCATAGACTTTATTTAGATTCCCCATTTATGTCCTTACTGTGTTTCAGGATGCCATCCCAAATACAATGTTGCATTTAGTCATCCTTAGACTCCTCTAAGAAGTCTTGGTATAGCACTGTAGGATAAACACTGGACTGGTAACCGAAAGGTCAGTGGTTCAAATACACCAGGCTACTCCTTGGAACACCTATACAGGGTTGCTATGAGTAGGAATTGACTCGACGACAGCGCTTAACAACAACACACTCCTTTGATATGTGACAGTTTTTGTTTTTCATTACTTCAACAGTCTTAAAGATATTGCCACATTCCCATAATCTTAGTCAGGTGAACTGTGTTATGTTTTCACTTGTATGTGGGTGTATGTGCACTAGGTTGCAATGCTAAAGAGTGGATACCGATAGTTGCTCCCAGTTTTCACTTTCCCCTTTCAGGCTAAAAGAAGTCTGATTTTGTTCAGGTTAGTAATGTATCAGTTCAAAAATGTTCTGCCTAGATTTCCTTGCAGATAAGGGACAGTCAAGTAACAAGGTCTCAGTCACTTGGGCATAATATTAAGTTTCTGGGTGAATACCACTTTCAGGAAAGCTGTTTAAAATAGGACCAACTTGGCTTGCTTCCTCCCTTATCAAACTTCACCTTGTCCCTTTTCTCCTCTACAGAAAAAGAACAGGATGATCAGAAAAGTAGAGCAGCTGTTTTGCAAGCATGAAACGGTCACACACTAAGGTAAATGTAAAAGTGGCAAGTTTCCTACTGTTACCTGGAGCAGTCACACCAACTTTGGATTGACTACCTCCAGATTTCAAATATTTGTTATTGTTTGTTACCATCTAGTCAGTTCTAACTCATGGCAACTCCATGTGTGTAGAGTAGAACTGCTCATAGTATTTTCAAGGCAATGACCTTTCAAAAGCAGATCACCATACCAGCTTCTGCTTGTGTTCTACCCACAAACTTTTCAGCTAGTACTTAATCACTTAATGGTTTCTGATACTCAGGGACTCCTGTCTTCATGTTATATGAGAACAATAAACCCCTATTCTAGTTAAGTCACTATGGTATGATTTCTGTTATATACAGCCAAATGTACTCTCTAATTACAAAAAAAGTAGAACTATGTTTACTTAAAGCAAATCATATGCCTTATTAGGCATACAAATTTTTCTCCTGACATGATTTTGTGTCACTGTTTTTTGTTTTTTTTTAAGGCATATATAATAATTTATATCTCCAAAGGGCACATTCTGCAAGTCTGCTCCTGGCCACCAGTTCTTAGTCCTTCTCTTCTTAGTTGATGAATC
>NW_006408656.1:2651020-2653406 GCF_000296735.1 Chrysochloris asiatica
AGCAAAAAACCTCATCTTTCTCACATATATGGAGCTCTGGGAGTGTAGTGGTTATGAAATGGGCTGCGAACCTCAAGGTCAGCAGTTCAAAACTACCAGCTGTTCCCTGGGAGAAAGATGAGGCTCTCTGCTCCCGTAAAGATATACAGCCTTGGAAACCCTGTTCAGGGTTGCTATGGGTTGGAAAAAACTCGACAACACTTAACAACAATAAAAGTTCAGAAAGCAGGAAAGGAGAGGGAAAAGGATGAATGGAAATGGCAAGCACAGGGAAGAAGTAGGAATAGTGCTGTTACAAAGTAGAATTTCAATCAATATCACAAATCAAAATGTGTATGAATTGTTGAATGGCAAACCAATTTATTCTGTAAACTTTCACACACACACACACACAAAAAAAAAAAAACTTTAAAAAAAATCGAAGACACAATTCTTTTTCCAGGACAAGATGGTAGAGTAAGTAGATACACTTGCATCAACCCTATGCAACAAAGACATGAGAGACACTGAGTAAGACAGGTACAGCTGGTGATCCTGGAACCCTAAGCATAAGAAGACAGAATTGAGAGGTGGATTGAATGCAGTCTGAAAGAAGAAGCTGAACCCAAGGAGCAGTGAAAGAGAAGAAAAACGGGCAGACTGTGGGTTGGCACAACACGACATGGCCATCTTGAGCTTTTCAAGTGGCTAGTGATAATAGTGGCCTACAGGCACAGGACACAGCTGGAGGTTGGTAGCAACCAATAAAAATTAATTCTTTATTATGATTTGTTTGTACCAACAATTCTCCCTTGTTCTGGTGCTCTCCTGGTAACCAGAGAGCCAGGGGCATGGCCAGTACCCACCCTGCCAGCTCAACAGCCAGTGGCACCCCCTCTTGTGTGGCATCTGCTCAGCCTGGGGTGAGGCGCCTGACATAGCATCCCTGCTTCTAGAGCCCTGTGAACCTGCCCTAAACTACACTACACAAACATAAGACAACTGCGTTCACACTTCAGGTCTCTACCACATCCACCAAGAGACAAGTGGTGAGTGCCTGAGAATACAGGCACTAATGTAATCATCAACTAAATAGAAATACACCACCACAATGTCTCAGAGAAAACAGTCAATTTCAGCTTACACAAAACATAAGACAGAGTGCCTCAAACAAGTGACCAAAACACAGTCAGAAATATAACTTCAGAAATGGTATTGGAAATACCTGATAAGAAATTGAGGAAAAGAATGCTAATTAGGCAACATCGATGGCTTATGAGAAAAATCAAGAAAACGACGGATGAAATTTAAAAAAAAAAAAAAAATTTGACAAAACAATGGAAATATTCAAGAAATGAACTAATTGAAAAAATGGGAACCAAACAAAAACAGCAATCAGAAAGTCAGGTTAACACTTTGTTGTTGTTGTGTGCCAAAGAGTTGGTTCTGACTCAGTGACCCATATAGGGCTTCTGAGGAGCAGCTGGTGGGTTTCAACTGCCGACGTTATGGTTCATAGTCCTTATCCTACAGCACCACACCAGGAGTCTAAATTAACACTACGACTTCAGAAATAGATAATAAACTGAAAGGGCAAAGAAACAGAACTGAATTAATGGAAAGGTAAATTACTGAGCTTGAAGAAAAATCTCAATATTCATGTTCTAGAGTAACAAGGATAAGCACTGGACTGTTAAACACAAGACTGGTGGTTCAAACCCACGAGTCGCACCTTGGAAACCCTACAGGGTCACTATGAATCAATGGCTCTAACAACAATAAGAGAAACAAACATTAAAACAAAAACACAAAAAAATCCAAAGAAAATCTAAGATTTATGTGGACACTACCAAGAGGAATAATTTGCATATAACAGGAATTCCAGACCAGGAAGAGAAAAAAAAACCAAAAAACCCCATGGAGAATATTCTAAGAGTTATTGAAAACTTTCATAACATCATGAAAGACGAGCAGATAGTCATCAACAAGTTGAACAAACTCCAAAGAAGGCAGACCCCAAAGGAAATTACCAAGACACATTATAGTCAAACTTTTCAAAACCAAAGACAAGATAAGAATTCTGAGAGCAGCTCAGGAAAAATTAAGTTACCTACAAAGGAGAACTAAACAGTCTTAGATCTGATTTCTCAAAAGAAACTATGCAGGCATGAAGACGATGGAATAGCATACATAAAACTCTTAAATAAACTGCCATCCAAGAATTATATATTCAGCAAAACTATTAATCAAATATGACCATGAAATTATGTCATTTTCATATAAACAGAAATTAAAAGAATTTGTGAAAACCAGATCAATCTTACAAAAAAATAGTAAAGGAAGTTATTTGGACAGAGGACCAACACCAGCAGAGAACAACCTGAGACTAACATACATGACAATATCA
>NW_006408656.1:2653931-2661575 GCF_000296735.1 Chrysochloris asiatica
TCAAGTGTGGCAGCGGTAGTGAGGTTGGCTCAGGATCGAACATTGTTTCGTTCTGCTGTGCATGGGGTCGCTATGAGTCGGTTCCGACTCGATGGCACCTGACAACAACCATAACCATAACATTAAATAAAGCCCTAGGTCTAGCTAGATTTAGTCATAGTCTTAATCCTCACTCCTTACTCCAACCCACCCAACTCCCCTAAAAAATATATCATTCTTACTGTTGAAGAGTCTCTAAATCTATAACTTAAAAACTGAAAATTTCAAAATAATGTGATAAATGTATGGTAAGAGGCATTCAAAAGATATTTTAATATTGAAAAGTATCATTTCCCCAACCTAGAATTTCAGAGGCAATTTCTTAGAGGAAGTAACACTTGGGCTAAACTTTAAACGACAGGAGTTAGTAAGGGGAAGAATGATGGCAGAAAGAACACAATGAACAGACTAAATCAATGTAGGAACAGAGAAAGAACATGGTGCGAAGCAATAGAAGTCGGGTAAAGGAAAAAGACAGAATGAAAAAGAACTTCATAACAGATGTTATTATTAAATGCAAGTTGTTAAGTGCCTCGAATTGGTTCTGACTCAGCAACCCTGCATAGGGTTTCCAAGGAGCAACTGTTGAGTTTGGACCACTGATCTTGTGATTCAAACCAACCTTGCAGTCCAGTGCTTTATCCCACAGTGCCACACCAGGGCTCCATAAAATGCAAGATAGGTATTAAAATGTGATAGTGAATAGAAACATAGTACTTTCATACTACTCCCTACAGCATAAAGTATACAAAGGCAGACAACAGGAAAACAAAATGGTGTGTGTGCCAGCCTTTTGGCAATACAGATAATGTCTTTCAGATGGAACTAATCTTTGAACCAGCAAGTATACTACTAAAAACAAGGATTATGTGCCAGATAACAGACTGGGCTCTGGGGTTGTCAAGATAGACATAACCCTAGACATTATACAGCCTATATCTGAATGGGCAAATACAAACTGAAATCAACCAGTGTATTTACTTTATAATTTGTATAATAAAGTACTAATAAAATGTTTTGATAAAAGAAATATGAATTAAGTGGGGAAGTGTTAGGTAAAAAAACAAGAGTATTCCATTAGCTAATGGGAGAAATAATAAAGGTCTAAGTGTACTACCCAACAGTCATCTGTCAGTTTGTCATACTGTGGTGGTTTGCATGTTGCTATGATTCTGGAAGCTATGCCATGGGTTACCCACAGTGGACAGGATACCCACAGAAGTTCAGCTGAACTTCTGGATGAAGACAGACTAGGAACAAGGAGAGATGGACTACTTCTGAATATTTAGTCACTGAAAACCTTATGAATAACAGTGAAACACTGTCAGTACTAAAATATTGAATACTAAAACATTATGAAGAGCACCAGAATATAGTGCCAGAAGATGAGCCCCTCAAGTTGGAAGGCACACAAAATACGACTGCGAAAGAGCTGCGTCCGCAAAGTAAGAGTTGAACATGATAATGCAAATTGAGTAAAGCCCTCGGGACCTTCATTTGTGATTGTGGCACAACTCGAAGAGAAACAGCTGTAAACATCCATTAATAATTGGAACATGGAACCTATGAAGTATGAATCTAGTAAAATTGGAAGTTGTCAACAAATGAAATGGAATGCATACACATTGATATTCTAGGCATTAGTGAGCTGAAATGGACTGGTATTGACCATTTTGAATCTGACAATCACATGGTTTACTATGCTGGGAATGACATATTGAAGAGAAATGGCGTCACATACATCATCAAAAGACTGTATCAAAATCTGTCTTGAAGTACAATGCTGACAGGATATTATACATACAACTACAAGGAAAACCAGTTAATACCACTATTATTCAATTTTACACACCAACCACTAAAGCCAGTGAGGATTAAACTGAAGAATTCTATCAACTTCTTCATTGTGAAATTGATCCAACATGTATCAAGAGGTATTGATAATTAATGGCGAATACAAAGAGGAAGGACCAGTAGTTGAAAAATATGGCCTTGGTGATAGAAACAATGCTGGAGATAACATGATAGAATTTTGCAAGACCAGTGACTTCTTCATTGGAAATACCTTTTAAACAACATAAAAGACAACTATACACATGGACCTCACCAGATGGAATACACACAGAAATCAAACTGACTGAAAGAGACGGTGGAAAAGCTCCACATCAGCCAAAACAAGGCCAGGGGCAGACTGTGGGACAGACCATCAATTGCTCATATGCAAGTTCAGGCTGAAGGTGAAGAAACTTAAAACAAGTCCACAAGAGACAAAATATGACCTTGACTATATCCCACCTGAATTTAGAGATAATATGAAGAACAAAACTGATGCATTAGGGCACTAAAGACTGAAAACCAGAAGAGTTGTGGGACGGCATCAAAAACATCATACAGGAACAAAGCAAAAGGTCATTAAGAAGACAAGAAAGAAGGAAAAGACCAAAATGGATGTCAGAAGACACTCTGAAACTTGCTCTCCAGTGTAGAGATGCTAAAGTAAATGGAAGAAATTAGGAAGTAAAAAACAGAAAGTAAAGACAGCTCGAGGAGACAGTCAAATATAACAAAATATGCAGACCTAGAATTAGAAAACCAAAAGGGAAGAACACACTCACAGCATTTCTCAAGCTGAGGGACTGGAAGAAAAAATTAAAGCCTCAACTTGAAATACTGAAGGATTCTATGGGCAAATATTGAATGATGTAGAAAGCATGAAAAAAAGAAGGAAGGAATACACAATTACTATACCAGAAAGAGGAGCCCTGGTGTGGCACTGTGGGTTAATAATGCACTACACACTGCAAAGTAGGTTTGAACTGAAAGGCTGGTGGTTCAAGCTCACCAGTCACTCCTTGAAAAACCTCTATGGGGTCGTTATGGGTTGGAACCAACTCGATGGCACTTAACAACAATAACATACCAAAAAGAGATGGTCGATGTACCACCATTTGAAGAGGTAGCATATTATCAAGAGGCAATGATACTGAAGGAAGAAATTCTAGGTGCACTGAAGGCATTGGCAAAGAACAAGGCACCAGGAATTGATAGAATACAAATTGAAATCTTTCAACAAACTGATGCAGCACTGGAGGCACTCACTACTCATCTGTGCCAAGAAATTTGGAAGACAACTACCTGGCCAACTGACTGTAGAGATCCTTATCTGTGCCCATTCCAAAGAGAGGTGACCCAATGGAATGAGGAAATCATTGGACAGTATCATTAACATCCCATACAAGCAAAATTTTGCTAAAGATATAGTACATTGACAGAGAACTTCCAGAGGTTCAAGGCAGATTCAGAAGAGGACAAGGTACAAGGGATTTCAGTGCTGATGTCAGATGGATCTTGGCTGAAAGCCGAGAATACCAGAAATATATTTACCTGTAATTTACTGACTATGTAATGGCTTTTGACTGTGTGGATCATGACAAGCTACGGACAACATTGTGGAGAATGAGTATTCTGTAACACTTAATTGTGCTCATGAGGAACCTGTACAGAGACCAAGAGGCAGTTGTTCAAACAGAATAGGGGAACACTGAATGTTTAAAATTAAGAAATGTGTGTGCTAGGGTTGTATTCTTTCACCATACTTATTTCAATCTGTATGATGAACAAATAATACAGAAGGCTAGATTATATGAAGAAAAGCACAATATCAATATATACAGATGATATAACCTTGCTTGCTGAAAGTGAAGAGGACTTAAAATATTTACTACTGAAGATCAAAGACCACAGCCTTCCATATGGGTTGCACCTCAATGGAAAGAAAACAAAAATCGGACATTGGCTACCCAAAATGGGGGGGGGCGGGGCGCTACAAAGGCAAGAAGTGACTGGCTTACAAGCTTTCAAGAGGGAGCCTAGATCCAGGGGATGCGGAGGAAGGTAGATTCTCTACTGAGTAGTATCCAATCTGTCTGGGCAGGGCTGATAAAAGGAGATGTGCATAAGTCTCTTGTGACACAATAGTGGATAACTGTTATCAAGACTGATTGTGAAGGTTGGGAATGTAAACGTAGACGTTTTGTAGCAAAAGAAGGGGAGTGACTGGGGGCAGGCTTGCAAGGTATACCCTTTGGTTGGTTGATGACGCATAGAGGGGAATGTAACCATGGCAATGAAATGATACACGATAGGAAATATGTGAAGTTAATGTTATCCCATGTAAACTATCATGTAATTCACAATAAAACATTTGAAAAAAAGAAAACAAAAATCTTTACCACTGGACCAATAAACAACATCCATATAAATAGAGAAAAGATTGAAGATGTCAAAGATTTCGGATCAAGCATAAATGCTCATTGAAGCAGCAGTCAAGAAATCAAACAACATATTTAACTGGGAAAATTCACTGCACAAGATCTCTTTAAAGTGTTCAAGAGAAAGGATGTCAGTTTGAGGACTAAGGTGGGCCTGAACCAAGCCACTGTATTTTCAATAACTTCATATGCATGTGAAAGTTGGACAGTGAATAAGGAAGAACATAAAAGAACTGATGCATCTGAGGTATAGTATTAGTGAACATTAAAAGCACCTTGGACTAACAAAAGAACACACCAATCTGTATTGGAAGAAGTACAGCCAGAATGCTTCCTGGAAACCAGGATGGCCAGACTTCGTCTTTCATACGTCAGACACATTGTCAGGAGGATCAGTCCCTGGAGAAGAATATCATGTTTGGTAAAATGGAGGGTCAGAGAAAAAGAGGAAGACCCCCAGTGAAATGGATTGGCGCAGTGGCAGTAGCAATGGGCTCAAATGTAGCAGCGATTGTGAGGTTGGCACAGGACTGGGTAGTGTTTTGTTCTGTTGTGCACAGGGTCACTATGAGTTGGTACAGACTAGATGGCACTTAATAACAACAAAGTGTACTACACACAATTGCAGTGAGGAAGAGAAGGAAACAGATCAGAAGTATTTAGGACTAAAAATAGTATTTAGTAGTTGAATAGCAGAAACTTCAAAATTTTAAGGGCAATAAATCAAACAGCAAGGCTGCCATGAACAAAAGAAGGAAACAAATATTTTTAAGATCTATCAAAGATACAGACTTACTCACTAAAACTGAATTGAAACCAACAACTCCACACCTAAATATACATTCAAGGGAAATGAAAGCATTATTTCCACAAAAACTTAACATAAATGTTCATAGTAGCATTATTCGTATTAGCCATTAAAAGGAAACCATCCAAATATCCATCAATTGATCAATGGGCAAACAAAATGTGTTATATGTCCATATAATGAATTATTATTTGGAAATTTCACAGAATGGAGGCCTAAAACATGCTATAACATGAATGAATCTTGAAAACATTACGCTACATGAAATTAGTCACCTAAGACAACTTCTTATACAATTCCACTGATAGGATGTGTCTAAAATCTAGAGACAAAAAGATTAGTGGCTACCTTGGGCTGGGGGTGAAAAGTAGGAATGGGAAATGACTAGTAATGGATATGGGGTATTTCTTTTGCAGCAATGAAAATGTTCTTAGTTTTGTGGTAATGGTTACCTAACTACTAAATATACTAAAAACAACAGAAATGTTTACTTTAGATGAATGAATGATGGGATATATGAGTTATAGTTCAATTAAGCTGTTTTTAAAGAAAATATCTATGGTTCAAAAATTATAAAGACAAGGTCCAAAGAGGGATATTGAAAAGAAAAAAATCTGAACCCAGATTGTGTGTCTCTGTTGGGGGTGGGGGTGCACAAGGGGTGGGGAAGAAGGTAAAAAATACTTTGTAGTTAAAATTTTATAGTAAAGAGACCAGAATTTAGTCAAGTATCACACAGGAAAAAAAAGTGCTATCTCAGTTACCCATTTGTTTTGCGTGTCAGGAGGCTTCAATTCACACACTTAAAAAAATTCTGGGTAAGAAGATCAATACTAACATCTCATAAATGTACAATGCTAGTATGTTAGAAGAACAATCAGAAAAACAGAATGAAAAAAATTCTAAGAAAGCCTTAAGAGTTATATGCAACACCATGAAGAGGAGTAACTTATGGGTGATTGGATTTCCAGAACAGGAAGAGACAATAAAAAACAGAGAAAACTGTCCAATTGTTATTGGAAGAAAACTTCCTTAACATCATGAAAGATGAGATGAGCATACAAGAAGAATGAACTCCACACAACATAGATCCCAAAACAAAATCATCAAGATATATCATAATCAAACTTTCCAACATCAAAGACAAGCAAAGAGTCCTGGGAACAGCTCAGGAAAAACAAAAAGTTATCTACAAAAGAGAACCAATAAAACTAAGCTCTGAGGACCCTAGGATCATCAAAGGAGAAGCGCATGAGTGGAATGTAGAACCCTACCCAGAAAGCAGCAACACCAGAGATGGAGGCAGAAATGAGGACATGGAGAGAGAGAGAGCAGCTGAGGACTCGACTCATGGAAAAAGACTGTTTGTTGGCGGCCAGGAGGCAGGCTTGCAGAATGTGTCCTTTGGCTGTTTAAATGATTATATATTTCTCAGTGCTTTGGTATACATGACCCCCTCCACCCCCACCCCCCCAAAAAAAAAAGAAAACCAAAAAAAGTCAGAAGGAATAGAAGCAAATATTGTTGAATGATGATACACGGAGGGGACTATAATCATTGCAATGAAACAATGAGTGTAAAACCCATGTTCTCCCATGCAAACAATCACTCAATTCACAATAAAAATTTTAAATAAAGAAAAGACTAAGCTTTGATTTCTCACCAAAAACCATGCAGGCAAGAAGGCAATGGGAATATTTGAAATTAAAAAACAAGAATTATATACCCAGCAAAGCTCCCCTTAAATACTACAGCAAAATGTGTACATTTTCTGATAAATAGAAATTAAAGGAACTTATACTAGCTCTGGTAGCGTAGTGGTTACGAATCGGGCTGCGAACCTAAAGGTCAGCGGTTCGAAACTACCAGCTGGCACTATAAGAAAAACTGGACCGCAATATCAGTTTGAATCTCAAGGCAGGCAGTTCAAACCCACGAGTTGCTCCTTGAAAACCCTACACAGCACTTAAAAACAACAACTACAACTTCACAAAAAATGTTAAAAAGTGTTCTTTGGACTGAAAACCAACAACTGCAGACAACAAATTGAGATTATTATAATGACAATATTACCTAGGATTCAATCCAGATATAGATGTATGCAAAATAAAACAAACCTACTAGACTGAAAATAGGGAAACAGAGATATCAATGCGTAATGAAGTTAACTACAAAGTAAAAAACAGGGAGCAGGGTAGATACAGAACTTTCAAATGTCAAGGAATTCAAGTAGATTTCAAGATAAAACAGACTATTTTAATCAGGGAAAAATAAATCAATTACAGGGTAACTTCAAAGAAAAATAATACACCTGAACATCAAAATAAAAAAAGAAGAAAATCAGAAAGATTAACACAACAGAGATAAAAATGAAAACTCACAAACTAAATGAACTCAGCATAAAAAAATTATATGGCACAAAGAATCCAGTAGCACCACAAAAAAGCAGACAAAAAAATAACAACAATCAATTTATATCTGTTGATAATTACACTGACTATAAATGAATTAAATATACCAGCCAGG
>NW_006408656.1:2661994-2664369 GCF_000296735.1 Chrysochloris asiatica
TCCGCGGGAGAAAGATGAGGCTTTCTACTCCCGTAAAGATTTACACCCTCGGAAACCCTGTACAGGGTCGCTACGGGTCGGACCCGACTCGATGGCACTTAACAACAACAACAACATGATCATTAAGGGTGGGAGTTGGAAAGAAAATTATTTACAGGCCAGAGGGTGGACACATGTAAACATGGGTGACAGGACAGGCAGTATACGTCAAGAAAACAACAGAGCAAAGATAAAGGTAGCAAGAGGCAAAGGGTAGATAGTTATGCAATAGTTAAATAATGCAATAGTTAAAGTGAACAGAGGTAAATACTGTTTACTGTTGATATATGGAGGGAATTGCAACCATGTAATGAAGCAAAGTATATAACTGCTGAATGTAACACTGATGAACTGCTCTGTAAATTTTCACTCAATTCACAATAAAAAGTTGAAAACATAAATAATTCTGGGTAAAGTTTAATTTATTAAAATGTTAAAATAGACACACATGCTCACATGTTACAACAAAAAATTTTTTGTTGTTGCTAAATGCTGTCAAGTTAGCTCCGACTCATAGCGACCCTGTATAGGGTTTTCGAGGAGTGGATGGTGAGCTTGAACAGCTAACCTTGCAGTTCTTCAAACTGATTTTGCAGTCCAGTGCATTAACCTACAGAGCCACACCAGGACTGCGAAACTATAGACTGGAAGGAATTTCAACAAACACAAAGACTAGTTTCTTAAATAATAAATTGCCTTCTTTCTGTTTTGTATATTAATTATAATGAAAAAGGGAGGGTGAGTTAAGTACATGTATTTTTAAAGAAGGAAAGAAAAGAATTCTCAACTTTCAGAATGTGTTTGCTCCTGTTTATAATGTTAAGCAATCAAATAAATCACAAAATAAAAGATCAATTCATTTGACATACAAAAATAGAAGACTTCAGTATTAAAAAATGAAGTACCTAAAAGCCAAAAGACAGTGGCTCATAAAATTAGTCATAATACTCATGAGGATTGTGCTCCTCTAATAATCTAAATGAAATCTAATGGGCAACAGTTACCCTAGATTAAGATGAAAAAGGATGGAGGAAAGGAAGCTAGACTAATGGAAACAGAACCACCAGAATATAAAAAATGAGACATTTCTCTTCTTTTTCCCTTTTGATCTTTCTTTACTGCTCTCTATTCTCTTTTCATCTTCTCTCTCCCTGATTTCCTCTTTTTTTTTTTCTCTTCTATAGTTCCTTTTTCCTGTCTCTCTTTTATCTTTATAGTTATTGTATTATTTTTTTCTGGTTGCTGCCTGTATTCTTTTTTTTCCTTTTTATTATTGTCTCTTTTCATTGTTGACTCCTGGTTTGTTTATTCTATTTTGCTTTCTTGTATGCGTGTCTGTGTGTGTGTGGGGGGGGGGGGGGGTTCTCTTTCCTTCCTGACAGACAGAAACCATGTCCATACAGCTCAGCTATAACCACTTTCTCTACAGCTCCACCTACTGGGTAAGATGCATTACTAGCTTCTATACAACCTGATCGATGATAGACAGCAACCAACACCAGCAAAACCCACCCTAAACTGAGGTGCACTAATGGCAAAAGAAAATGATGTACATGCTTCCATTCATAAATTACACCCACATGAGGCAGTTGATGAGAACCTAAGAACACATCGACATATAGCCATCAATTAAATACAAATAAGACAATTTTAAATTACATGAGAAAACAAAGAATGGCTCAAATAAATGGCTAAGATGCAGACCCAGGATGTGTTCCTGAAGAAGAAAAGGTAATATGGAACTAAATGAAAAATAATTCAAAAGAATGATATTTAGGTACTTTCAAATTATAGACAGAAAGATCAAGGAAAGCAAGGAGAACACAAAAAAAGTTTTAAAAGAATTCAGGCAAACACTGCAAGAGCAGACAAAATAAATGCAAATTTTGAAATAATACAAAACCTGCAATTAGAAAGCCAGAAGATTAATACTAAGATTTCAGACATGGACAATAATTGAAAGGTCAAAGGAGAAGATTTGAAGCAATGGAAACTGAAATTAGTTGAGCTTGAAGATAAATCTCTCAATACTAGTATGTTAGAAGAACAATCAGAAAGAAGAATGAAAAAAATCTGAAGAAAACCTTAAGAGTTATGTGCAACACCACGAAGAGGAACAACCAATAAAAACCACTGAGAAAATTGTCAGAGTTATTGGAAGAAAATTTCCCTAGCATCATGAAAGATGAGTATACAAGAAACTGAACAAACCCAAACATGACAGATTGCCAAAAGAAAATCTCCAAGACTTATCATAATTAGTTAACAAACCTAGAAGACTGAAATAGGAAACCAGAGACATCAATTTATAATTAAGTCGACTACAAAGCAAAAAT
>NW_006408656.1:2672085-2707917 GCF_000296735.1 Chrysochloris asiatica
ATTTCAATTTTTATTCCATCAATTCCTGGTGCCTTGTTCTTTTCTAATTCTTTCAACACACTTTGGACTTCCTCCCTTTTAAGTACCAGGAAATCACATAATGGTGGAAAAGATTTTCACCAGTAGGTGTCAGTATAACTGTTTTCAAAGTCTGTTCTCCCAGGCAAGAGGTTTAAAAGAAAAAAACTAAGGGGACAGTGAATAGGTATTGGGGGGGGGGGGACACCACAAATTTTAATGGGACCATTTGAGAAAGTACAAAAGTATTCCAATGTCTCGTCACTGAAATGAGATTTTTTGTTTCAGCTTTGATAACACTTCCTTAAGTTTTTTTTTTTTACATTTCCATTATAAATCCAAAGGAATAGATTTCCCCATTTTTCATGTTCAAGAAATTTTACAAAGATTTGGAAATCTGACTGTAATTAGTAATATTAGGGGAGTCCTGGTGGGGCACTGTAGGGTAAGAACTGGACTGCAAGGTAGGTTTGAACTGCAAGGTTGGCAAGTCAAATCCACCAGTGGCGGCTCCTCAGAAATCCTATGACTGGGTCACTGAGTGGGAACTGACTTAACAGCACTTAACAGTAACATTAGAAGCTCTGGAGGCAGAGTGGTTGAGTGCTTGGCTGCTAACTAAAAGGTCAGTGGTTCAAATCCACCAGATGATAGCAGGTGGAGGAAGTAAAGATTACAGCTTCTGTAAAGATTTGTCTTGGAAACTATGGGGCAATTCTACTCTGTTCCGTAATGTCGCTATGAGTCAGAATCAACTCAGTGACCACAGGTTTGTTTTTGTGATTAGTAACAATTCTTCTGAATTCTAAGACTTTCACCTATTTTAGATCCCTGTTAACATCATTCCATAGTGAAAACTGCTTTAGAAGACAGAGAAACCCATTAGAATTGTCTTATTGTCTCCCCAGCTCTCACTATACTTATGATTTCCAAGGGAAAGCTACTAACTTTAACAATCCTCCCCAAACTAGCTACAATTACCTAATCATTTAAATTGTTAAAGTTAAAAATTCATTGAAATGTATAATACGTACACACCATACAGAAGAAAAAAGTAGAAGAGGGAGCATAAAGGTTAAGAGAATAGTCAGTTTGAGGTTTAGCAAAAAACAAAAAACTGTTCTGTAGGAAAGTGATAAAATTAATTTGGGACTTTATTTCATACCCCCATCATTGAGGGTCTTTAATTGTGTTCCTTTATATGTTCTTTGAGTTTTGAAAATAAAAGAAGTCTGAAGGGGCAAGATCAGGGATACAAAGGTAGCTGAGTTCAGGATTCCCAATGATATTATTCTCTTGTTGTTAAGTGCTGCTGAGTCTGTTAAGATCCACAGCGACCCTGTATAGGGTTTCCAAGGAGCAGCTGGTGTACTTGAACTGCTGACCTTGTGGTTCAAACCAACTTTTCAGTCTAGCACATTAATCCACAGTGCTATACCAGGACTCCATTCTCTTATTATTATTCTCTAAGGACAACCTTTATTATCCTGGAAGAATTAGCAGGTACATTGTTGTGATGGGAGATAAAATTTCCTCAGTGCAACTATCCTAGTCTTTCTCTTACTAATTCAGTTGTCTAAACACTCTTTCACCATAATCTCCTGTGATCATCTTTCATTCTTTAAGAAAATCTATCAAAATTATACCTTTAGAAGCTCAAAAAATGGTCACCATAACCTTTTAGCTGACAAAACTCTATACATGGTCGCTATGAGTCGGAACCGACTCTATAGCACTTAGCAACAATAAATAGTAGTGGTGGTGCACTATTTTGTTGACATGTTGTTGTTAAGTGTCCTCAAGCCATTCTGACTCATAGCAACCCTGTATAACGTTTCTGAGAGTGGCTGGTGAGTTTTAACCTGCAACCTCTGGTTACCAGCTCAGTATTTATCACTTCAGCCCCACACCAGGACTAGTATGGATAAAGAATATCCTTTATACCTGTTTAAATGTCTTAAATTACTTCATGGTACTTTTTAAGTATTGGTATTTTTTTGAGAGGATGATGCTGTTGTAATGCACCATCAAGCAGTTTCCCACTCATAGCAACCCTGTATAGGGGGTTCCAGGGAGCGGCTAATAATGAGTTTCAATCACCAATCTTGCAGTTCAAACAGACCTTGCAGTACAGCACATTATCTCACAGAGCCACACCAGCACTCTGAGAGATGGGACAGGGGAAACAAAGGAATTACTTGAGCAAGAAGGGAAATGATAAAAGGAAATAAAAACAATACTTAGTAAAACCTAAGTTCAAGAAAGAGAAATGGGAACCTCGGCAACTTAAGACAGAGCCATTGCCATGCTGCAATGAGCTTCAATGACGGGTAAGACTGAGGAATTCGCAATGACCGCCTAAGACAGGCAGCATCCCTTAAACAAACAATAAATAAGGAGGAATATGATGCAGACCGTGCAGACCCGGTCAGGAGGCCAAGCCCCTGAGGGCCCAAGCGTTGTTGACCGTCCAAACCATAGGCTCTGAGGATCAGACTCTAGCCACCTAGTAGACAGAGCAAACTGTCCCTCATCTGATTATTCAGTAATGCTTGTTAGTAATCTCATACATGAGCCCTGGATATCCACAGACAAATGTAAAAACCTTCCCTAAAAGCCGAGACTGTAAATTCCAAAAAGGCAAGTCCGTCCCCCCCCCCAATCCAAAAAAAAAAAGCTAAAGAGCATAGAGAGAAACACTGTTAACTGATGATACATGGAGGGGATAATAATCAATGTAATGAAACAAGCTATATGAATGGTTGAATGTGAAGCTGATAATGTGCCCTGTAAACTTTCACTCAATCCAAAATAAAAACATTTAAATTAAAAAAAAAAAAAAAGAAAGAAATGGAAAAAGAATTTTTTAAGCTTTCAATTTACAGAAAATCAAACAACTTTTACAAAGAAGAGAGCGAGAACAAAATAATAGTACAAGAAACTGAGAAAACAAATAATCACTAGGAGTGTCAACAAGGTGCTTGTCAAAGAGAATGTTTTTCTAGCAGTCTGTAGCAAAAATATTAAGTATACACTCTGTAGCAAGTGAAATTTAAAAAACAAACAGATAATCCTCAAAACCTTCCTCTCTGTTAACTCCCATTTTTCCCAGAATGGTTTCTGAAAGAACAAAGCTGGAGTTTACTTCCTCTGATAGTGGTGGTAAAGGGCAGGAAAGAATAGAAAGAACAGATACTTAAATAACTTAAAGGATCAGTATTGAACTAAACAGTGACATTCTACTTTTCACTGGAATAAGGATTCCAAGAATGAAACTTTGAGAAAAGGGGATAAGCTTTAAGCACTCATCATGTGCTCTTTCATGTTGTCTATTTCATTTAATTCTAATAATCCCATGAAGTATGTATCAGTATCAACCCTTCTTTTACAAATAAAGAAACCTTCAAGCTCACCAGCTGCTCCTAGGAAATCCTACACAGGGTCGCCATGGGTCAGAACTGACTCAACAGCACTTAACATCTCAAAGAAAGTAAGAACTTAACCTTAAACCAGATGTTGTTTTTCCCTGTTAAGTGTGGTCCAGTTGGTTCCTACTCATAGTAACTCTTTATAAGATTTCTGAGGCTATAAATCTTTGCAGTAGCAGAAAGCTTCATCTTTCTCCTGCCGACCTTGTGGTTTGAAGTCCAGTGCTAATCCATAGAGCCACAAAGCTCCCTGAAATCACACTGCCACATACAAAAAAGCAAACTTATGATCTGAACCCTATGCTATTTGCCTACAAATCACATGCTCTCACTTTCCTGTCTACACACTAAACACCTCATTCAGGACAAGTTGTTGCTGTTGTTAAGTGCCACTGAGGTGGTTCCAACCCATAAAGACCCTCTATGGGGTTTCCAAGGAGCAACTGGTGAGCTTGAACCATCGGCCTTGCAGTTCAAACCAACTTTGCAATCCAGAGAATTAACTCACAGTGCCACATTCAGGACATACAGAGACAAAAAAAACCTTTTTTCTTTAACACAGAATATCAATCAATTACTGTTCCTTTCAAAACTGGGATTTCACCCCTTTCAATTTCATCAGATTAAGGACTGCTGTTGTTGTTATGTGCCATCAAGTTGGCTTCGACCCAGAGCAACCCTGTACAGGATTTCCAAGGAATAGCTGGTGAGCTTGAACCACTGACCTTGTGGTTCAAACCAACTTTGCAGTCCAGTGCATTAACCCACAGAGCGACACCAGGACTCCAGATTAAGGACTATACTCATAGCTAAACCACTCAATTATACTATACAGGCTTTGAGAGGTTCATCTGCAAAATCAGTATGTAAAAAATAAAACCAGAAACTAAGTAAACAACAGTATCTGGGGTTTAGAATTCCACTTACATTAATCTGCAACATTCCATTCAAGAGAATGCTAATCAAGTGGGAAACTTTTTTCAAACAATTTTGTGGAATTTTGTATTGTCACTTCATTTTCCTTCAAACAGCCTAACAAATAAGGGGAAAGCAGTAAGTAACCTTAAGAAGCTTCTGAGTTTGTTCATAATACCAATGTCACATAGGTGATAGGCAATAAAACTGCGGGGAATTTAGGAAAATTGGAGACGTGACAAAATGATTCATTTATAAAAATAACCACATTCATGTACAGTATATAGATTTTCATTATCAGTCCCCATTTCTGCTTTTAGAAGGCAGCTGCATAGGCCTGGTGGAGGTTTTGAATAACCCAAACTAGAAAAGTAGCTAAAGAACTTGACTTCCTGGTTGAAAAGAAAGCTGGTTTCCAAGTATCTTTATAGTTTTATTTCCTCTAAGCACAATCCTTGGGAGCATGCTGAGTACAATGTCAGGGATCTCCAATCTTCCATTGGGTTCTGGGATACCTCACTTTTGAGAGGTCTTCAGATGGAATACTGGCAGTCCTTCAGTGGTATTCACATTAAGAGAATCATGTGGACAATGCTATTTGTAGGGTTAAGGCCTTAGAAGAGCTATACAAAATGAAGTCTGCTATAATCCAGAGAAACCAGAAGAACTAGATGGTTTCTGGGTACCACTGCCAGCTGATCTGAAAGGGGGAGTCACATCAGGTCTTGGATGGAGTCGGAGAAAGAGATGGAACAAAACTCAAAATATTAATAATATCAGGCTTACTGATTGGATAAAGACTGGCAGAGCCCACAAGACTATAGCCCTAGTCACCCTTCTGGTCTGGAAATGAATTCACCTCCATACTTGAATTTTTAGCCAAACAACAGGTCTATAAGGAGAACAGTAAGACTAGTGAGGTATGCACACCTTAAAATTATTAGTCATGAGATAAAAAGGGCAGTATTTACCATGAACAAAGTTCAGAAGGGTTAGGAAAGAAGGAGAAATGGAAACAGGAAACACAAGGAAGAAGTGGAATAAGTGATGTTTCATTGTACAGATTGCAACCAATGACATAAAACAAAATTTAGGTATGAATTGTTGAATGTAAAACTAATGATCTGCTACTCTGTACACCTTCACTCAACTCACAACAAAAAATTAAAAATTTTTAAAAACAGAAATTAAAGGAATCTGAGTGGCACAAATGGTTAAGTGCTCATTACTAGCTAAAAGGTTGTCATCTCAAATCTACCCAGAGGCACCGCAAAAGAAAGGCCTGGTTTATTGGTCTAGTTACTAGTCCAGTGGTGAGGATTTTGTTTTCTTTGCCTTGAGATTTAATTCATACTTCAGTAAGTGCTTCCTCTTCCCTTTCAAGCAAGGTTGTGTCATCTAAATTATCACAGGTTGTTAATGAGTCTTCTTTCAAGCCTTATGTCGTGTTCTTCATCTAGCCCAGCTTCTTGACTTATGTGCTCAGCATATAGTAAATAGAATACAACTCTGGAGTACACCTTTCCTGTATTTAAACCACTCAGTATATCCCCTTGTTCTGTCCTAACGACTGCCTCTTGGTCTATGTGCAGGTTCCACATGAGCACAATCAAGTGTTCTGGAATTCCCATTCTTCGCAGTATTATCCAGTCTAATGCTTTTGCATAGTCAAAAAAGCACAAGTAAACAGCTTTCTGGTATTGTTTTCAGCTAAAATCCATCTGATTTCAGCAATGATATACTTTGTTCCATGTCCTCTTATGAAATCAGCTTAAATTTCTGGCAGTTCCCTGTTGATATATTGCTACAGCCATTTTTAAATTATCTTCAACGTAATTTTACTTGAATGTGATATTGTTTGATAATTTTCACATCCCATTGTATCACCTATCTTTGGAATAAGCACAAATAGGGATCTCTACCTGTCCGTTGGCCAGGTAGCTGTCTTGCATTTGTTTAGACATTTCAATTGGAACCTTGTTTTTTAATGATGTCTTTAGTGCAGCTTGGACTTTTTCCTTCAAGTGACACTGATACTTGATCATGTACTACCTCCTGAAATGATTGAACCAATATTTTGGTACAGTATAACTGTGTATTTCTCCCACCTTCTTTTGATGCTTTCTAAGTCATTCAATTTTTTTGCCCATGGAGTCTTGGAACTTGGGACTTGAATTTTTTTTTCTTCAGTTCTTTCTGCTTGAGAAATGCCAAACATGTGCTTCCCTTTTAGTTTTCTAGCTCCAGTTCTGTACATTTAATTATATTTTACTTTGTCTTCTCAAGTCAGTCCTTGAAATTTTCTGATCAGCTTTTATTTCATTATTTCTTCTTTTCACTTTAGCTACTACTCTATATTCAAAAGCAAATTTCAGGGTCTCTTCTGACAGTCTTCTTTCTTTCCTATCTTTTTAATGGTCTTTTGCTTTCTTCATATATGATGTCCTTGATGTTGTTATCTCTCAGGTTGTCTGGTCATTACTGTACAAAGAATCAAACCTATTCTCAAGATGGTCTCTAAATTCAGGTGGGACATAATAAAACTTGTACTTTGGCTTTTGTGGACTAGTTTTCTTCTGCCTCAATCTGAATTTGCATATGGTTTGTTCTGCAGTCAGCCCCTTTCCATGTTCTAACTGATGCTACTGAGCTTCTTCATGGTCTCTTTCTTTCCACATATGTAGTCGATTTGATTCCTGTGTGTTTCATCTGGCAAGATCCATGTGTATAGCTGCTGTTCTTGTTTTTGAAAAAAGCTATTTTCAGTGAATAGGTCATTGGTCTTGCAAAATTCTATCATGCAATCACTGGCACTGTTTCTATATCCAGGTCATTTCCAGCTACTGATTCTAATATTTTATTTCCAACTTTCACACTCCAATCACCAGTAATTACCAATATAATCTGAATGCATGTTTGAACAATTACAGACTGTAGTAATTGGCAAAAAATGTTCAATTTCTTTACCTTTGGCATTAATGATTGAATGGAAATTTTAATTAGTTTTTTTAATTCCAATGTGTAACTGTTGGGGATATGGTTTATTCAGCCTGAAGTCACATAAAGAATTAAAAAAAAAAAAAAAAGGGAAAGAAATGGGGGTAGGGTGGGGGGTGCAGGGAGGAACACACTAAAAGGGAACTTGGAGAATAACAAAACAACAGAATGGGGACAAGGAGATAAAATTTGCTATAAAAATGTATCACACATCTCAGAGAATAAATAGAAAAAGAACAGCCAGGGAAACAGATCACCTCTTCCTGATTATTTTTTTTTTTTAATGGGGAGGAGTAGCCCCACACACATCAGATAACACACAAAGCTGACCTTAATGTTTTCAAAGGCTGATTATGCAAATACATGATTTCTCTTTTGCCATCTAGCTTCTCTCTTGCTATGCTTTGATCACATTTTGGGTTTTTTTTTTTACACTTGATTTAATTACTGGATGTACACTACACTTTGATTACAGCAAATTCTGATTCAAAAAGAACTTACAAAAAAAGAAGCCTTCCTAATTTCTTAGGCTAAATGTGTTAGCTAGTAACACATCAAAATAACTAAACTAGGTAGTAAAGAAACAAATCAGTTTTTATACTTGAGAGAAGTCCTGTAAAGTATGCAGCAAAGGACACTTATCTGAAAGTCAAAAGACCTCTGTAAATTGTGTCAGTGACCTTTGGCAAGTCACTGAATCTTTCTATACCTTTGTTGTTGTTGTTAAGTGCCATAGAGTCCATTCCTACCCACAGTGACCCTGTATAGTATGCAGCCCTAGCAATTAAAAGGGCTTTGCAGTCTGGAGCATTAACCCACAGGGCCACACCAGGACTCCTTTTGGGTTCCATAAAAATGAAGGTACTGAATAGGATAAGGATTTCCAGCTCTAGCAACCTTCAGTCTAATCACCATTACAATGGACAGACTAGTTTAACTATATTACATTTGCAAAGCACTTAACAACAACTTTTAAGGAGTCCTGGTGTGGTTCTATAAAATAAGTGCTAGACTACTAATCTCAAAGTCATTGGTTCAAACCCACCAGCAACTTCTTGGAAACCCTACACAGGTCACTATAAGTCAGAATTTAACAACAACAACTTAACTTTTAAGTCCTCATCTGATCTGAAAAGCATACTGAACAATTTGAAAGACCCATAGAGCATTTAACCTAATCTAGATTATTTGCAGCAAATGTTTGCTTTCATGTGAAAACAAATTATTTTCATGTTACAGATTTACAATTTTTAATTTAGTTCTCTCATCTCTTGACCTAGGTATTTTATAGTTTTACTTCTTGTTTAAAGTTGATAAATTATTATTTATTTTATAAATGGATACAGAGGTGAGAAGGAAGACTCACAATAAATTAGATGGGCACATCCAAGCTTGTCAAACAAGTAATACTGCCCAGGTTCCATAAACCATTCAGCAGAAAACTCACTGGAGCAAAAGTACAAATTCAAACTATAATCCAGATTTCTAAACAACTCTTAGAAAGTCATTTAAAACAATTTTTTTCCCTGCTAAAATGGTTTTCAAAATCTTATATAAGGGAAAAAAATTATTAAAACTTAGCAGAGTATTAACAACATAGAGCTAGTGTAGATGACCAGATTTTTAAATAATGCTTCAGCATTATTTAAAAGAAAATTTGGCTAAATGTTACAGAAAGAAGTAGTACAACTGTGGCATACATTCCATAAAAAACAAAAAAAAACCTATTATCTATTAATATTTACAGATACCAGTAAGTAACTTATAAAACACTCCGTAATAAAGCTTTTCCACAGATGTCCACCTTTCATTTTAAAGCATTTACAAGAAGAAAATAAAACTAGGAATGAGCAAAACTCAATTATTAATGGTAACATGTGTTTGATACTTTACAAAAAGAAACAATTAGAGGAAAAGGGAGATATGATAACAACAGATAATAAACTTTTCTGAAACAGTAGGCACCCTTGTGTTGTTCTTGTTATTTAATTAAGAACTAAAATGGCCACATTACACAATGCAATGAGATTTAACAATGACATCATTTACAGAAAGCCACTGAATGGATAAAAAGAATCAGTTGAAAAGGTCTCTAAACACTGCCTTTGAGTATCTTACTAATCAGGGCACCTAGGTTTCCAAATCTTTTCTATTTAAACTTAAATCACCATTTAAAAAGCTTCAAGGTCATTTGGAGTCTTACTGTGGAGCTACAGGATAATACACTGGACTGCCAAGGTCAGCCGGCAGTTCAAACTCACCAGCCTGTCCTCTGAAACCCTATACAGGGTCGATATGAGTCAGACTGCCTCAACAGCACTTAACAACAATATCATTCTAAGAAACACGTAGAGAAAAAGATCAAGAAGGCAAAGGAAGCAGAAACATGTGATGGTATAGCAAATATACTTGATAGGCATTTTTAATATAGAAAATTCTCTTGTATAACCTTTTGACACTAGATTAATTCTGAATACATTTTAACCATATAAACTTATTATTAATGTTCAAATGCACTAGACTAAATTTAACAAATTAGGTCTCAGCAACCTGACCCCAAGTTTAGTGACACCATAGGCAAACCAACCCTGTTATCACATTCTTCAATTTAACTTCTAAGAGAAGAAAGACATTTTTCTGACCCCAGTAAAACTGAGCAGATGTGAAATTTTTATTTTTAGTGCCTGAAATTTGTTTCTTGAGTGAATTATAGCCATCAAGGAAATATATTTTATTCTCCTGCCAAAGTCCAACCATGCACTCTTTATTAGGCAGAACTCCCACAAAGTCATCCAAACTCAATCTTTCAAAGTCCGCCTCCCCTCAAGCTGGGGCAATAGTTTTTCAGCTTTTAGCAGTGACTGAGAAAAAAAATCTGAGCGTTAAACTAAAAACAAAACAGTATCTGTCAGTGTGACTACAAACTAAAAGGAAAGAATGCTGAATAAGGGTGCTGGTAATGTCTTGAAAAAAGAAAATTAAGAACCATTTCACTGCCTGGAAACTGAGTTTTCTGGGTGGTCCCTTCCTCACTACCACCCACCAGGGACAGAGCCAGGAAAAACAACAGAAATGCTGTTTTATTGTGGTTCTCACTTGTACCTTTTCTGTATATTCAGCAAACTGAAGCATGGGGGTTAGGAAAGTCTGCAGGAGAGCTTAATAGTTTAAAAGATGATTAAAAAAAAAAAAGATATAAACAAATTAAGTGAATAATAGTTCCTAAGATGCAGTCTTCCACAACCACATAATAATTACTCTGTTGCTGTTATTGTGAAGTGCCTTCAAGTCAGTTCCAACCCATAGCAACTCTGTATAGTGTTTCTGAGGAGCAGCTGGTGAGCTTGAACCGCTGACCTTGCAGTTCAAACAGCTTTGCAGTCTGGCGCATTAACCCACAGCATCACACCAGGACAGAGTGTTATATATAATCCCCTCCATGGAACAAGAGTCATCCGCTTTCTCCCTATGGCTATTTCCATTCCATCCACCTTCCCATCCCTTCTCAGTTTGTCCTCAGGTACATACTGCCCATTTGATTTTGATTCATAGTGAGCATACCTTACTAGTATGCTGCTCCCTCTATATATCTATCTACTGCTTGGCTGAAAGTTGGGCCACAAGGGTGAGTTCTGTAAAATTTACAGCCTCAGAAACTTTACATATATGTGTGTGTATATATATATAAAAAAATAAAAACATGATTTCACATCCAGTACTCTTTCTACCAAGTAACATTGCCAAGAGGTTGTATTCTTCCAGTAAAAAAAACTATAAACCAGAAAAGGAGGAGGGCAGGGAGGAGGGAATTAGACACTTTGTAGCAGCCAGGCAACATTTGAACCACACTAAACTTCCAGGAAATCATTTTATCACTAATTAAGGATAAAGTCAGAACAATTAAAGGAGAAAAAATGTTGCACAATTATGACCAACCAGAAAGGAGGAAACTTGTATCTTCTGAAACCACTACTAACCAAGCACAACAATTTCAACCCTCACAAAATGGCCTTCCAGTGCCTCATTCTCTCATTAGTGAATGTCAAGCTGTTGCTACCTTACCAAGATGTGCTTTTCCTTGAGCTCAGAGACCATCAATAACTGCTAGGTAGCCCTATCCTATGACATATTAAATGGCAGACTTCCCCAGAGCATGATTTAGCAATGAGAATGCCTCATAAACTGTTCTCTACAGCTTAAGTAATAAACCTTTTAGAAATTGCAAGGATTCATGTTATTAATTTAAGAATAATCTCACAACCTTACTTTCCTTTAAAAAAAAAAACAAAATGGCTATATGCAACAACTAAAAAGGAAAGAGAAAACAAACATGCTGGTGCACATTACCCAGAAAGTGTCTAATTTTCCAGACTGTTGAACTCAGTTTTTACAAAATTTTGCAAATTTCTACTGCTTTTAAGTGAATGAAGTCTTTTAGCCTCCAAAACATCTGTCAGCTACAAAACCTTCCATTTTAAAGAAGCAAAGACATATTCTCAAAAACATGAGCAATTTTAAGGCGTTCTCAAATTCTACAATAAAACTAGCAGGAACAGTGAGGCTCAGCATTGTCTATGGTTGGCTGTTTTCTCATCACTTAACTGCTCATGACCCCATTTTCTTAAGTAGAAAATAAGGCAGTTGTACTAGATTGTTTCTTAAATCCCTTCCAGCTCTAATTTTCTATTCTAAGATCTTAAACTTATTACAAAAATTACTCATACTGAAGTTCAGTGTAGTCATTTTGACCGCACCTAGAACTATTTTAGTTAGGAATCTTGAGCAGGCTTTCCCCCCAAATTTTCTTTAAATGCAGGAGGCAGGAAATATGATTATCGTCTACTTGTTATCACCACTTACATAGGAACCAGCCTAAAAAGAATGAGAATGAATGCTACAGCAAAGGTAAATAATTCATAAACCCGTATACATCCCAATAGTATTACATATTTGATGGCATTAAGCTATTTCCCAGCATAATTTGTATATTGTTAAGTGCCTTGGAGAGGGTTCCATCTCACAGCAACCCTGTATATGATTTCTGACGGTGTAATTATAAAAATGGTTGGCTGTTTTCTCATAACTTGGACCTTTTATTTTGCTTTATTAGAAATTAGCTCTACTGTGATATAAAATAAAATGTTAAATTTTAGATAGACTTTCATTCTCATCTTTTTTTAAGGATGTTTTAAATGTCAAATTAGCCAACAATGAAACATTATTCAAAATGAATGAATGGTGTGGTCAACTAATTCAAGATATATGTCAATATACGAGGAAACTTCAAAAAGTTTGTGGAAAAATTCCATTATCTTTTCAATACATTTTTCCACAAACGTTTTAAGTCCCCTCATATATTTCTTTCCCTATTTTTCCCTTCAATGCTCTCTTTGCTCCTAATCCTCTCCACTCCACCTCCTCACTCCATTCTATGTGCCCCCTTTTCCTAGTTTGCCTCTTCTTCTCCATTCCCTTTTTCAGCCAAACACAGTACTTTCTAAGGCAGCCTAGAAAGTGTTTCTAGATCTACCAAGGAAGTATCTGAATCACCTAGAAAGCTTATTAAAAATGACACATTAGTGTGAGAAACTCTGTTTGTAAAATAACTGAGTGAAAAAGTAAATGAATAAACCTTGGTCTACCAGCTTGCTCCCAGAGTGGGATATTCTGGCTAACTAAAGATTAACCAGGGAATTTACTTTGTGGAAAAGCTTTCAAGATTTCATTAGATCACTTTTCTCTTGCTTAGGCATTACAAAACAAGAGAAACATCTGAGGATTTACCAACTATTTGACAAAAAGGTCTAGTTTATAATCAAATTCTTAAAATTCTATACAAGGACTGACAAACTATGCTCACAGACCAAATAAAGCCCTTAAGCACAGAATAATTTGACATTTCTAAAAGGCTGTAGAACCAACCAACCAACCAACCAAGAAATGTGACAGAGACCACAAAATCTCAAATTTCGTATCTGGCCCTTACAGAAAAAGTCTTAGACCCTGTTCTACAGCAACTAGACACTGAAAGTCCAGAGAGACTCCAGGATATTCCCTGGAAATGTTCCTCTGTCATTCAATTAATTAATTGAAAGGGGAAAAAGATTCCAGTTAATTTCATCTCGGATGATTTAAACAGAACCAGTTATTTATACAATTGATTGGCCTTAATGACTAGTCCTTAAAAAGGGTTCTCTCTTATGCCAAAAGGCAATCTATCTCATTCCTTAGACTCTCCAGTTTCAGCTGAGATTTTGGAGTTCATTCTGGAAACACTTAAAAGGTTGGAAGTCTTACCTGAAGCATTTGCTATAGTCAACGGCAGGCCTGGAAGTTGGTGCACCTGGATTCCTGAAGCACCCAACGCACTGAGGTTAATGGTCTGGAGGCCTGGCATAGAGGAGAGTTGGGCAGCATTCACAGTGACTGTGCCGGCAGGGATTGAGGCAGCTGAGGCAATGGGTGTCAGGGTGGTATTGCTGCTACTTGTCTGCCCCAAGGAAACACCCTGCATTGGAGCCAAGGTGATTGTCTGGGCCTGTGGGTTCTGAACTTGGAGGTTCTGCAGCTGAAGAGTCTGCCAACTGACCTGTCCATTGGGCCCCACTGTTGGTGTCCGGATGATGATGGGGCCAGAATTTGGAACAGCCTGAAGCTGGAGGTTCTGGAGGGTTTCCTGGGAGATAGCTTGAGTTGTAAAGGTCTGCCCTGACAGTGGTGCTGCTTGAAGGGCCTGGAGGGCCTGTCCCCCTTGAACTAGCTGAGGCTGGATAAGAATCTGTTGTTGCTGCTGTGTCTGCTGGTTTTGTTCTCCCTCTTTTTGCTGACTTGTTTGCAGTGAGCCTCCAGCTGTTTGGTTCTGCTGGATGTTCAGAGCATCAGACCCCTGTAGCCCACTGACCCTCTGGGGTGTCTGGCTTTGAGAGTTGGTCCCTGCTGATCCGCTGGTGGTAAAGTTCATAATTCCCATGTTGCTGGTGGTAGTAGTTGCTGAGTAGCTGTTGGCATTGGTGAAAAAGGAGCTGGAACTGGCTTGCGATGATACCAGGCTGGCAGAACTGATGGCAGTCCCTGAGGTGACGGGCTGTGCACCGCTCTCCTGGGACCCCGAGCTGCTGATCGTGACTGCCTGAGAGCTGGGAGTCAAGGTAGCTGCAGAAACGCTGTTGACAGGTAGCAAGGTGATGTTCCCATTCAGGGCTACTGGAACATTGGTCACATACTGAGTCTGTCCTGAGAGTACATTATTAGCCAGGCCTTGAAGAGGGACAGCCTGCTGGAGTAGGTTTGGCATAGCAGCAATGATGTTGCCTCCACTTCCTCGATTTGTGATAATCTGTTGGTTTGCACCTGGTATGATCTGAATTTGACCAGAACCATCCTGCTGCACTTGAGCGCCAGTGGCTGCAAACTGCAGTTGTTGCCCATCAACGGTCTGGAACTGTGGTATTACTTGATACTGAATATTGGGCATCACCCCAGGTAATCCTGTCAGGACTTGCTGGTTCTGTAAATTGGGGGTGGTAGCCACAACATATTGCCCACCAGAGACACTGCGATTCTTAGAAGACTCACTGCCATTGCTGCCATTAGTACTGCTGCCACTCTGTTCCTTTGAAGTAGGAGTAGCTCCAGAGGAGGAAGAGATAATCTGCCAGCCATTGGCACCTTGTGAAAGTTGTGTGGCTGCGAGGTCCAGCTCACCAGTGCCCCCTGACTGGCTCGGGCCCTGGGAGTTGTTGCTGTTCTCATTAGGTGACTCAATTCTGCTGCAAGTTGCTGCCAGAAGAGCCAAAGGGGATGGCTGGGACTCCTGGACAGAAAGAAAAGTGACAAAAGGCGTTACTGACACCCAGCTGCCAGTCCAGGAACTGTACAACTACTGCAGACAAATATAAAACCAAGGGCCAAACTATCTATATTGCTCAAGTTTCCATCTTTGGGGATCTCCACGTCATTTGTCTCTCTGTACTTCCTTCTTCCCCTAACTGTAAAATAAGGAGCTCTAGCTGGACTGCAAAGTGGCTTTGAACAAAGCTCATCAGCCACTACTTGGAAAACCTACACATGGTCACTATGGATCAGAACCGACTCAGTAGCACTTGACAACAACAACAAGTGGCGCTTTAGGAGTCCTGATGTGGCACAGCAGAATAAAGCACTGGACTGCCAGGTTGGCTTGAACTGCAAGGCCTGTGATTCAAACCAATCAGTCGCTCCTAAGAAACCCTATACAGAGTTGCTATGAGATGGAACCAATGCCACAGCACTTAACAAGTGGTGCTTTCGAGTAAGCACTGAACTGCTAACCACAAAGTGAACAGTTCAAACTTACTAATGAATGACATTGTTGTTTCTGCTAAAATGTCATCAAATCGGTTGTGACCCATATTGACCCTATAATGTGGTTTCTGAAGAGCAGCTGGCGAACATAAACTGCTGACCATGTGGATCAAACAGACTGCAGTCCAGCACATAAACCCACAGCACCACACCAGGCATGTTGTTGTTGTTAAGTGTCGAGTCAATTCTGACCCATAATGACCCTGTATAGGGTTTCCAAAGAGCAGCTAGTTAGCTTGAACCACCAACACTGCAGTTCAAATGACTTTGCAGTCTGACCATTAGCCCATAGCACCACACCAGGACTCCACACCAGCCATAGAGCCACAAATGAGGCTACCTACTCCTGTAAAGATTTCGTCTCGGAAACCCTACACAGGGTCAATATGAGTAAGAATCCGCTGGATGGCAGTGGGTAGCTGCAAAATGCTTGAATCCCTTCCTAAGTTTTTTTTTCCTGTGCAAAGTTAAAACAACTATCTTCTCAATTTTTCCCCACACTTTATCTCTGACAATCACTTACCTGCCCTCCTCCTCCACTGCCGCTACTGCCAGTGCTGCTGCTTCGGGCCTGAGAATAGGCACCGCCACCATTACCATTGCCCCCATTATTGCCACCAACTCCTTTTTCAATCTTCACTACAGCCGTCATTTCATCCATGGAATGATCTTGGTCTAAAAAGAAATAGAAGATAAAAAACTTTTTAAAAGTTGAGGAAAGAAAAGGGTAAAAGGAGGTTATGACGAAACAGAAATGACTAACAGGAAGGCGCCTGTGTAAAACTATAGACTGGGGGAGGGGAAAACTGTAAGACACTAGGATGTGAACTAGTTTCTGGGATGCCAGAACTGGGCCTCAATACTTTTCGTTAAAAAACAAAATTATAACTCTGAAATCATTCAACAAATGCTTTTGTTATATAAAATGTGAGGGACTGTGGACATGTTGAAATAATTTTAAAATAAAAAATATGCCAGGATAAAAAAAAAGGAAGATAGGTAAGGCAAAAAAAAAAACCCAAAAAAACCAACATGTGAGTGAATGGAAAAGGTTGCTAAAATTAGTGGTAAAGGAGAGAGGCAGAAAAGTAACAGGAAGAGAGCAGGGTAAAGGGGGAAAAGACGAGATAAAAAGTGCAAGGGGGAAAACATTGGTAAATACAGGTAATGGACTAAAAGGGGTCTAGGGATCAGAAATCATTAAATTTCGGGGCGGGAAGAAGGCGGGCTTTAGAGGGAAAGGGCGGTTTCGGGGTGAGGGGCGTGGAAAGGGCGGGACGGTGGGGGGGAGGGGAAATCTACAGAAAGGGGGGGGAGGGCCTTGGGGGCAGTCGGCGACCAGAGGGCGGGCAGAGAGGCGGTTGGCCCGGGCGGGGCCTGCTCTGCTCGGGCCACCCCCGCGGCTCCAGTCCCCCGGCGGGAGGAGCCTTAGGCGGGCGGTAGAGTAGTGGGGGGTCAGGCCCGTCCCCCGTGGCCGGGGCGGGCAGGGGGCGGGCGAGGCCATGCTGCCCCCTCCCCCGGGGCGGGTGGCCCATCCCCCTCCTCCTCCGAGGCCCCGCCACTGCCCCTTCTCCCTCCCTTCCCTCCGCCCCGGGCGGGACCAAGGCCGCCGCCGCCACCGCCTCCCGCCCGCCCCCCCTAACGGCGGGGACCGCCCGGTCGGCCCTCGCGCGCGCCCCCTCACTCCCCTCCCACCCCTAAGCTTGGAGTGGACTCATCCTTACCGCTCATGGTGGCAGTTGAGGGACGAGCTCAAGGGGGTCCTGTCCGGGGGGGTTGGGGGGGGCCGGGAAAAACGCGGACGCTGACGAGGCAAGCGAACCCGGACCGGACAGGGAGGGGGGGGTAAGGAGGAGGGAGCAGCGCGCCACAAGCTCGGCCTAGACTCCGCCCCTTCACTGCTGCCCCGCCCAATGAGGGAGGGGGGAAAGGAGGGACTTGTAGAAGAAAGGCGGGCAGGTTGTCCAATGGCACCACTCAATTGCCCTCTAGGGCGTGTAAGAGAGTGTTGCGTACCTAGTATCCGCCCAAAAATGCCGCCCTCTCAGTTTTAAAAACCAATGAAAGATGCAGGAAGTGAAAATGGGCGGAAGCCCGAGATGATCGACTTCGAAGAAAACCAGTCAACCGCCAGGCGGGCTGCCTAAGCGGTAAGGATAGGGAGAGTTTTGATAGGAATGACAGAACAACGACCAACTAGAATCCTAGACATGTCTGGGCAATGTACTGGTGGGAGGAGAAGCAGGATGAGATAGGATGAAGCTGATCAAAACCAATCAGAAATCAGGCGGGCAGCCAGGAAAGTTATGATTGGATAGACACTGAAAAAAGACAGGTCAGGACTCTTATTGACGTGACTAAAAGCCAATTATCCGCCGAATGAACTCTGAGGGCAGGAACTTGGAGTGTGCAGAGAAGAGTTGGCGTCTCCCTCAATCACTTGGTCCAATGAAGAGGCGAAATAAGCCAGGCACCGCCTCCAAATTGACCAATGGGCGTTACTAGAGTCGCCCGTCATGGGGGAGGGAACAGGGCTGTGCCAAGAGAAGTTCGTCGCCATATTGGCCCTCCTCAGGGGACGTCTTTATATGGTACACTCCAGCGGTACCCTGTAGTTCCACAGGTGTCAAAGCAAAGACCAAGAAGTCGCCTTCAGCTCGCAGCCTCGGGTCGTTTGAATCCTCATTGAATAGCCCTAAAAACGTACCTGTCAAATCTCACCCCTCCTGGTGCAGGCAAATGCTTCTGAATGTGGGTGTAAACCCTGCACTCACAAGCGAGCTGAGACCTGGCGACAGTGCTCTCAAACTGTTAATACTGAGCTGCCAAATTGCCAAGTTTCTGTGAGACTCAGCAAACGCTATTTTACTCATTTCCCCCAGAGAATGACGCGAGCCACTTAACTTATGGCTGGTTAACTTTGGCATTAAAGTGAAGAATTTCCTGGGGTCAGTCAAGATCCTAAACTTCCTTCGCCTCCACCCCCAGACTTAATTGTAAATAGCGCCTAACCATAAAGTAAGATAGCTAGTTCCTGTTTTTGGCAACCACCGAAGTTAAAGGAGATGATTTTGCCTGAGGCACCTGGAGTTCTGGCCTCCATGTTGCCTTCTCCTTTATCCTAGTTTTGGTGAAGGAGGCCCCGATGACTTATAAATGACATAATGAGGTCATTCTCTTGAGCATTTAATCTTGTATGTTGTCATTTCTTTATATGTTGTCCTCTTTTAAAGTTTGAGTTCCCCTTGAAAGATTTTAAGCCCTTTGAAATCAGGAATTTAGGTCTACTTTAGGCAGGGCCTGGAAGAGTGTATAATCTGAATGCCTACTGAGTCAGGGGCTGAAATCGATTAGGTGTTGGCATTACTTTCGTCTTCCTAGGGATGATATTAAGTATTAAGAAATATTATGAGGTATTTTATAAGTGAAGAAATTTAAATTGGAAAGTAATCTGCCCAAGGTCACAAAGCTTTTAAAGTTGTGCCAGATTCCAGCTCCCCCTCCCCCAAAAGTCTTACTCTTAATAAAACAAATGCCTTATATAACCATTTATATAAGGAAATACTCCCAGATTTCTGTTGATGCTGAAGAAAATTGCATTTGTACTGTTTCTATCTCCTAAAAAACTCCTAGAACAGCTCAAATAGCATCATCTTGCACACCTTTTATTGTACAATTTATAACATTTAATTTCCCTAGATCAAAGTTTCTCAAAACGTAATGTCAATCTGTAACAATTCTCTGAGGTACTCTTTTTAAAAAGCAGATTCCTCAGAGACTTAGAGAGGAATGTAAAAATTAGTGAATGGAGGAGATTGCCATTGTTGTGAAAAGAAATGTGATTTGTTGGGTGTAAAACTAATGATCACTCAATTCACAACAAAGTTGTGTGTTTTTTTTTAAAGCTTAGTAAAAGCTCTATATTTTAAAAATTTAGAAAACAGATTCCTAAACCCCAAAATCTGGAGTATGGAATGGTGTTTAAGAGTATGCATTTTTATGTAGCTTTTTCAAATGATCAGTCCCTGAACCAGAATTTGAAACACTCTGAAGAAACTTCCCAGAGGGAAGAAACTGCATTACTCATCTTTTGTAAACTAAGCACAGGAGATTCTAACAGCTGTGGAGTGTAATCAGCAAAAGACCACACCTAAATTTACTAAGGAAGGAGGGGAAGGAATTAACATTTGTCGCCCAGTCCTCTAAACGCTTCAAATACTATTTTATCTAACTTAATCCTTTCAACTCCTATGAGACCTTCATCCCTTTTTACAGATGAGAAAACAGAAGCTCAGATACTTGTTAAATTATATCTGTTGGTTTAGCTTCAAAATTTGTAGGTTGGTTGTTTTTTTCTATAGTTCTAAACCAGCCACTCCTTGGAAACGCCATACAGGGTCTCTATGAGTTGGAACCAACTCAAGGGTACTTAACAACAACAAGGTAGTCCTAGAGTCCTGGTGTGGAGCTATAGAATAAGCACTGGACTATTAACCACAAGGTCAGTGGTTCAAACCTATCAGGCACTCCTCAGAAACAGACTCGCACTTGACAGCACTTAATACAAAAATGTAGTCCTAGGAGCCCTGGGGAAAGGGGGGGACGGGGGAGAGACACACACACAGGGGCATGAGGTAGTAGATTATGCATTGGGCTGCCAACCAGAAGGTCAGCAGTTCAAGATCACCAGACACTCCATGGGAAACACATGAGGCTTTCTGCTCCAATAAAGATTTACAACCTCAGAAACCATGTATGAGTCCTGGTATAGCTCTGTAGAATAACCAAAATAACCAGAAGGTCGATGGTTCAAACCCACCAGCAGCTCCTTGGGAAACCTTATATAATGTCATTGTGAGTCAGAAGTGACTAGAATGCATTTAGCCAAAACATGAGTTGGAATTGATTCATTGGCAGTGGGGAAGTAGTCCTGTGAGAAGATGTGGCAGCGTGTATCCGTAAGGACTTCAGTCTTGTCCTATAACGTCACTGTGACTCAGAATCAACTGGATGGCAATGCCTGAAATGTGAGCTAGATTTGGTTTTATTCCCAGGCACTAAGAAAAAGACCTAGATTTAGACTTAGAAATTCAACAACCATCATCCCTTTCACAATCCTTTCATTTTGCCCCTCCTAGGACAAGATAGTCAAGTCTCAGCAGTCTTCTAAACCTTACTTTCTAGCTTTCTGATCAAGAAAACAAGTCTAAGTTTTTTCACATCACAAATTCTCTGATGAGTAGGCTAAGATCATTTGCAAAGCAGTGCTGACTCTGGAAGGTGGATGGGGCAAACACATCCCTCAGTCTTTTAAAGGAAAGACAGGAGCTTCATCCTTGTCTCTGTTTGGGAAGCCCAGAACTGGTTGCAGATATTCTCCATTATTATTATCATTACTTACAATGACTCATTCTGTACCTTTTCTGTGTGTTTATTTCCTTATCTAAGCATTATGATTCATCCCTGTCTAAACTGTACTTTGTCTAGGAAGACATTCATTCAGTCCAGCAAACACATGGCTTTGGTAATGCTGGAGAAGGAAGAAAGGCTGAGGGGGGAGGGGACAAGTTTTTCTATGAAATTTGGGAGTATGATTAAGAATACAATTTCGTTTTTTGTTGGGAGTGGAACTCTGGCCCAACTTTCTTGAATTTTATCTCTTCTGAAGAGATCTGCAAGACAACCCTGAATGTAAACCTTGCTGATAGTTTCTGATGCTTGAAGGCTCTTTACCAAATAAAATGGTTTGAGGTCTCTGAGGAAGAGAAATTGCTGAGACGGCAAATTCCAAACCTTCTGAATTGAGAGCTAGAGAAGATGAGCTCAGAACACCCAAAGGGGTCAGAGGGCCAAACGGAGCAAATAAAGCTTTTCTGCATTTAAATCTGACCCCTAGGGACTCCAGCTTGGAACAAACACATAATCAAAACATTTCCCTCTCCCAAAATATTCAAACTCCTCAGGGAGCCAGAGCTCACCAGAGCGGCAGCAACCATCAGGCATAGTGAGGAAGCCAGTGCAAACTACCAACGTGCCCTCACCATTCACACACACACACACACCCTCCCTCTCCCTCACCCTTCCCATTCCCTTGCACCCTAAGGACAACTGGAATCCTGCCTAGCAGGTGAGCATTAATAATTTTTAAATCCTCTTTTAACCAAAAAATGAAGCCGTTTTCTTTCCTCCTTCCTCTCCTGGGACGAAAAGCCCTTAGTTCCCTCCGAAGTCCAGAGTTGAGAAAAGAGTTACACTTTCTCAGTTTCCCATTCTCAGAAACAGAAGAGAGTCCCTGATAGGTTTGACAAGTCTGGGGGAAGGACGTGCTATCCCCAGGCATGCACTGCCGAGGTGGAAGGAAGGAAGGAAGGCAAGGTAGAGTCCAGGGGGCTGGTCCTGTTTCCCCCTCCCACGGAACTTGGGCCACCCTGGGGGCGGGCGGAGGGCCGGGCTGGGGGGAGGAGGGAAGATGGATTCGTAAACAAACCCGCCTGGGCCACGAGGTGCCCAGAGGAATGGGGTGGGGTTTGCAGGCCTCTCAGGCCCAGCCGGGAGTTGCCTGACTGGTGTGGGCTGGGCCCGGCAGGGGCCTCTCCACCCCCAGTTTCCGGCTAGGGGTGGGCCATCTGGTGCTCCCTAACCACAAACCCCTCCTTCCTGTTTTGCCCTCCCTCGTTCTAGCCTGAAAGGCTAGCTGAAGATTGTGGAGGCCTGATACCTGACTTATGTTCTTCCGGAAGTTTTCACTGCCCCTGGAGGAAAAGCAGATCGGGCGAGTGATTCTTAAAGAGGAAAGGCCGTGAAGCACTGTCAGTTCCTAATTGGAGTGGGAATGGAGATGGTGGGGAGGGGACGGTGAGAGAGAGCAGAGTTTCACAGAGTTTTGTCTCTGAGAGCGGGGGTTTTCCCCACCGCTGCCCCTGGCTTAGAGTGCTAACCTTTAACACTGTCCTTTTTTCCGGCTCTTCCCTGCCTCCTCTACTGTAGGTGATCAGAGGTGCCTGGACAAAGGTCGCTGTAGTCTTCCAGGAAGAATTTATCTTCAGTCACTCACAATAACTAACTCGGGTAGATTCTATGGCATTCCCTTATTTAAGATGAGGAAATAAATTCAGAATTTGAGTCATGTGCCCCGCCAAGGTCACAGGCAGAAATATGCTAGCCCGTAACTACAGTTCAGAAGTCCTGGTGTGACACTGTGGGTTAATGCGCTGGACTGCAAAGTCGGTTTGAACTGCAAGATCGGTGGTTCAAGCTCACCAGCCACTCTTCGGAAATCCTACACAGGGTAGCTATGAGTCAGAACCGACTCCACGGCACTTGGCACTTAACAACTACTTCAACTTCTCCAGCAATACCCAAAGGGGTGGGGCACCACTCTTAGTACTAGTGAAATTTAAATGTTTCTGTAAGTGTTATATTACGGATTTTTAAAAGAAATTGGACTAAGTCTCAAGGCTATGGAGTCCTGGTGTGATGCTGTGGGATAAATCACTGGACCTAAAAGGTCGGCTTGAAAAACAAGGTCGGCAGTTCAAACTCACGAGCCGCTCCTTGAAAACCCTATATAGGGAGGGTCACTATGAGTTGGAACTCACTCCATGGCACTTAACAACATTGTTAGGATGAAGAAAAAATAGTAATAGTATGCTATGGAACAAGCAGTACTTAATGGTAGAAATTATTGAAGGCAGAGTATGAATGATGAAGTTTGGAGAAATATTACACTGTACCATATAAGTTTTACCATCTTACACACAGCTATTCCTGAGGAAGAATGATGGCGAGTGGGAACGCTTCAGTGAGGGGACAGTCTAGGTTATCCCAAGGTTCCTTTGCTCTGACATTCTAAAGTTGAGAGCAGTTAAAGAGTGTTTTAAGACAGTAACTGGAAGCCAAGAAAAACTGAGCTAGAAGAATTAAAAATTTTCTCTAAGTTATTCCACCACCAACCACCACCAAAAAGGGTCCAGAGCTAAATAGGAAGACTTCTGGCTGGCCACAAGCAGAGAGTTGCAGAATAGGGTGAACAGATTTTGGAATGTCCCACTTCCAATCCTGGGGAATTAGCCTGGTTAGTCTCATCCCTGCAACGTGTGCATGTGGGAGTTGAAGGAAGATTCCTTCACTTTTGCAATTTGAAACCACTGCCTATGTGGTATCTCTCCTACAGCACCCTCTGCTAAGGACTATCTACCCAAGAACTGAGCTAACCTGTATTGTCAACAATAAGCTTTCGTAGCTAATACTTCTCTGAATGACTCTTTCCTGACTTCAACTGACTCATGCTCAGGCTCCCTCAGGGTTAGCCTCCTCCAGCAACTTCCAAACACTGGCTCAGACAAGTAGACATTATGTGTCCCCTGATATAATGCAATAAGAAATACAGTGCACTGTATCACCTAACAAATATTCTTTCAAAAAATACTGAGCCTAAATTTAAGGGAGTCTTTAGATCTAATCTCCAGATAGCAGAAAAGAGAAAGGACTGGACAGACAAGGTAAGCGAACACACAAAGAAACAAATCAGAAAAATCCAAAAGGTGGGATATTCTATAGGACAACAGACTCTTCAGTAAGTATCTGTTCCTTTAAGTGGGACCATGTCTGATTTCAGTTTCCTTCATGTCTGGAACGTGCCTTGCATAGAGTAAATTCAACATGAATAAAAGAGAACATCAGTGGCTGGTTTGGGTGAGGAGTGAGCAGAGAATAGCAGGATAATGCGCTGGACTGCAAGTTTGGTTTGAACCTCAAGGTCGGCGGTTCAAACTCACCAGCCACTCTTCAGAAACCCAGACAGGGTTGCTATGAGTCAGCACCCATTCACTAGCACTTAACAACAACAGACTCATACTCACTCACACAAGATGGGAAACAGGAAGTTTCCCAGCCTACTCCTGCCCTGGGTCAGAAGCCTTCTCCAGGCGCACTGCTCAATTTTCCCCTGAGTCTTCTTCATCTCTTTGTTTAGCTGACTAGCTGAGACACGGGTGGCTTCAGTGTGATGGAAAGTATACCCAGAATTCCGCCACTACCACCCAATAGCTGATTTTGAGAAGGTGTAGAAGTCTTAGCCTTCTATTTCCCTTCTCTCAACCACAAAGCTCTCAGATGGCAGGAGGTGGCATGTTTCTGGCAGTCCACTATAGGCTAAAAGAACTCTGGTAGCGTAGTGGTTACGAATCGAGCTGCTAACCTCAGGGTCAGCAGTTTGAAACTACCAGTGGTCTGTGGGAGAAAGATGAGGCTTTCTGCTCCCATAAAGATTTACAGCCTCAGAAACCCTATGCAGGGTCACTATGAGTTGGCACCGACTCCATAGCACATAACTACCACCACTATAAGCTAATGTAGCAAGGGGAAAAGAGGAGAAAGAAGCTGAAAAGTTGCTGAATTCCCACAGAAAGGAAAGGAAGCCATGGGCTTGAGACTGGACATGTGAAAGGAGAAAAGAGTTAACGGGTGTTTTCATTATTAGTAACATTTACTTTGGGAACACAGTAGCTCTAGAGCAGGGGTGAGGAAACTTTTGTCTCCCAAAATTGATAGCATCATTCACAGGCCATATAAAATTAACAACTTAAAAATTAGCCTGTTATAGTTGGTTAAACAATTAACAACAATGTGATAGCTAAAGGAGCTCTGGTAGCGTAGTGGTTATGAATCAGGCTGCTAACCTCAGGGTTAGCAGTTTGAAACTACCAGCTGTTCCACAGGAGAAAGATGAGGCTTTCTGCTCCAGTAAAGATTTACGGCCTCGGAAACCCTGTGCAGGGTCATTATGAGTCGGAACCAACTCCACAGCACATAACAACAACAATGGGTCAGAACTGATCAAAGTCACTTAACAACAACAATATGGCTCTCGGGCCGGATGCTCCCTACCCCTGTTCTAGAAGATAGGCCCTGGTCTGTGAACCACAATATATGTGGTTCAAGTCGACAAACTCCTCCTTGAGAAAAAGATGAAGATTTCTGCTCCAACAATTTATAACCTCAGAAATCCCATACTGGGTCATTATAAGTCAGAATCAACTCAACAGCGCTTAACTCGATGGCACTTACAGCAACAACAATCATTTACTTTAAAACATTTAAATATTTCCAGTTTCACTTATACCAACACTGTGAAAGAGAATTTTCTTGAATCCTCACCAATTAAAAAATTTTTCATTCTGATAATTTCATTATTGAAATTTGCATTTTATTTCTATCCATTTGTATTTTGTACTCTGTGAATTGTCTTTTCACATACTTTGTCTATTTTTCTATAGAATTGTTTGCCTTGAAGCTGCTTATATATTGTTGTTGTTGTTGTTAGGTGCCATTGAGTCGGTACCGACTCATAGCGACCTTATGCAGAGCAGAACAAAACACTGCCTGATCCTGGACCAATCTCGCTACTGTTGCTACACTTGAGTCCATCAATGCTACCACTTGGCCAATCCATCTCATTGGGGGTCTTCCTGTTTTTCTCTGACCCTCCATTTTACCAAGCATGATATGTCTGAAGTATGAGAGATGAAGTTTGGCCATCTTGGCCTCTAAGGAGCACTCTGGCTGCACTTCCTCCAATACAGATCTGTTGGTTCTTTTGGCAGTCCATGGCACTTTCAATATTCTCCTCCAACACCATAACTCAAAAGTATCAATTCTTCTACAGTCTTCCTTATTCACTGTCCAGCTTTCGCATTCATATGAGGTTATTGAAAACACCGTGGCTTGGGTCAGGAGCACTTAGTCCTCAAGCTGACATCTTTGCTCTTCAACACTTTAAAAAGGTCTTATGCAGCAGATTTGCGTAATGCAATACGTCGTATGATTTCTTGACTGCTTCTTCCATGAGTGTTGATAATTGATCTAAGAAGAATGAAGTCCTTGACAACGTCAATCTTTTCTCAGTTGATAAGAATGTTTATGTATGTTGTTGTTGTTGTAAAGTGCCATCGAGTCTGTTCCAACCCATAGCGACCCTGTATAGGGTTTCCGAGGAGCAGTTGGTGAGCTTGAACTGCCAACCTTGCAGTTCAAATGGCTTTGCAGTCTGGCACATTAACCCATAGCGCCACACCAGAACTCCGTTGATAAGAATGTTTATGTATACTAGATATTAATTCTTAATTTAAAATGTGGGAGATATTTCTCCTTGTCAATAGTCTTTTTTAAATTAGATTTAAAAAATTAACTTTAGTGATATGTAATTTTTATACAAAGTACATTCCAATGAATTTAGACAAATGTACATTCCCATGTATATACAAAGGCTTTTGATTGTGTGAATCATGACAAGCTATGGACAACACTGTGAAATATGAGTATTATGGAACACTTAATTGTGCTCATGAGGAACCTGTACATAGTCCAAGAGGCAGTTGTTCGAACAGAACGCAGGAACACCGAATGGTTTGAAATTAGAAAAGTTTTGCAATAAGGTTGTATTCTTTCACCATACTTACTCAAGCTGTATGCTGATCAAATTATCTGAGAAGCTGGTGTATATGAAGAAAAACGTGGCATCAGGATTGGAGGAAGACTCATTAACAACATGAGATATACAGATGATACAACCTTGCTTGCTAAAAGTGAAGAGGACTTAAAATACTGATGAAGATCAAAGAGCACAGCCCTTGGTATGGCTTGCATCTCAATGTAAAGAAAAAAAAAAATCCTCACCACTGGGCCAATAAACAAAATTCTTATCAATGGAGAAAAGATTTAAGTTGTCAAAGACTTCATTTTGCTCAGATAAACCATCAACATTCATGGAAGCAGCAGTCAAGAAATCAAATGATGTATTGCATTAGGCAAATCTGCTGCATAAGACCTTTTTAAAGTGTTGAAGAGCAAAGATGTTAGTCTGAGGACTAAGGTACACCTGACTCAAGCCATGGTGTTTTCAATAGCCTCATATGTATGTGAAAGCTGGACATTGAATAAGGAAAACAGTAAAATAATTGATGCATTTGAGTTATGGTGTTGGACAGGAGTACTGAAAGTATCACGGACTGCCAAAAGAACAAATAAATTTGTGTTGGATGAAGTACAGCCAGGGTGCTCCTTAGAAACGAGGATAGTCAGACTTCGTCTCCCCTACTTTGGACATATTGTCAGGAAGGACCAGTCATTGGAGAAGGATATCATACTTGGTAGGGTGGAGGGTGAGAGAAAAAGAGGAAGACCCCAGTGAGATGGATTGGCAAAGTGGCAGCATCAATGGGCTCAAATGTAGTAAGGATTATGAGGTTGGCTCAGAACCAGGTAGTGCTTCATTCTGTTGTGCATAGGGTCACTATGAGTTGGTACCAACACAATGGCACCTAACAACAACAACTATACACCCATGTAACTACCACAACAATCAAGATATCGAACCTTTCTGTTACCCTAAAAGGTTCACTCCTGTACCATCCTCCAAGACAATCCCTGCTAACCACTCCCATCCCCTAGTTCCACCCAGGCAGCCACTAACAGGCTTTCTGTTACTGTAGATTAGATTTTGTTTTTCCCAACAGTTTCAGGAATTATACAGTATATATTTTTCCCCACCTCCCACCTCTCCAAATCTGACTTCTACTAATGCAACGAAATGCTAAATATGGACCTTTTAGTAAGATAAGATACCTTATCTAGTAGGATCACTCATCTCACAGTTTGTCACACTGTGGTGGCTTGCATGTTGCTGTGATTCTGGAAGTTATGCCACTGGTATTTTGAATGCCAGCAGGGTCGCCCATGGTGGACAGGTTTCAGCTGAGCTTCCAAACTAAGACAGACTCAGAAGGAGAAACAGATGACTTCTGATTTACTAGCCACTGAAAACATTATGAATAGCTATGAAACACTGTCGGATAGCACCAGAACATTGAATATTGAAACATGGTGAAGAGCTCCAGAATATTATTAGATATAGTGCCAAAAGATGAGTCCCCCAGGTTGGAAGGCACTCAAAATATGATTGGAGAAGAGCTGCCTCCTCAAAGTAGAGTTGACTATGATAATGTGAGTGGAGTAAAACTTTCGGGACCATCATTTTCTAATGGAGCACAATTCAAAATGAGGATAAACAGCTGCAAATATCCATTAATAATGGGAACATGGAATGTACAAAGTATGAATGTAGGAAAATTGAAAGTTGCCAAAAGTGAAATGGAACACATAAAGATTACTATTCTAGGCATTAGTAAGCTAAAATGGACTGGTATTGGCCATTTTGTATCTGACAATCATATGGTTTACTATGCTGGGAATGAAAAATTGAAGAGGAATAGCGTCACATCACATTCATCATCAAAAAGAGCATTTCAAGATCTGTCTTGAAATATAATGCTGTCTCTGATAGGATAATATCAATACACCTACAAGGAAGACCAGTTAATACCTTTGTTATTCAAATTTATACACCAACCACTAAAGCCAGTGATGATGAAATTGAAGACTTCTACTATCTTCTTCAGTCTGAGATTGATCAAACATGCAATCAAGATGTATTGATAATTACTGGTGATTGGAATACAAAGGTTAGAAACAGAGGAAGGATCAGTATTGGAAAATGTGGCCTTGGTGATCAAATGATATGGGATATCACATGATAGCATTTTGCAATACCAGTGACTTCTTCATTGTAAATACCTTTTTAAAACAACATAAGAAACAATTATAAGAGGGAAGGGCTGGCTGGTTAGAAGTGTGGTGAGACCTGGAGACACCTGATCTCATGAACAAGGACATAGCCACGGAGGGCTAGAGCTAAGAGTGAAGTGTCTATCTGATATGAAGTGAAGGGAGACACATAAGAATGCCCAAGCTTGTAGATAGTACCCATACAACCTAGCTTCAATGGTTTGATGATGAGAAGTCTACTAGAGGAAGATTTAAAAAAAATTTTTTTTTGATAAAGGAAACCAGTGTAAATTGCTACAATTTGATGAACTTGACCTATACTTATGGATGTAGTAGCTCAAAATACCAACTGAGAGGGAAGGAGTCTTCACATCAAGTATCAATCCTATCTCCTCTGTATACAGGGTTGTTAGGGATGGGCAACTTAGACATTGGCTACCTAAAATGGTGGTGGTGGAGACTATAAAGGCACAAAGTGACTAGCTTACAAGTTTTCAAAAGGGAGTTTAGTTTCAGAGTGTGCTGGGGAAGACAGAATTGCCACTGAATAGTTTTCATCTTGTCTAGATAGGTCTGGTGAAAGGAGATGGGGATATGATTCTTATGATTCAATAGTGAGTAATTGTTATCATGACTTATTGTGACTGTCACAACTGTAAAGGTAGAAGCTTTATAACAAAATGGGGGGAGTAGTTAATCTACATTCCAGGAACAGAGGACCCTAGGACCATCAAGGGAGAAGAGCACGAGTGGAATGTGGGACCCTATCCAGAGAAGCAGCAACACCAGAGATGGAGGCAGAGATGAGGACATGGATTGAGAGAGCAGCTGAGGACTCTAAGACTCATGGAAAGAGAAAGGCTGTATGCTGGCAGCCAGGAGGCAGGCTTGCAGATTGTGCCCTTTGGTTGGTTATTTAAATTATTATATATTCCTGAGTGTTTTTGTGTACACCCCCCACCCAAAAAAAAAAGAAACAGGGAATAGAAGTAAATACTCTTGAATGATGATACACGGAGGAGGTTGTAATCATTGCAATGAAACGATGTTCTCCCATGTAAGCTATCGATCAATTCCCAATAAAAACTTAAAAAAAGAAAGAAAGAAAGAAAAGGAACAATTATACTCATAGACTTCATCAGATGGAATACACAGAAACCAAACTGACTACAGCTATGGGAAAACATGGTGTAAAAGGTCCATATAGTTGGCCAAAACAATGCTGGGGGCAGACTGTGGAAACAGATCATCAATTCCTCATATGCAAGTTCAGGCTGAAGCTGAAGAAAATTAAAACAAGTCCATGGGAATCAAAATATAACTTTGAACATATTCTACTCGAATTTAGAGATCCGATCAAGAATAGATTTGTTGCATTAGACACTAATGACTGAAAAGCAGAAGAGTTCTGGGATGACATGAAGAACATCATACAGTTGGGAAAAAAAATCCATCCAAGTGCTGCTAAGTCTCTTGCAGTAAGCTTCCTTGGCCTTTTCATTCAACCCTCTTTCTCTCATGACACTCCTCCCTGAGTCCCTGGGTGATATCAATGTTTAACATGCTTACTGTTAACCATAGGGTGGAAAGTTCCAGTTCACTCAGACACTTCTTGGAAGAAAGGACTGGCAATTTACTTCCAAAAGCCCAGTCATGGAAAATCCTATAGACTACTGTGAAACACATGGGGTTGCCAGGAGGCAGTTATCAGCTTGAAAATAACTTGTTTTATTTTTTTCTCAACCCACATATTTTCTTTCTTTTATTTTTTTAAAATTTCTTTTATTGTTTCTGCTGTGTGTCAAAACACTGTGTTAGCCTCCAAGAAATGGAAGATGAACAAATTTTCATACTTGAACTAGAGTATTTAATTCACCAAGATATCCATTTAAATGTCCCTTGTTGTTGTTGAAGGCTATCAAGTTGGTTCAACTCATAACGATGCTATATAGAGTTTGTGAGGCAGTAAAACTTTAAGGGAGTACAAAGTCTCATCTTTCTCCCACAGAGCGGTCAGTGGGTTTGAACTGCCGACCTTGTTATTGGCAGTCCAGTGCTTATCCTAGAGCACCACTGGGGTCCTCTTGAAAACTGAGAATTCCACTCTATATATTAAAAAGAAACCCAAGAAATTCTTAATAAAAAACATATTGCTTGTAAACTTAAATCATGACATTTCTGAGTTTTACAGGTTATGTATCAGTTCTTCTGACAACAACAGTTGTTGTTAGTGTTACGTGCCATCGAGTTTATGAATCTGTTCTTACTCACAGCAACCCTGGGGTTTCTGAGGAGCAACTGGTGGGTTTGAACTGCTGACCTTGAGGTTCAACCCAACCTTGTGGGCCAGTGCTTGTCCTATAGTTCCACACCAGGACTCTAAACATGTGAGTGGTAGTAGTGGTGGTGGTTATGTGCCATGGAGTTGGTTCCAACTCACAGTGACCTTGTCTAGGGTTTCCGAGGCTGTAAATCTTTATAGGAGCAGAAATCCTCATCTTTCTCCCATGAAACCACTGGTAGTTTCAAACTGCTAACCGTGAGATTAGCAGCCCAACTCATAATCACTATGCTACCAGAGTTCCTTGAACATATGAGTAGGCACTTAAAATAAATTGTCTGATTTACAGTCTCCCAAGGAAGAAGAATCCAGGGTTTTGTCCCAATACCTAGGTTACTATGCGATAGATATTTATTAGGAGATAACAGGCATATTCTTTCCTGGCCCTACTCTTTTTTCCTTTCCATCCTTAACTAAATTACTGACAATGAAATTAAAATGATCAAAAATTGTTTTCATAAACATGTTTGAGTCTTATAACCATAAAAAATATGATATGGTAATGTTATAAATATGAACCAAGTATTGTAACCCCTTGTCTTCATTGTACCTGCTCTGTACTGTGAGGGATTATTTGTGTCCTTTCTCTCTCTCTCTCTCTCTCTATCTCACAAAGACCACATAAGGCATAACATTATATGCCCTTTACACATTTAGTTTTGAGAAATATCTGTGAAGGAATGAGTGAATAAATGGTGTTTAAATTAATGTATTTTTCAGTGTACCAGTTCTGTAAATTATGCCTTTGAAAAAACTGAAAAGGTAATGTTCAAAGTCTTATTATTGGTCCTAGGTTGTAAATACTACTCTGTGTGCAATAAATTTTAAAAAAGAAGAAGAAGAAAAACATGATACAGGAAGATAGCTAAAGATCACTAACAAGACACGGAAGAAAGAAAGGACCAAAATGGCAGAAGAGACTCTGAAATTTGCTTTCAAGTGTAGATGCTAAAACAAATGGAAGAAAAGAGGAGGTGACAGAGCTGGACAGAAAATTTCAAAGGGCAGCTCAAGAAGACAAAGTCAGGTATTATAATGAAATATGCAAAGATCTGGAGTTAGAAAACCAAAAGGGAAGAACATGCTCAGCAATTTTTCTTTTAACTTTTTGTTGTAAATTGAGTGAAGGTTTACAGAGCAGATCATCAGTTTTACATTCAGCAAATCATATACTTTGCTTCATTACATACTTGCATTCCCTTCCATGTATCAACAGTTAATAGCATTTACCTCTATTCACTTTAACTACTGCATTCCTCCCTGTGTCTCCAGCTACTTTCATCTTTCCTCTGCTAACCTCCCTCTTGTTGTATATTGCCTGCCCTGTCACCCATGTTAACATTTCTCTCCCATGAATAATTTTCCCTCCTTTCCCCACCCCATAACCATCATAAATGGTTTCTTTCATCAAGAAAACCTTTTTTTTTAAAAAAAACTTTTTTACAACATTGGTTTCATGCAATGTTTTTCCTTTTGTGATTGACTAATTTCTCTCAGCATAATGTCCTCCAGGTTCAACCATGTTTTGAGGTGTTTCACAGATGCATCATTACTCATCAACGTTTTGTAGTATTCCATTGTATGTACCAAAGTTTGTTTAACCATTCTTCTGTTGATGGGCATTTAGGCTGTCTCCATCCTTTTGATATGTCTCTTGTAGACAGCACATTGAAGGATACAGATTTCTTATACATTCTACTCTTTATGTCTATTGACTGATACATCTAATCCATTTACATTCAGTGTAATTATCAATAGGTATGAGTTGATTATTGTCAATTTTCCGTCTGTTTTTTTGTACTGTTAAAATGGCTGCAAGAGTACACTGACAGGGAACTGCCAGAGGTTCAAGCTGAATTCGGATGAGAATGTGGAACAAGGGATATCAATGCTGACTTCAGATGGATTTTGGCTGAAAACAGAGAATACCAGAAAGATGTTTACTTGTGCTTTATTGATGGTGAAAGGACTTTCGACTGTGTAGATCATGATAAGCTATGGACAATATTGCAAAGTATGAGTATTCTGGAACACTTAATTATGCTCATTAGGAACCTGTACAGAGACCAAGAGGCAGTCATTTGAACAGAACAAGGGCAAAGGAACCCTGAATGGTTTAAAATAAGGAAAGGTGTGCACCAGGGTTGTATTCTTTTGCTATACTTATTCAATTTCTATGCTGAGCAAATAATCCGAGAAACTGAATTATATGAAGAGAAACGTGGCATCAGAATTATAGAAAGACTCATTAACAACCTGGTATTTGCAGATAATACAATCTTGCTTGCTGAAATACTGATGAAGATCAGCGACCATAGCCTTCAGAATGAATTTCACCTCAATGTAAAAACAAAACCCCTCACCATTCCAACAATAAAAAACATCATGGCAAATAGAGAAAAGATTGAAGTTGTCAAAGATTTCATTTTGCTTGGATCCACCATCAACACTCATGGAAGCAACAGTCAAGGAATCACATGACTTATTGCACTAGGGAAATCTGTTGTACAAGACCTCTTTGAAGTATTCAAAAACAAAGATGTCAGTTTGAGGACTAAAGTGCACCTGACTCAATCCATGGTATTTTCAAAACCCTCATTTGCATGTGAAAGTTGGACAATAAAGAAGTCCTTAGAAGAATTGAACTCCTCATATGAGTTATGGTGTTAGAGAAGAATTTTAAAGTTGCTGCCAGAAGAACAAATAAATCTGTGTTGGAAGAAGTATAATGAAAATGCTCATTAAAAAGCCAAGATGACCAGACTTTGTCTTTCATACTTCGGACATATTATCACGATGGACCAGTCACTGGAGAAAGATATTGTAATGGTTAGGGTTTTGTGTCAATTTGTCTAGGCCAGGATTTCCAGAGATATAGCAGTTGGGATGTGCTTATTCACGTGGTGATGAAACCTAATAGAGGCATAATTAACTCCAGGATGAGTGGATATGAACAGCCAATCAATTAAGAGGATGCTTCCTTGGGGGTGTGGCCTGCTAACAATATAATGGACATGTGGGAGGTATTCTCTGCAGCTCTGTCTTCCCCTTGGGACCTGGGACTCTGCAACTGTAAGCCATTTCCTTGATAATAAACTTATCTTTATACATATAGATGTATATGTTTCACTGGTTTGTTTCTCTTGAAAACCTAGCCTAAGACATGTGGTACAGAGAGAGTGGAATTCTAGAGAAACAGAATCACTAAGCTAAGTTTTCTAAATTGGTATTGAAGTCTGACTAATTTTAAAGGTACTGATATGAGGTGGAAGAATGTCTGACCTCCACTTCATTGGAATCGGTTGGCCTTGGTTTTGAGTTTGGTCCTCTTTCCCTCTCGTGGAGTTAGAGGAAGTCAGATATAGTCCCCACTTGGTTTAAGCAGTTGGCACTGTGAGCAGGATCCACTGCAATGGCTCCAGATATGAAATTATGAGATTTTGTAAGAGAAAAAACGAAGGGGCTTGGAATAAAATATTTCAGCGGAGTAGAGAGAGGCAACTTCTGGAGTTTCCTAGAGCCAGTGACATGCTGGTTAAAAAGAATGGCTGATCAGGAGCCTGGGTCTGCTGGAATTCACCCTGCTAGGTAGCAAAGTGGTTACGAGTCAGGCTGCTAATCTCATGGTCAGCAGTTCAAAACTTTCAGCAGTTCCAAGGGAGTAAGACAAGGTCTTCTGCTCCCGTAAAGATTTACAGCCTTGGAAACCCTATACAGGGTCACTGTGAGTTAGAACCAACTCCATAACCACCAACCATCACCAGACGCCCAAGGCCATATGCCATATGAATGGGGTCAGTCCAAGGGAGAAGAACAGATTGAATGTGACTGTCTTAAAGGTTTATGTGTTTGACTGCCTTATGGATATTGGTTTCTCCTGCTTATTATTATAAAATAGAAATACATGTTTGATAGAAGTGAATATTGGGTGTGATGATTACAAAGAGCTTGTAAGCCCGCCTTCAGCCTATACTTATTTTTGATCTCATTTATTTCTGCTCTAATCTTTATTATTTCTTTTCTTTTGGTGGCTGTGGGTTCCCTCTGTTGGTCTGTTTCTAATTGTTGCAGATGCTGTGTTAATGTGTTAATTTTGGTTCTTTCTTCTTTTTGGATGTGTGCGCTTATTGCAATAACTTATCCTCTCAGCACCACTTTCACCATGTC
>NW_006408656.1:2709062-2711378 GCF_000296735.1 Chrysochloris asiatica
GTAGTCAATAAAGCACAGGTAAACATCTTTCTGATAGTCTCTGCTTTCAGCCAAGATCCATCGGACATCAGCAATGATATCCCTCGTTCCACGGCCTCTTTTGAATCTCTGTCAATGTATGTTTGCCTTGCTTACAATCCCCTCCATGCATCATCAACCAACCAAATGGTCCACCTCGTGAGCCTGCCCCCTGGTCATCAGCACACAGCCCCTCTCCCTCTCTGGGTCTAGAGTTCCCAGCCACTCCGTCTCTCCACGTCATCCTCTCTGCCTCCATCTCTGGTGTCACTGTATCTCTGGGTATGGTCCCAAACTCTGCTCTTCTCCTTTGGTGGTCCCAGGGCGCTCCACTCCTGGACTACAAAGTCAACAAGTCCCCTCTTTTGCTACAGAATGTCTATCTTTATATTTCCAACCCTCACAGTCATTCCTGATAGTAATTATTCACTATTGTACCACATGAGTGCTATAAAACATCTACCTTTGCATTTCCAACCCTCACAATCAGTCCTGACAACAATTATTCACTATTGTACCACAAGAGACCTATCCCCATCTCCTTTCATCGGTCCCACCCAGACAGATTGGATACTAATCAGTGGAGATTCTACCTTCCTCTATGAACTCTGGATCTAGGTTCCCTCTTGAAAACTTGTAAGCCAGTCACTTCTTGCCTTTGTAGCCCCCTCATTTTGGGTACCCAATGTCCAAGTTGCCCATCCCTGTCTACCTTGTGTACTGAGGGGGTGGAAATGATCCTCGCTATAAAGATTTGTTCTCTCTTTTGAGCTATTGCATCCATAGGTATACATCAAGTTCATCAAATTGTATCAGATTACTCTTTTTTTCCCCTCTTCTTTCTTCTTCTAGTCCAATTCTGATCATCCAGCCATTGAAACCAGGTCAAGTGAGTATTATCTGTAAGTTTGGTTGTTCTTGTGGCTATCCCTTCACTTCTTATCAGCTGGATGCTTCACTCTCCAGTCTAGTCCTCTGTGGCTATGTCACTTACTCTGGGCCTAAGAGTCCCCAGGTCTTGCCACACTGCTTGCCATCCAGATCTCCACCCAGGTTCACAGGGGTCTATTTAATGAAGCTCACTGCTTCATTGCTGTTTTTCCCTCACTTCCCCTTATCTGTGACCAATGTGGTCACCAGTCAGACCGCATGCCTGCTCATGTATTCCCCTTGAATCTTAGTCTTGGAATGGGGTTTGTCATGAGGGAACCTGACCACTTGCCTTGATGTCTCCTGGGCGAGCAACTTGCTTGTTCTTGCAGTGGTCAGTAGGACTGCCATTATTGTTTTTTTCCTTTCAAGAAGTATCTTCTATTCTTCTAGCCGCACCAGGCTGGTCTCCTTATACTTTCAAGTGGAGATTTTCTACCTCAGAAGATTCTGGATGGGGTTCAGGATTTCCCCTATGGTCTTAAAAGGCTCCAAAAGGAAACCTCCTTCACTGGGCAAGTTGTATCCCCATTTTAGATATGCCAATCAGTTATAGGCAGAAGATGGAGTTACAAGTTTCTATGGTGATATTTCTGGCTATTCCTTTCTTTCCCCCTGAAGTGTCTATTTTACAATGGTATACAAGGGAAACCAAGATTCAAAGACAGCCAAGCATCTTCACATTATTTCCCCCTTTTACACATTCAAACCATGCCTCAATCCCTGTATCCCAGAGCCCTGTTGTTACAAGGTTGTGAATATATCATTATTTACCTGTCCCACTTAGCCCATGCAAACCTGCCTATCTGTTCTCTCATGCGTCTTGTTCTTCCATTTTCCCCCTCTTCCCTTCTTACATTAACTTTTAAGACTTGAAAAGAATCCTCTGGTTTCTGAGACCATCGAAGCAATGACTCTTTCCTCCAGATTCTGGGTATTGGCCATACACTTTGGGTTTGGATTCTGGGAAGAGGCCCCTCAATCCTGGACTTCAGCTCTGCTTTCTAGGCCTACTAGAATGGCAACTCTGCTTCTTTGGCTTTTTTTTTTTTTTTTTTTGACTCATAGCAACACTGTCTATGGTTTCCAAGGAGCTGCTGGTGGGTTTGGAAAACTAACCTTGCAGCTAGCAGTCCAGTACAGGCATTCTCTACTTCCAGCCAAGATGCAGCTAACATCAGCAATGATATCCCTACTTCCACATCCTTTTCTGAATCCATCTTGAATTTCTGGCAGTTCTCTGTCAATGTACAAAAACCACTTTTTTTTTTTTAAGTTTTTTATTGTGGATTGAGTGAAAGTTTACTGGGCAGATCATCAGTTTTACATTCAACAAATCATACACCTTGTTTCATTACAATGATTATA
>NW_006408656.1:2712579-2714020 GCF_000296735.1 Chrysochloris asiatica
ATGATCTTTCCTTGAAGATGTAATTTCTGTCAATCTAGCTGTTCCAGGCTGGTCTTCTTGTCCTTGCTAGTGGGAATGTTCCACCTCATAAAGTTCTGGATGGGACTCAGGATTCCACCTAAGGTCCTATATTCTGCAAAGGCTTTGCAAGAGGCCTATTTCACTGGGCAAGTTCTAGAACCCCTTTTAGGTATTCCAATCAGTTATATTATAGGATGAATACGGGCTTACAAGTTTTCTCTAATTATGTTTCCCAACATTTCTTTCTATCCCACTCAAGCATCTATTTTACAATAGTAGTCAAGGGAAACCAATATTCATAAGACAGCCAAGCATTTTAGTATTATTTCCCCTATTCAAGCTATGCCTAGATCCCTGTATCACAGAATCCTGTTGTTCCAAGGTTGATCATGCATCACTATTTACCTCTGTCCCACTTAGCCCATTAAACCTGTCTCAGTGTTCCCCTATCTATCTTGTTCTTCCACCTCTTCCCCTTTCTTGCCCTCCCCAACACCCAAACTAAATCCCCCACCCCAACCCTGTCGTTGTAGTTACCTTATATTCCATTAACTCTTCCCTCCATTTAAGACAGTCTATTTTATCCTGTAATCTACCTAACCTTCCCACCACCTGGGTCTCTGTTCCTCTGTGTTTACCTTCTTTCACATTGTATTTGTTTTGATCATAGACGGACCTCCCAGATCCTCTGTTCTTATAATTTTATTCTGTTCTTGACTCTTCCATTTGTCGATTGAATTCAGGGTGATGCTGTCACATACGTCTTTCTAAGGTTATTGTCTGTTCTTGTTGGTTCTCAGTTCACAGAACTTCCTTTAGGATGTTTTTCATAGCAGGGTTGGCTTTGGCAAAATTCCTTAACTTCTGTTTATCCTGGAATGTTTTGATTACACCATCATATTTGATTGACAGCCTTGCTGGGTAGAGAATTCTTGGTTGGAAGCATTTTTCTTTCAGTGTTTTATATATGTCTCCCCATTTCCTTCTTGCCTGCATGGCCTGTGTTGAGAGACCCGAGCTTAATCTGATATGCTTGCCTTCGTATGTTACACTTCTCTCTTCCCTAGCTGCTTTCAGATTTCTATCCTTATCTTTGATTTTGGAGAGCTTGATTATTATATGTCTTGGTGATTGTATTTTAAGGTCTATCCTTCCTGGTGTTCATTGAGCTTCTTGAATGCTTATCTTTTCGCTTTTCAGGATATTAGGAAAATTGTCTTCCAGTATTGCTTCAACTATTTCCTCTGTGGACTTGTGTGATTCTTCTTGTTATAGAATGCCGATAATTCTTAAGTTATTCCTTTTCATGTTGTCCAACATGAATCCTAGGCCTTCTTCAAATTTTTAAAATCATTTTTTTGTGTTTGCTTTTCTATCTTAGTAGTGTTGAGAGATTTGTCTTCTAGCTCACTAGTTCTGG
>NW_006408656.1:2714212-2721310 GCF_000296735.1 Chrysochloris asiatica
TTCCTCCTCAGGCATTTCCAAAACCTGCCCATCTTCCAATATGGAGTGTAGGTCTACTTCTATCTCATTTGCCTCAGGTACTTTATCTTGTTTCTGGACATGTGCTGATATGGTCATCTGTTTCTGTTTTGGGGGCATATTCAGGAGTTATCTGTGGCCTTAATACTTGGATGGGTGTGTATTTTGGTATTTTTTATGCTTTCTGAATGCCTCCAGGTAGATGATGATCAGGAGATGGGCTTCTCTTTTCACTCTTCTTCCTGAGAAATTTCAAGATGCCACTGTGGTCATTGTGAGGTAACTCAGGATTTAATTTTTGGCCTATTTCCTTTTTAGTCTGCCTGTCCCGCTCCACAATCCCCGTTTAGGCCTTGGTTTCCTAGTGATAAACAGTTCAGGGTCGGTTGTGGCCGTTTTGCAGTGCTGTTTGGTTTTAAGTGGAAATTGTCACTTTAAATTTTGAGGATATCTGTGCGTATGTGCAGTAGAACCCTCCGGGGGATGAGGGTGAGGTGTCCACTCACTCAGGCTCCTCCTCTAGTCATCAGAATGAAGGTGCACAGACAGGGAGAGACCAATGAACAGATTTAAAAAAAAAAAAAAAAACAACGCATCTCCAAGCCTTTAACTCTGGGGTTCTGTCAGGCATCCGTGGCTGATCTGATCCTTCCCCGCTTGGTCTTTCCCAAGACAGTGGCTCTGGGAGCAGCTGAACATCTTGGATTAGAAAACAATGGATTCTTGCTTCTACTACAAATTCCCCTAGCTGTAAGCCTTCCAAGCTTCTAAATATTCCTTTATATGTGGTTCAGAGTTCTGGGACCATCCCCTGAGACTGCTTGGTCAGTATTCTGTGTTGTTGCTGGTGGAGCGCCTCACTGCAATTCCACCCTTTCTGCCATCTTGTTTGTTCCCTGTTGTAACCACTTTTGAATCACCTTAAACCAAGTTTTACTTGCATGTGGTATTAATGATATGGTTTGATGATTTCCACATTCTGTTGGTTCACCTCTCTTTAGAATGGGCAGATACATTGGGTCTTGTATAACCATACAATTAACTTATTTAACTTTTGTCTTCCCCAAAAAATTGTATGCAAGCTCCACAAGGGCAGAGACTATATTGCTCTTATGTGGCTCTTTGTCCTATCTAGTATGCACCTAGCTCAAAATGGATACTTGATAAAAGTTGAATGGATGAATGAATGAAAGATTCAGGACCAGAACAGAGCGTAGGCTTCACTAAGACATCTGAACTTTATCTTGGAGATAAGGGGAGCCGCTGAAAGATTTTGAACAGAGGTTGTTGTTGTTGTGTGCCGTGGAGTCAGTTCCGACTCATAGCGACCCTGTATAGGGTTTCCAAGGCTGTAAATCTTTATGGGAGCAGAACGCCTCATCTTTCTCCCTCGGAACAGCTGGTAGTTTCAAACTGCTGACCTTGAGGCTCGCAGCCCGATTCATAACCACTACGCTATGTGGATACAAAAGGACTCAATCAATCCTGTTAGACTAAGATGAACTTTTTAGATGATTTATCAGTAGAAATTGCACAGTGATACAGTAAACACATAAGGGAACCCTAATCCAGTTTGGAAATACCAGAACTGAGCTGGAGAACATAATCCTTAACCTAATTGAATATCTTTTTAAAAACACCCACATCTGGGCCCCACTCAAATCTCCTCACATCAGTACCTCTGAGGTTGAGTTTCAGTCCTATGGTGGTGCTACAGGACAATCACTGGACTGCTAACTAAAAGACTGGCCGTTCAAACCCAACAGTCACTCCTCAAAGACCATATACAGGGTTGCTATGAGTTGAACCGACTCCATGGCACTTAAGAACAACAGCATATATTTTAAAGGCCTGTAAAGTGATGTGGCACTGTGGGTTAATAAGCCAGACTTCAAAGCCGTTTGAACTACATGGTCGGCAGTTCAAGCTCACCAGCTGCTCCTCGGAAACCCTCTACAGGATCGTTATGGGTTTGAACCAATTCGACGGCACTTGGCAACAACAACAAAAGTCATTTTAATATACAGCCAAAGTTGAAATCCACTGAATTCTGAAGACATTCCAGACAGAGAAAAAGGCAGAGAAGTGAAAAACAGCACAGATGTAGTAGGAGCAGGGGAATATTTGCAAGCAGCTAAGTATTGCTGGACATAAAATTCTACACAAAGAACCTTGGACTTTATCTTCCAGGTTATGAAGAACTTTTGAAGAATGAGAATCTAGAATATGGACTTTTAAAAAAATCTAGGCACAAAGAGTTAAGTTAATCACATCCCTTAATTTATAATGCAATGTTATCACGTGGCTTCATACAAAGCCCGTCTCTTGTTTATTTTATTTCTTCCTTCATACCTACTTAATCTGTATGCTGAACAATAATCTGAGAAGCTCAACTGTATGAAGAAGAATGAAGTATCAGGATTGGAAGAAGTCTTATTAACAAGCTCTGATATGCAGATGACACAACCTTGTTTGCTAAATGTGAAGAGGACTTGAAGAACTGGTGATGAAGATCAAAGAAAACAGCCTTCAGTACAGATTACAACTCAGTGTAAAAAGAAAATAAAATTCCTCACACTGAACCAATAAACAACATCCTGATAAATGGAGAAACGAATGAAGTTTCAAGCCTTTCATTTTACTTTGATCCACAATCAATTCGCATGGAAACAGTAGTTAAAGAATTCAAATGACAAATTACATCGGGTAAATCTGCTGCAGAAGACCTCTTTTAAATGTTAAAGAGCAAAGATGTCGATTTAAGGACCAAGATGCACCTGACTCAAGTCATGGTATTTTCATTTGCCTCATATGCCTGTGAAAGCTGGACAAGGAATAGGGAGACTGGAGAATTGATGTATTTAAATTATGGTGTTAGAGAAACATATTGAAAGTACCATGGACTACCAGAAGAACAAACAAATCTTACCTTGGAAGAATAACAACCAGAATGCTTCTTAGAAGTCAGGATGGGAAGACTTCGTTTCACGTATTTTGAACATGTTATCAGGAAGGACCAGTCCCTGGAAAAGAACATCATGCTTGGTAAAGTAAAGGGTCACTTAAGAATAGGAAGACCCTCAACAAGATGGATTGAGACAGTGACTGCACCAATGAGCTTAACCCCAGCTATGAATGGGCTGTGTTTCCTTCTGTTGTAACTGACTGGATGCTACCTAACAACAACAATACTGATTCCCACAGAGATGGATAGCCAGCTGCCAGCTTCCAGAGACTACAAACAAAGGTTTAATGAATATCCTCAACTTGTACATGTTCTCTTTTGGTTCTGCATGATACTTTCTTATGGCGATTGTTCTAAAATAAAAATTTAACCATTTCACCTCCATGCTCCACATCTTTCAATGACTCCCCATTTCCTTAGGATAAAGCACAAAACACCTTTGGATAACAAAGATGGCTATGAGGTTTTTTTGGTCCCTGTCTATCGACCTCCTCTACCAACCTAAGTATTGCAGCTTTCCAAATGCTTCAGGCTCTTTGTACCACCTCTGCCTGGAATTCCCTTTCTTCCTTTCTTGGCTGTACTATCACCTTAACATCTTTTAGAATTAAGCATATGCATCCCCTCTCTCAGATATCTGTCCCCTGCATTCCTAGGTAAGGTGTCTGTATAATGTCAAGCTCTTTTCCCCTGTGTAAAAGAGACTGCTTTCTACCCTTCCATATTCCTCTGAGCTTCAGAAAAAGCCACAGGGATCAGAGACAGGAACTCTGAGAGACTCAGCCAGCATCTATTCGTTGAGTTCACCTATTGTTCTTGTTAGTTATGACTCATGGTGCCTCTAAGAGTACAGAGTAGAACTGCTCTAGAAGAGATTCAGGACTGACCTTTCAAAAGCAGATTGCTTGGCCTGTCCTAGCTGCTTCTAGGTAGATTTGAACCATCAGCCTTTCAGCTAGTAGTTGAGCACTTAACCATTTGCACCACCCAGGAACTCCATGAGTGAATGAGCTTGACAAATCATTTTATATCTCTAACTTCTCTCTTCCTTGCTATGAGCATCTAACAATACTTGTCTGACTGATACAGCTTTAGTAAAAATCAAATGAGTAACTGCAGGGGGTGCCACAGTAGCCTGTTAAAAAACCAGTAGCTGTTCCATCGATTCAAACTCATGCAGACTCCATGTGTGTCAGAGTAGAACATATGCTCCGTAAGGCTTTCAGTGGCTGATTTTTCAGGAGTAGATCACCAGGCCTTTCTTCCAAGGCACCTCTGGATGGACTTGAACCTTCAACCTTTTGGTTAGTAACCAAGTGCATTAACCTTCCTACCACGTGGAGAGCTAAACTACAGAAATGTTGGTTTTATTGACTTTGTTGTTGTTATATTTGGCTTTATTTCCATATTGTTAATTCTGTTTTTTGTTTTTGTTTTAAGTTTTTATTGTGAATTTGTGGGTTTACATGGGAGAACATCAGTTTTACATTCATCCCATCGTATTTTGTTTTGTTGCAATGATTACAATCCCTTCCATGCATCATCAAACAACCAAGGGGACACCGACTGTCAGCACACAGCCCCTGTCTCTCCCTGAGTCTAGTGTCCCCAACCGCTCCATCTGTCCAGATCTTTGTCTCTGCCTCCATTTCTGGCATCACCGCTTTTCTGGGTAGGGTCCCACACTCCACTCTTTTTACTTGATGGTCCCAGGAACCTCCGCTCCTGGACTACAAAATCAATCACTCCCCTCTTTTTGTTACAAAACATCTACCTTTACATTTTCAACCCTCACAGTCAGTCCTGATAGCAATTATTCATTATTGTATCACAAGAGACCTATCCCCATGTCCTTTCATTAGCGCTGGTCCCAACAGATTGGAAATCATTCAGTGGACATTATACCTTGCCCTGCCACTTCTGGAACTAGGCTCCCTCTTGAAAGCTTGTAAGCCAGTCACTTCTTGCCTTTGTAACCCACCCCCCACCCACCCCCCCACTTTGGGTAGCCATTGTCTAAGTTGCCAATCCCTGTCAACCCTGTGTACTGAGAGGGGCAGATTGATCCTTGCTGTAAAGATTTGTTCCCTTTTTTTAGCTACTACATCCATTGTTGTTAAGTGCCGTTGAGTCGGTTCCGACCCATAGCGACCCTGTACAGGGTTTCCGAGGGTGTAAATCTCTACAGGAGTAGAAAGCCTCATCTTTCTCCCGCGGAGCGGCTGGTAGTTTTGAACCGCTGACCTTAAGGTTCGCAGCCCGATTCGTAACCACTACGCTACCAGAGCTCCTTCATCCATAAGTATAGGTAAAGTTCATCAAATTGTAGCGGATTGCTCTTTTTTTCCCTCCTCTTTCTTCTTCTAGTGGAGTTCTGATCATCCAGCCATTAAAGCCAGGTCAAGTAGGTACTATCTGCAAGTATGGGTGTTCTTGTGCATCTCCCCTCACTTCATATCAGCTGGAAACTTCACTCTCCGCTCTAGTCCTCTGTGGCCATGTTACTGCCTCTGGGCCCAGGAGTCCCTTTGTCTTGCCATGCTGCTGGCCAACTAGGTCTCTACCAGGGTTCGCTGGATTCTATTGAATATGCAGACTTAGCTCCCAACTTCATTGCTGTTTTTCCCACACTTCTCCTTATTGGTGACCAATGTGGTCACCAGCCAGACCACATGCCTGCTCATGTATTCCCCTTAAGTCTTAGTCTTAGAAAGGGGTTTGCTCTGAGGGGGTCTTATTGACTTTTAAAAAGTGTTTTCTCCCCTTCAAGGCAGGTTTCATGTTTAGTTTAGCTGGAGTAGTGTCAAAATGTGGGTGATCGGGAATGGGTTGGCCACTGATTGGATTTTCTTGGCAGGGCTAATTGAGTAGTGTGGGTTAGGAGAGAGGACTAAAGGTGAGAAGAACCCAGGATAGCAAGATGAGAGGAAGTTTGGGCCCCTTCCCTTGCTACTGGAGTCCTAGTGTGGTGCCCTGGGATAAGCACTTGACATCAAGGTAGTTCAAACTCACCAGCGGCTCCTCAGAAACCCGATACAGAGGGTCACTACGAGTCAGAACCAACACTCAAGGACACTTAACAACCACAGTCCCTTGCTACTCTGAGTTTCTATAGGCTTTCTAAGAGCAAACGTTGTTCTTTTATTTCTTCATTTACCTCATTAGCCTAACACTGGAAAGAGACGCACTATAGGTGTTCACTAAAGGCATATTGATTTACAGAGAGAATTCTGACTATGCCAACCTCAAATCTGGGAAGCTGGGCATGTCCTCCACTCTGCTGCTGGTGACCAGGGGGTGTGCATCAAGGTTCCCCAGGGCTGGTCTGTCCTAATCCTTCCCTGCTCACCTCCTCCAGACACCCTCCATTCATTCCTTATGTATTTCTTACTCATCCTTCAAGTTTCCACATATTGGAAATTTCTCTGAAAGTTTCCTCAAGACAGCTGGGTGCTGCTCACCTAGTGTTAAGTACTTATAGTAATGGCTACAATCTTTTCAGTCTCCTTATGAAATAGTTTGTCCCATTTTACAGTAAAAGAGACTGTGGCCCCGCTGTGGCCCAGAGGAAACACACAACTAGTAAATGATGAATCTTGAATTCACACCCTTGTCTGATTTCCAAAGCTGTGCATTTAACCACTACTGAAGCTGCCTCCCAGCATCATACTCCAACATAGCTGTTTGCCATGTTCTCTTCCCAAGACTGCACATTTCTTGTTGATTGCTATATCTATAATTACTATATTACACACTTCTGGCCCACAGTAGATGCTCAGAAAATGTCTGTGGAAGGTAGGCAGATAGGTTGGGGGGGTGGGGCAGGAAATATAATTGGCACTTCCTGAATTCTGAATTATGACCTTTAAGAAGTGCCTTGCTGTCTCTAAGCTTCAGGATCATCATCTGCTAAACAGAGTTTGGAGTATGATCTTAAAAGTCATTCCAGAACAAACAATATGGCGGATCAGGTGGAAGTGCAGTGAGGAGTTCCGCCATCAACAACACAGAATACAGGACCAAGCAGGCTCAGGGGATGGTCCCAGAACTCTGAACCACATATAAAGGAATATTTAGAAGGTTGGAAGGCTTACAGCTGGGGGAGTTTGTGGCAG
>NW_006408656.1:2723631-2725370 GCF_000296735.1 Chrysochloris asiatica
GGGCAACTTAGACATTGGCTACCTAAAATGAGGGGGCAATAAAGGCACAAAGTGACTGGCTTACAAGGTTTCAAGAGGGAGTTTAGCTTAAGAGTATGGGGGGAACGAAAGAATACCCACTGAATAGCTGCCATCTTGTCTAGATGGGTCTGGTGAAAAGAGATGGGGATAAGATTCATAAGATTGAATAGTGAATAATTGTTATCAGGAGTAATCACAACTGTCACAATTAAAAGGTAGAAGTTTTGTAACAAAAAAAGGGGTGTGGTTAATCGTACAGTCCAGAAACAGAGGACCCTGGGACCATCAAGAGAGGAACACACAAGCAGAATGCAGGACCTTATCCAGTGAAGCAGCAGCGCCAGAGATGGAGGCAGAGATGGGGACATGGAGAGGGGGAGTGGCTGAGGACTCTAGATTCATGGCCTAAGAAGAGAGGGACTAAGAGCTGGTGGCCAGGAGCAGATTTGCAGAATGTGCCCTTTGGAGATGTAAATTATTATATATGCCTGAGTGGGTTTTTTGTTTGTTTGTTTTTTAACGCTAAAGTGGATAGAGAGAAATACTGTTAACTGATGGTACATGGAGGGGAATATAATCATGACCACCACCACCGCCATAATCATTGTAATGAAACAAGGTATATGATTTGTTGACTGTAAAACTGATGATATGCCCTGTAAACTTTCACTCAATCCACAATAAAAACCTTAAAAAAAAAAAGTCATTCCAGTATTCATGTCCTATGATTTAATAATTTTCCAAATAATAATAACCATGATAAACAGTGTTTTTTTTTCCCAGAGGGAAGGAGCAAAATCGATATCATAACCCATTGAGACTTCTTGTCACCCTAACTCTTGTCTCATCTTTGGGAACTCTGTCACTGCTCCCAGGGATCTAACTCATAAGCACATCAAAAGCAGAAACTAGGGGGAATGGGTGGTAGGTGGAGTCTTGGAACAGCTCACTCCTGCCACCTGGTGGTACTGAGCGGCCTTGCTCATTCTCCTTTTCCAGAACGGCAGATCTATTGTTAGGCGCCCTGGAGTCCACTCCTATTCAGTGTAACCCTATGAACCACAGAATGAAACACTGTTTGGGTTCTATGCCATCCTCACAATGTCTGCTATGTTGGAGCCCACTGATGCAGCCACCATATCATTCCATCGTGTTGAGGATCTTTTTTTCTTTGACCCTCTACTTTACTAAGCATGATGTCCTACTTCATGGGACTGGTCCCTCCTGGTAACATGTCCAAAGTACATGAGATTAAGTGTCACCATTCAGGCTTCTAAGGAGCATTCTGGCTTTACTTCTTAGACACATAAGTTTATTCTTCTGGTAGTGCCTTCAATATTCTTCACCAACATCATAATTCAACGGTATCAATTATTTTCCATTCTCCCTTATACATTTTCCAGTTTTCATATGCATATTGCTGTTGTTATTGTTGTTGCGTGGTGTCAAGTCGGTTCCCACTCATTGTGACCTCTGTATAGTGTTTCCAAAGAGCAGCTTGTGGGTTTGAACTGCCTACCTTGTGGTTAGCAGTCCAGTGCTTCTCCTGCAGTACCACACCAGGGTTGTTGTTTATAGTCTTGAAGTCCCTGATGACTTCAGATTGATTCTTAAGGTTCACAGTTTGGGGGTGGATTCCTACTGGTGTATTGTTTTAGGGAATTGAAAATACCCTTGACTTTGGTTAGGTCCATCCTAGACCTCTTTTTTTTTTTTTT
>NW_006408656.1:2725995-2735839 GCF_000296735.1 Chrysochloris asiatica
TTTTATCAAAAAACAAAAAGTCCTCCAGGTTCATCCATGTTATGAGATGTTTCACAGATTCATCATTATTCTTCTATATATATTCTTCATTATTCTATACAATGTTGCCTAGTACTCCATTGTCTGTGTACCAAAGTTTGTGTAGCCATTCTACTGTTGATGAGCATTTAGGCTGTCTCCATCTTTTTGATGTGTCTCTTGTAGACAGTATATTGAAGGATCTTGCTTTCTTCTCCATTTTTTTGTCTCTTGACTGGTGCATTTGACCCATTTACTTTCAGTGTAATCATCAATAGGTATAAATTGATTGCTGTCATTTTTCTGTATTCTTTTGTGTGTGATACTGCTGATTTCTTTGTTCCACATAAACTTCTGCTTTGAGCTCATTTTTTTGGTGGATTTTCTTTTCATTTCATTTCTATTGTGTTAATGTTTATTAAAATGTCCTGATTTTCTTTTTTATTTTGATGTGTATATGTAATAATTTTCTTTGAGATTACCCTGTAATTTATGAATTTTTTTTTCTGCTTAAAACAGTCAGTTTTGTCTTGAAATCTACTTGACTTATTCGCCATTTAGAAATTCTGTACTTACAATATTTCCTCTTTTAGCTTTGTAGTTGACTTCCTTATACATTGATATCTCTGGTTCCCTATTTTCAGTCTTGTAGTTTTGTTTTACTTTAAGTATTTCTATATTCTGAGTTCTGAGTGTTGTTATCACGTATGGTAATCTCAGGCTGTTGACTGTTGCTGTTGGTTCTCAGTCCAAAGAACACCCTTTAGCATTTTTTTGTAAAGTTGGTCTGGTCATTACAAATTCCCTTAATTTCTGTTTATCAGGAAATGTCCTAATTTCACAATCATATTTGAGGGACTGCTTTGCTGGGTATATGATTCTCGGTTAGCAATTTTTTTTCCTTTCAGAATTTTGTATATGTTACTCCATTGCCTGCATAGTTTCTGCTAAAAAATCAGACATTACTTTTATTTGTTCTTCTTTGTAGGTAACTTTTCCATTTTCTTGAATTTCTTGAATCTTGTTCTCAGGATTCTTTCCTTATCTTTGGTTTGGGGAAGTTTGATTATGTCTTGCTGATTTTCTATTTGGGGGTCTGTATGCTCATCTTTTTTTTTTCTTAACTTTTTAATGTGAACTGAGTGAAGGTTTACAAACAAGATCATCAGCTTTACATTCAACAAATCATAAATTTGTTTCATTTCAATGATTATATCCCCAGGATTTATTATCCTGCTTCCTTCCTGTGGTGCCCATTTGCATTCCACCCACCTTCCTGTCCCTTTTCAACTTTGTCCCTAGGAAAATGTTGCTCTTTTGATTTTGAACAATTGACCATTCCATGGTGAGCATTCCTTACCAGTGCTGTTGTTGTACCTCACTATAAACCTATCCACTGCTTGGGTGAAAATTGAACCACAAGGGTGAGTTCCAATCCAGAGCTGAAGGGTAACTGAAGGCCATAGTCTCAAGTTCCTCCAGTTTCTTTCTGATCAGTAAACCCAGTCTTTTTTCTTTTTTAATTAAATAATTTTGAGTTTGTTCCTCATTTTCTTCCACTCTATCTAGGATCTCTATCAGGGCAGTTGAAAGTGGTAGCCTGGTAACTATTAGTTCTTCTGGTCTCAGAGTCATAGAGACTGGTGTTCACATGTTCCATTTGTCTATTGGACTAATTGATTCCAAGCCTATTCAATTCTTATCACTCTTCTTTATTCTGCACATAAAGAGTATGCTTATCTTCCTGTCTGTCATGATGTAGGGGAAGTTTTCTTCCAATAGCTCTGACAATTTTCTCTGTGCTTTTTATTGTCTCTCCTCTTCTGGTGTCCCACATTACTCTTATGCTTTCTGCGGATTTTTCATTCTTTTTTCTGATTGTTCTTTTAGCATACTAGTATTGAGAGATTTATCTTCAAGCTCACTAATTCGGGCTTCCATTATTGCTTCAATTCTTCTCCTTTGCATTTTTTCAATGTATTGTCCATTTCTAAAATCTTAGTATTTATCTTTTGGATTTCTAATAGCAGGTCTTGTATTGTTTCAAAATTTGCATTTGTTTTGTTTGTTTGCTTTTATAGTGTTTTCCTAAATTCTTCTAATTTTCTTTTTCTGCTTTCTCCTTGCTTTCCTTGATCTCTCTGTTAATCTTTTGAAGGACTTCAATAGCATTCTTTTGAATTCTTTTTCAGTTAGTTCCATTATGTTTTCTTCCTCAGAAATGTTTACTCACTCTGCCTCTGGGTCATTTGTTTAATCCATTCTTTCTTGTTTCTTTGTGTGAGCTAAAATGGGCTGTTGTCTGTAGGCATTTTGGGTTGTCATATTTGTATTTAATTGAAGATTATATGTTGGTGTGTTCTTAGGCTCTCACCAACTGTTTCCTGTGGGTGTAGTTAGAGAATGGAAGCAAGTGCACTGTTCCCATTCATCCTTCATACACCTCAGTTTAGGGTGGATTTGGCTGGTGTTGGCTCTGTCTAACATTGATCATATGGTATAGGAGTTGTTATTGGCTCTTGCCCAGTAGATAGAGCTGCAGAGGGTATGGTTGTGGCTGGGCTGTATGGGCATGGTTTCTGTCTCCTGTCAGTGGGGAAGAGAAAGCTCCTCCCTCATACACACACAAGAAAACAAAACAGAATAAACAAACAAGGAACCAACAATGAAAAGAGAAAATGACAAAGAGAAAAAAAATAAAGCCAGGCAGCAACCAGGAGAAAAAAAAGAATATAACTATAAGGGCAAATGCAAGACAGGGAAATGAAGCTATAGAAGAGAAAAGTAAAAGGAAATAAAAAGAAGAAGAAATTTAAAAAAAGCAGTGAGAGCAAAGATGAAAGAGTAGAGATTAGTAAAGAAAGATTAAAAGGGAGAAAAGGTGAGGGGAAATGAGAAACTGAAGAAAAGAAAGAAAACTAAAAGCAGAGATAGAAAGGATAAAACTCAAGGGAATAGAAAGAGAAAAGGAGGAGAAAAAAATAAAAACAATGAAACAACAAAAGGAAAAAACCAAACTCAAAACGAAACCAAAACACAATACAGTTGTTGGACCCCAGAAGTGAAAACTCTGGGACGCTCCTGACAGTCAAGGAACTCACAAGGTAAGTGTGGGAGGGATGTGACAGTGAAGTTCCTGACCATAGATGGAGTTCCTCTAGCCCTTAGTGTGACCTATGTTCAGGGTATTCACTTTGTGAAGGCCCTTGATGGAGCTGGTTGCAGTGTCTATTAGGACCATGGAGCAACTGAGGTCAGGGTGACTTGTTAAATGCTGGTTTGGTGGCTTTTTTGGGTCCTATAGTTTTGGAGTGGAGCCTGCTTGAACCAGGCACCCAAGCGGTGCTCCAAAGCAACCCAGTAGGTTCTCATCTCGCACTGGTGAGGCTTCCAGCCATGTAGCTCCAAACTTCAAGATAACAGGGTTGGTCTAGATGGTGGGAGCTGGCGCCCCCTCTGGTCACCAGAAGGGCATGGGGAAAGAGAAGGAATCACACTTTTCCTGTTGCCTGTGAATCTGCTCTGCCAGGTCACCTTCTGTTGCAAAAATTTACTCACAAAAGTTCAAGATAGAAACAAGGTGTATGATTTGTTGAATGTAAAACTGATAATCTGCCCTGTAAACTTTCACTCAATCTACAATAAAAACCTTAAAAAAAAAAAAAAAAAAAGTTCAAGATAGGGTTCTGGCAAGATGGCGGACTAGGCAGATGCACTACATGGACCCTCTACAACAAAGATACTACAGACCAAATAAAACAGTTGAAAATTCTGGCACCCTGAACTTCAGAAGAAAAGTTAGAGAAGTACATGGAGTGCTTGATGGGAGGATATGGTGTGGCCAGCTCCTATCCTCATCCAACCCCAGTGTAGACCCTGCTCTCCAGGAGTTTGGAGCCATGTGGTTGGGAGCCAACCCAGTATGAGGGGTCAGCAGTGCCACTTTGGTGCACCTCTTTGGTGCTTGGATTCAGGTGGGCTCGGCTCCAGACCTACAAAACCCAGAGAGCCACAAGACAAGCATTTACACTGTTCTCATTTGCTGTTCATGCACCTTAGTTTAGGGTGGGTTTAACTGGTAGTTTGACTTCTACTAGTGATCAGTTGGCAGAGGAGCTACTATTGGCTCTTGCCCCGTGGGTGAAGCTGCAGAGGGTATGGTTGTAGCTGAGTTGTATGGGCAGAGTTACTGTCTCCTCTCAGGTAGGAAAGAGAACTCCCTCCACCACCACCACCCCCACACAAGAAAACTAAACAGAATAAGCAAACAATGAACCAAAAATAAAAAGTGAAATAGTAAAGAGAATAAAGAAATAAAATAGGGAGTAACCAGAAAAAATAACAAAAACTAAAACCAGAGAGAGTGAAGATGAAAATAGAGCACAGAACAGTTAAAAAAAAAAAAAGGGAAGAAAACATTAAGAAGAGGGAAATGAGAAACAGAAGAAAAGAAGGAAAAACAAAAGCAAGATAGAAAGAATATAATTCAAGGAATTGAAAAAGAAGGAAAAATAATAAACATACAAAAATAAAGAAACCAACAAAATGAAAAAAGCAAACAAAACTGCAACTTTTGGACTTGGAGAGAAAATTCTGGGGTGCTCCTGCAAGTCAAGTATCTCATAAGGTGGATGTGTAAGAGATGTGGTGGTAAGGTGGAGGGTCAGAGAAAAAGAGGAAGACCCTCAGCGAGATGTGTTGGCAATATGGCAGCATCAATGGGCTCAAGCATGGCAACAATTGTGAGGTTGGTGCAGGACAGGGCAGTGTTTCGTTCTGTTGTGTATAGGGTCTCTATGAGTTGGTACCAACTCGATGGCACCTAACAACAACAGTTGAGTTCTGATTATCAAGCCATCGAGGCTAGGTCAAAAGGGTACTACCTGCTAGTTTGGGTGCATCTCCCCTCATTTCATATCAGCTGGATGCTTCACTCTCAGCTCTAGCCCTCTGTGGCTATGTCCTTGTCCATGGGCTCAGGTGTTCCCAGGTCTCACCACACTTCGGACCAACCAGCACTTCCTCTTCTCTCTCTCATCTCCAGGTCAATGGGAGTCTATGGAACGTGGTTAAATTCAGCGCATTTCTTCATTGCTGTCTTTCCTTTCTCCTCTTTGACGCATCAGCAGACCAGTGTGGTTACCAGTAAGCTTACATGCCTGCTCATGTGTTCCCTTTGAGTTTAAGTCTTAGAGGGGGGTTTGTCCTGAAGGGACTTGTTTTCTTGCCTTAATGGCTTCCTGGTGAACAACTTGCTTATTCTTGCAGTAGTCAATCATACTGCCATTTTTGTTTTGGTTTTTTTCCTGATGATCTTTCTTTAAAGATGTGTCTTCTGTTGCTTTAGCTGTTCCAGGCTGGTCTGTTTGTCGTTTCTAGTGAGAAAGTCACACCTCAAAAGGTTCTGGATGGGGCTCAGGATTCCACCGAACGTCCTATACAATTCAAATGCACTAATTCTTGTATGGTCTTCCTTTTCTTTGACCATCTTTCACATGACTACAAGGTGATTGAAAATATTATGGCTTGCATCATGGGCACCTTCATTCTCAAAGTGTCATCTTTGTTCTTTAACACTTTAAGAGGTCTTTTGCAGCTGATTTGCCTAACATTGATTTCTTGGCTGCTGTTTCCATGAGCATCAATTGTGGATCCAAGCAAAAATGAAATTCTTGACAACTTCAAGCTTTTTTCCATTTATCATGATGTTATTATTGGTCCAGTTGAGAAGACTTTAATTTTCTTTACATCGAGGTGCTATGTGTAGTCTTTAATCTTCACCAGTAAATGTTTCAAGTCCTCTTTGCTTCAGAAAGCAAGGCTGTGTCATCTGCATATTACAGGTTGTTAGTGAGTATTCCTTCAGTCTTGATGCCACGTTCTTCTTCATATAATCCAATTTCTCAGATTCAGCATACAGAATAAGTATGGTGAATGGACAATATGCTTGGAAAGGTGGTGCAAACTTTTCCTGATTTTAAACCACTCAGTATCCTCTTTTACTGTTCTAACAATGGCCTTTTCATCTAGGTACAGGTTCTTCTTGATCATAATTAAGTGTTCTGGAATTGCTATTCTTCACAATGTTATCCATAACTTTTTATGATCCACAGTCAAATGTCTTTGTATGGACACTAAAGCCATATAAACTTCTTTCTGGTACTCTCTGCTTTCAGACAAGATCCATCTGATTTGGTGTTTAGCACAAAGGGCCTCTACTAACTTGACATGCATAGACTGATCACAGATGCAAGCTCACAAAGATGAGCTTGGCACTTAGTCTTTGGTAGTTTCATAAATTGTGGCACTGTGAGTTAAAGTGCTGGATTAAAGGTCAGTTTAAACCACAAGTTTAGCAGTTCAAGCTAACTAGAAACTCCTTGGAAGCCCTATACAGGGTCGCTATGAATTGGAACCGACTCAACAGCACTTAACAACAACAACATGCCATCGTGGTGGAGTGCAGTGGCTCTGTAGGATAAGCACTGAACTTTGAACCATAAGGTTGGTGGTTTGAGTCTACTAGCTGCTCTGTAAGTGAAAGGTGGAGCTTTCTGTTTCCACAAAGATGTACAGCCTCAGAAACCCTATATAGAGTTGATATGAGTCAGAACTGACTTAATGGCCCCTAATAACAACAAGGTCATTGTGGATGAGGGTGGTCTTCAGCACCTCTTGTAAAATAGTATTAATGTCTGTTATACCTCCAGCAGCAATACCTTTGCTCTGGCAGTGAGTTATGGGGTGGAGCCAAATCTTGAAGGCATCCAGACCTCTGCTTCCATACAACTCTGCAGCAACAGGGAAAGAGACCCATTGGGGTTTGGGTTTTTTTTGTTGTTGTTTTATACCTGACATAATCTCTGGTTGTTGTCAGGACCCTGGGGAGCTCCTATGTTTTTACAAGTTTCATAGGTGACTCTTGCCTGCCTCTTTGCAACATTTATGTTTTTTATTTTTCACTTCTGTACAAATGAAAGGGCTCCTCCTAACTCCAAGATACCTAATTTTCATTTTAAGAAAGGTTCTCCAAACTTGAGCACTTCAGGCCAAAAGTAACAAAAAAACTAATAATCTGTACCATTTAATCCTGGGTTTTTTTCTAATGGGATTTACTAAGAGTAGTCATTTGGAATTTTGTCAAATGTTTTTTAGCATCTATTGAACTGGTTTTCTAATTTTTCTTATTTAATGTATCAATGTGATCTTTATTAATGAATTATACTATTCAAGAACCAGTCTAGCACAGTCATCTAAAATATAGCTGTTGCTCTCTCCCCATGTGGAGTAAGATGTGTTAAGAAAATCAGGAAGACCTGGAAACAATTAGTCCAAAGGACTAGTGGATCATGTAAACCTCAGCCTCCAGAAGAACTAGATGTTACCCAGCTACCACTACCAACGGTTCTGAAAGGAATCACATTAGAAGGTCCTGGATAGAGTGGGAGAAAAATGTGGAACAAAACTCAAAATCATAAAATAGACAGGCTTACTGGTTGACTAGAAACTGGTAAAACCGCTGAGATTATGGTCCTTAGTTACCCTTCAGGCCTGGAACTGAAATCACTCAATTAAACAATATGAAACCCATTGCCATCAAGTGAATTGCAACTCATAGAGACCCCATAGTTTTCCTAGACTGTACAGCTTGAAAGAAAGAAGCAGACGTCCTCATCTTTGTCCCAAAGTGTGGCTGGTGGAGTTGAACCACCAATCTTGTGTTAGTAGCCCAATGCTTAACCCATAATACCACCAGGGCCCTTTCAGTCAAACAATGTTGTTGTTAAGTGCCATGGAATCAGTTCTGGTTCGTAGTGACCCTATATAGCATTTCCAAGGAGCAACTGGTGGGTTTGAATCACTGACCTTAAGATTAGTAGTCCAGTACTTATCCTATAGCACCACACTAGGAGTCCAATCAGTAGATGAATAGTACTAGGGAGGAAAGCACTACTTGGAGCTCTGGTGTGGTTGTTGTTGTTGTTGTTAAGTACCTTCGAGTCGGAGCCGACCCATAGCGAACCGGTACGGTGGGTTAATGCGCTGGACTGCAAAGTCAGTTTGAATCGCAAGGTCAGCGATTCAAGCTCACCAGCCACTCTTCAGAAACCCTATACAGGGTCACTATGGGTCAGAACTGATTCATGGCACTTACCAACAACAATAACAAACATTGCTTATAGCAATCAACCAATCAATTTATTCAAGGATAAAGCTCAGAAAGTAGGAAAGGTAGGTAAGAAGAAGGAATGAAAATGAGCAAGACAGGGTTCAAGTGAGATGAGTACTTTAAATGTGTACGAATTGTGAACGGAAAACTGATTTATTCTGTAAATGTTCATCCAATTCACAATAAAATTGGGGGGAAACCCTGAAAAACTAGTCTAGCATCCCTTAGGTGAATCAGAAATGAACTTCAGAGATCCTCTAGGACAGTGATTTAGATGAGACCAAATTCCTTCATTTCAGAGGGGGAAAAGTGGATCATGTTTATTTTCAGATATACTCCCTAGTTGTTTTAATGTATCTAGTTGTCCTAGCCAGGTCATTAAGATCCCAAATAGCAGCAGTTTTTTTTCTATAGTATTTCACCCAAAGAGAGCACTCAATAAATGCTATCAACTATTAAATTAATGGACTTTTTATCTTGGAGCTACAGCAAGAAGTTGTAAGTTAAAGAAGAAGATAAAGTTTATATCAGATAAAGGAGTTTGGAATAGTTAGAAAAGTAAATCATTGGACAGGTGAGTAAAAATGTCTGAGGTATCACCTCCACAGGTGAACTTGAGAAAGAGGAGGATGTGCGTTCTAACCAGGCCACAAGACTAAGGGAAGGGTCAAGGACTTTTGGTTAGACTATTTTAGTTCTTATGATTATCAGATTCCTTCATCTCTCTATGTTGTTATTGTTGTGAAGTGCTGTCGAGTTGGTTCCGTCCCATAGCAACCCTGTATTGGGTTTCCAAGGAGCAGCTGGTGAGCTTGAACTGCCAACCTTGCAGTTCAAATTGCTTTTCAGTCTGGCACATTAACCCACAGCGCCATACCAGGACTCCTCATCACTCTGTTGTTGCTGTTGTTGTTAGGTGCCATAGAGTCTGTACTGACTCATAGTGACCCTATGCACAACAAAACGAAACACTGCCCGATCCTGGGCCAACCTCACTACTGTTGCCACACTTGTTGCCCATTGATGATGCCACTTTGCCAATCCATCTCGCTGGGGGTCTTCCTCTTTTTCTTTGACTCTCCACCTTACCAAACATGATATCTTTCTCCAGAGACTGGTCCCTCTGGACAATATATGTGAAGTATGAGAGACGAAGTGTGGCCATCCTGGCCTCCAAGGAGAATTCTGGCTGCGCTTTTCTTACAACACAGATCTGTTTGTTCTTTTGGCAGCCCATGGCACTTTCAATATTGTCCTACAACACCATAACTCAAAAGCATCAATTATTTTATGGTCTTTCTTATTCACTGTCCAACTTTCACATGCATATGAGGTTATTGAAAAATGCCATGGCTTGGGTCAGGCACACCTTAGTCCTCAAGCTGACATCTTTGTTCTTCAACACTTGAGAAAGGTCTTGTGCAGCAGATTTGCCTAATGTAATAAGTCATTTGATTTCTTGACTGCTGCTTTCATGAGTGTTGATGGTTGATCCAAGGAGAACGAAGTCCTTGACAACTTCAATCTTTTCTCCGTTGATAAGAATGTTGTTTATGTCCAGGGGTGAGGATTTTTGTTTTCTTTACCTTGAGATGCAATCCATACCAAAGATTGTGCTCTTTGATCTTCATCAGTAAATATTTTAAGTCTTCTTCA
>NW_006408656.1:2736809-2767589 GCF_000296735.1 Chrysochloris asiatica
TCTTTTCCTTCTTTCTTGTCTTCTTAATGACTTTTTGCTTTCTTCCTGTATGATGTTCTTGATGTCATCCCACAACTCTTCTGGTCTTCAGTCTTTAGTATGTATTTAATGTATCAAATCTGTTCTTCAGATGCTCTCTAAATTCAGGTGGGATATATTCAAGGTCATATTTTGGCTCTCTTGTGGACTTGTTTTCATTTTCTTCAGTTTCAGTGTGAATTTTCATATGAGCAATTGATAGTCTGTTCCACAATCTGCCCTTGGCCTTGTTTGACTGATGGTATGGAGATTTTCCATCATCTCTTTCCACAGATGTAGTCTATTTTAGTTCTGTGTATTCCATCTGGTGAAGTCCATGTGTATAGTCATCTATTATGCTGTCTAAAGAAGGTAATTGAAATGAACAATCATTGATTTTGCAGAGTTCTATCATGCGATCTCCGGCATCATTTCTATCACCAAGGCCATATTTTCCAACTACAGATCCTTCCTCTTTGTTTCCAACCTTTGCATTCCAATCACCAGTAATGATCAATACAGCTTGTTTGCAGGTTTGATCAATTTCAGATTGGAGAAGTTGGTAGAATTCTTCTTCTATTTCATCTTCACTGGCTTCAGTGGTTGGTGCATAAATTTGAATAATAATGGTATTAACTGGGCTTTGTTGTAGGCACATGGATATTATCCTATCACAGACAGCGTTGTACCTCATGACTGATCTGGATATGTTCTTTTTGACAATGAATGCAACACCCATTCCTCTTCAATTTGTCATTGCTGGCATAGTAAGCCATGTTGTTGTCAGATTCAAAATGACCAATACCAGTCCATTTCAGCTCACTAGTGACTGAGATATCCATGTTTATGTGTTCCATTTCATTTTTGATAATTTCTCATTTTCTTAGATTCATACTTTGTACATTCCATGTTCCGATTTTCAATGGATGGTTACAGCTGTTTCTCTTCATTTTGAGTTGTGCCCCATCAGCAAATAAATCCGCGGGCTTTACTCCATTCGCGTCATCACTGTCAACTCTACTTTGAGGAGGCAGCTCTTCCCCAGTCACATCCTGAGTGCCTTTCAACCTGAGGGGCTCATTTTCCAGCACTATATCTGACAGTGTTTCTCTGCTATTCATAAGGTTTTCAGTGACTAAATATTTTAAAGTAGTTCATCACTCCTTCTTCCTAGTCTGTCTTCGTCTGGAAGCTCATCTGAAAACTGTCCATCATGGGTGATCCTGCTGGTATTTAAAATACCGGTGGCAAAGCTTCCAGAATCACAGCAACTCACAAGCCACCACAGTATGACAAACTTACAGACTAGTGGTGGCATCTCTCTATAGTGACCATATATTTCCAATTATCTGGAATTTTCCAATTTTTAGGGAAAAAATATTTTCCCTAAACCAGTGAGCTGTTTCAGAAAAGAGCAAACTATGTATTTTCATCTTCAGTTTTTCCATAGTTTTGCCCTTACTGTTTCATATACAAATCTGTTCTCTTCTTAGGAAGAGATGAACATGTGGAAAATAAGATTTAGGCCCCTGTACTGGTGTGGCAGTGTAAGATAAGCACTGGACCACAAGGCTGGTTTGAGCCTCAAGTTCGGTGGTTCAAACTCACCAGCTGCTCCTCAGAAATCCTATACAGGGTTCCTATGAGTTGGAATTGACTCCACAGCACTTAACAATATTACCTAGATTACCTTCCATTTAACAACAACAACATTGGAAAGGTAGTAGGTAGAAGAGGCTAAGGAATGGATTGAGATAGAGACACAATCCCCAGACTCTTCTTCTCAATCACCCTGCCTGAGATAGAAGAGCCAGGGAAAGCTGAGGGTATGGGGACGTGGGGAGGTGGGGACGGATGGATGAGGGAATTCAGGAGTGAGGCCATAGGTCCCAGTATCCCTGTCTGCCCCCAAGAGTTAGCTTCGTGTTCATCTTCCTCCTCCAGGCTCTGAGTTTCCTGCAGCTGCACATTCTTGCCTTCTGTTTGTCCCTTGGCTGCCATGAATGAGCTCATTGGACACCATATGCCTTGAAGGAATCTGGAGGCATGAACTTTGGGATAAACAGAAAGTGCTCTGAGGGTAGCAACTCAAGACTCTTCTACACCCCTTCCCAGGATCTGGGAGAGAGGAGTCAGACTTGGAAGCCCTCCAGAAGTGGAATGTGGAGGGTAGGCACAAGTAGCCTTAGCTGTCTCCATCCTTCCTCTGATCCTCTGCTAATTGGCTTCCCAGTGTTCTTAGACTTCAGGTCTCTTTTTCTGGCATGGAAGACCCAGGACCCAAGAAGACATTGGAAGGGTAATCTGGGTGGAGAGAATGTGTGATGATCAGTGTGTGTGTGTTCATTTGATTTTGTGTGTCTCCTTCTAAGACCTGGTCACTGTGGCCAAGTGCCTGGGGGTGTGTGTAACTGTGGCATGTAGTTTGTGCCTGTGTCAGCCTTTGTGTCAGGGCAGGGACTCCTGGTGTGTGCATATGTGTTGGGAGGGGATGATGGTGAGATCCTGGTTCCCTCTCTTCCTCCCCCATCTCTGCTCCCATCTGGCCTTGATCAGGCGGTCCCTGGGGAGGGAGTCGCGGTTTCGGATACAGGAAAACGTTCCAGGAAGCGGCCACTGTGCTGGGCCCTGCTCCTGCTCCCCCAGCGGAAATTGTTCCAGGAGGGAGGGGGGAAGGGAGTGTTGAGATAGGATTAAGGGGGTGGCTCTTGGCTCCCCTCGCCACGGGATAAAGTAGGATAAGTTGATAGGAAGCTGAGGTCACCCAGTAACCTGGATGCTCTTACCTAAATCATCTAATGCCAAAAACTTGGGAGCCAGCAATAGAAAGACCCCTTCCCTATCCAGTTCACTTTCTAGCAAAGTTTAAGGATTGGGATCTGGGTGGCCTCTAGGGGGTGTCTCTTTCTGGATCTGCTATCATGTCCTCAAGCTGAGGACCAGGACACCTGGGTCTTGTCTGAAAATAGTTTGAGTTGGGGGAAGTGGGGAGACACAAGATTCAGACCCCTCCTCCTCACTGAGGGGGCTTTGAAGCTTGGATCCAGGACTGGGAGGGCAGCCTAATTGGGATAATGGAAGTTAATGGGGCGCCTGGAGGGGGTGGCCACGCTCCTAGATCAAAGAGGCCAGCTCTTCCCAACCACCACAGCTGGAGGTCACAGCTGGAGGGGGAGGGGAAGGGGACTTCTGGACAGCCAGCAGGGGGTGCTCTGGCCCCAGACTGCCAGCCCTCGCTCGGCTCTGACCCCTTCCTTCTCTGCTTGCAATTCCTTTTTAATAGAGATTGCTTCTGAAGGATAAGAGAATGAGGGAGGCCTGAGACTCAGACTCCTCTTTGTACCAGGGGAACTGGGAAGAGAGAGGGCATGAGAGACTAGGAACCTGGGGTCAACGGGATGCTAGGATGGTCGGGTCTTGGAAAGTCACGGTTGAGAAGAGGAAGCCTTAGCCTTAGGTCTCGAGAAAGCCAGGTCTGGGAAGGCAGACAGCAATCCCAGATTCAGGCCGTTAGATAGGAGTGGGCCGGACAGCTGGAGACGCTGGATGGGACTGAGGGGAAAGGGGCACGCGGAGCTCCCTCAACGTCCCTGCCCGCCCGCTCCCCCTTTCCCCCTCCCCCCCGCCCCGGTTGGCGCTCCTTCTTGGGCTCTAATCGGCGCGGCGGCCGCAGCGGGCAGAGTCAGCGCCGCCAGTCTCCGGGACGCGACTCCGAGCAATTGTGGTCGGGACCGCAGATATGCAGCTGCCTCCTGCCCGGGCGCCCGGCCCGGCCGGCCCCGCCTGCGCCCCGCCCCCGGTCGGCCGGCCCACCCCTGCTACTCCCCGCCTTGCGGGGACGCTGAGACTCTGGAAGGAGGCAAGGTCCCGGGTGGCCCCGAGCCTGATGTAGGCTGCAGTGCTGGGGAGGCCTTCGACCTCTTCCTGTGCTCCTTGACTTCACGACCTGTGTGTCTGAAGGCACCTATTCCCGCAACATCTGGATTCGGGATCTGAAACGCCCCTCCAGTGGTGCTTTAGTTTTTATGGTTCCTCTTGTCTCAAACTTCCACACCAAAATTGTCAAGCCGATAAAAATGGGGGCGTCGAACTGAGGGCGTGTGGGGAGGAGGTAGTAGTGGTAGTGACTGACTGTCGTTAACTCGGGCAGTGAAAACAGGAAAGATGGGGAAGAGTGGTCTACGAGGACTCGATATACAGGCAATGTCTGCTTGGGAAGACGAGGAAGGAGTTGGGAAACAACAGAAATAGGTGAGAAAGGAGGCTGGGGCCAGCTTCTCAGATATAGTAAGGTCCTTTCACTCTTGATCAGATCCAGAGACTGTCTAGCACTATTCTCAGATCTGAATAGAAACACTATAAAATGCATGCCTTGTGCACACGCAAACACACACAAATCAAAGGAAGCCATCCTTGACTCCACCCTCTCCCTCACCTCTCATGTCCAGTCACCAACCCCTGCCTATTATCAGAAAATCCAATCTACTGTCACAGGATCAATGAAGACTCAAAGCGACCCCATGGGTTTCAGAGTAGAATTGCACATAGGGTTTTCATTGGCTGAAATCTTTACAGTATAGCAGATTCTTAGCTGGACTACTAACCACAATGACAGTAGTTCAAATCTACCACTCTGCAGAAAAAGATGGGGCTTTCCGTTCCCCTAAAGATTTACAGCCTCAGAAACTCTATGTAGGGTTGCTACGAGTCCATGGCACTCAACCACCACCAATCTTTACAGAGGAGCCCTGATGGGGCAGTGGTTAACAGCTTGACAACTAACCGAAAGGTTGGCCGTTTGAACTCACACAGCGATTCCACCATGGGAGAAAAGACTGGTAATCTGTTCCTATAAAGATTACAGCCAAAACCCCCTATGGCACAGCTCTACTCTGTCACATGGGGTTGCTATCAGTGGAAATCAGCTCAATGGCTCCTAACAATAACAACAATCTTTAGGGAAATGGATCAAAAAACTTCTAGTCCATCTTAGTCTGGAAGCGCCATTTAAACCTGTTCCGCATCATAACATACAAGCCTCCACTGACCAACAGGTGTACATGGCTAATTTATCCAAAACTACTTGCCTTTATGAAGGAGCCTGATGTGGTTCTGTAGGATCAGCACTGGACTTCAAATCGAATCACAAGATCAGCAGTTTAAACCCATCAGTTACTCCTCAGAAATCCTATACAAGGTAGCTAACAGTGCTTAACAACAACAGCTTGCCTTTAAGCCCTTAATTACATTCTCTCTGCATGTGGTATTGTGTGCCCTGAGTTGAATCCGACTCAGCCACCCTGTGGGACAGAGTAGAACTGTCTCATAGGGTTTCTAATGCGACACTGTATTATAAGCACTGGACTGCTGACGTGGTTCAAACCCACTAGTCACTCCTTAGAAACCCTATTATACAGGGTCAGTATGAGTTTGAACAGACTCATCGGCACTAACAACAACAATCTTTACAAGAGTGGATTGCTGGGTCTTTTCTCTCATGGAACCACCGGTTGGTTCTGACCACTGGCTTTTTGTTAGTGGCCAATCACTTAACCATTGTTAAACTCCATATTCTCTTATTCTCTCTGAAGTCAGGGTCATCTTTCTAGCACACAAATATTCCCATTTGCTGTCTTTTGGATCAAGTCTAGACCCCTTACACAGCAAATGAGATTTTGTCAATTTCCACTCTTTGTGCTTCAGTCACACTCAATTTTCAGCACCTCAAAAAATGTGATTAATCCTTCATGCCTCTGGGCCTTTGCATACATACATTCTTCCCCCTTCCTATTATACTTTTCCTCTTTTCACCTGGCTAACTCTTAATCATTCTTATGGTTTTCTTTTGTTTTTTTTTATTTAGTCAACCCTTCTTCCAGGAAGCTTTGATTGGCTTATAGGCACTCTTTTGTCTCCTATAACATCCAGTACTTTATTAAAATGCTCCTACTCTTAATGTACTCTGGTAGCGTAGTGGTTATGAATTGGGCTGCGAACCTTAAGGTCAGCGGTTCGAAACTACCAGCAGCTCTGCGGGGGAAAGATGAGGCTTTCTACTCCCGTAAAGATTTACACCCTCGGAAACCCTGTACAGGGTCACTATGGGTCGGAACTGACTCAACAGCACTTAACAACAACAACTCTTAATGTTAATTGTTAAATGTTAGAGCTGGCTCTGTTTTTTTCATGGTTACAAGCACACATATTTGGCACAAAGTAGGTGCTCTGAGCATTTGTTGAATTAAAGAATGCTCCTCAGGTCCATTCGACATCTAAAACAACAACAGCACTGTGTTCTCAAGAAGAATCAGAGAATCAGAGAAAGGGGAATCGTTTTCAGTACTTTGAATGACCACCTCCCTGGGTTGTGTAGCTCCATTCTTCAGGACCAAAAGTGTGATCAGGACCCATCAATACAAGTTCTCATAACTTAAAAACACTAATATAGTTCATGTATCCAATTCCAGATTATCTTCTTTATGAAGGGCATTTCCTGCAGATAGCTAGCTAGTCTTAACTCAGTGCTGACCTATGGGTGGTTTCCTTTGTTCCAGGGTCAGGCCTTCTCTTTCCCTTCCCTCCACTTGCATTCTAACTCCTCTCTTCTCTCCATAGCCCTTCTCTTTCTGACCTGCTTCCTCTACAAGTGATGTTTTATCTTGAGATTCCAATGTCAATTAAGGAAACTGAGGCCAGAGCTAGTATAAGGATTCCTGTCTTGTAGCTCCTGTGTTTGAAGCAGGGACAGGGAGGCCTAGCAGTGAGGGAGGTAGTTTGAAGTATGCATTATGTGTGAATGTGTATACATAGGTTGGTGGCCTCTTAAAACCTTCTCCTCTTCCCTGTGTCCTCAGTTTTGCCTCTCAGAATTGAATCCTCTTTCCCAAGCTTCCTGAGTGTAGACTCAGAATGCTGGATCGAGGCACTGTTGTTGTTATGTGCCTTGGAGTCGACTCTGACTCATAGCAAGGACCCTGTACAGGGTTTCTGAGGCTGTAAATCTTTACAGGAGCAGAAAGCCTCATCTTTCTCCCACGGAACAGCTGGTAGTTTCGAACCGCTGACTGTGAGATTCGCAGCCTGGTTTGTAACCACTATGCTACTAGAGCTCCTTGGATTAAGGCACTGGGCAGTGTTCAAATCCTGAGATCTTGATTGACTCTTCCTCCCATAGTACCCCTGCCCCCACTGTCTAGTTTCCCTGAGGCCTGGTCACCAGCCCCTTTGCTCTTGGAGGAGCCTACCAGATTAGCAGCTATGTTTCCCTCGTCTCTTTTTTTGTCACTTTGTTTTTTCTGTCTCTTGGTACCTTTTTCTTTCTTCTTCCTTCTGTGTTCTCTGTCACTAGAGTCTCCACTGGAGGCCAGGGCTGGGCCTGGGTGCATGGGGGGTAGTGGCCAGACAAGGGGCCCGGGACATGAGCGCAACTTTCCAAGCTTCTCTTCCAGGTCCCTGTGGTTGGGGAGCTCCATAAAGGGAGAGATGAGTCAGCAGGGCCGCAGGGCAGGGGGGGCCTGGGTGGGGGTGGGGATGCCAGGGCTCCCCAGGGCCAGGGAGTCCTCTGAACTCTGATGGATATGGAGATTAAGGGATCAGTGAGTCCCCTGAAAGTTCCCTGGACATTGCTACAAAAGTAGGGGACACAGGCAGGCATTTGTAGGGTTGACAGTGCCTCCTTACCCCCAGATTGTTTTAAAAAGAGGGGCTCCTAGAAAAGGGGGATCTCTAGCACTGCAAAGTTGTGATAGGCCTGTGTGTATGTATGTGACACTTGCCATATGTTTAAATGTGTGTATTGATGGGAGTCTGCATCCACATGGGGTATTCTGAGTGACTATGAGTCTGTATGCATGTATGTATATCAATGTGTATGTTTTTGTGACTGGGGGTTAGGGTTAGTGGCCTGGTGTAAGCTTTATCTATGTAAGAACCCATCAATATTTGTCAAGATGGATGTCAGCATAGAACGTATATATGTGTGTGAGTCCGGGTGTGGGTTAATGCACTGTACTGCAAAGTCGGTTTGAACTGAAAGGTCAGCAGTTCAAGCTCACCAGCCGCTCCTCGGGAACCCTATATAGGGTCGCTATGGGTGGGAACTGACTTGACAGTACTTCACAACAACAACAGCATATAAAGTGTGGAGTCCTGACGTGGTGCTGTAGGATAAGCCCTGGACCGCAAGGTTTTCTGAACCCCAAAGTCGGTGGTTCAAACTCACCAGCTGCTCCTCAGAAACCCTATGTAGGGTTGCTATGAGTTTTAATCGACTTGACCACACTCAACAATATAAATTGTATAAACCCAACATGTGTCTGAATATGCTACACACTAAGTGACACTCTAGTGTCAGTCTTTGTATTTCAGAAGCTCTATTCCTTGTCCTGGTGTGGTGCTGTAGGTTAATGTGCCTTACTGCAAAGCTGTTTGAACTTCAAGGTTGGCAGTTCAAGCTTACCAGCTGTTCCTCAGAAACCCTATACAGGGTCGCTATGGACCGAAACCAACTCGGTGGCACTGAACAACAACATTCCTTGTTCAAAGGAGCTCTGGTGGCACCATAGATTAGGCGTTGGACTGTTAACCACAAGGCTAATGGTTCAAATCCACCATCCCCTCTGCAGGAAAAAGTGGAGGCTTATAAAGATTTAGTCTGGTGGTGGTTATGTGCCGTGGAGTCGGTTCCGACTCATAGCAACCCTGTATAGGGTTTCCAATGTTGAAAATCTTTACAGGAACAGAAAGCCTCATATTTCTCCTGCGGAACAGCTGGTAGTTTTGAACTGCTGACCCTGAGGTTAGCAGCCAATTCATAACCACTACGCTTAAACCCTATATAAGGTCGCTATGAATCAGAATCATCTAGATAGCAGTAGGTTTGGTCCTTGTGGCACAGTGGTTAAGCACTCAGCTGCTAACCAAGAGGTCGGTGGTTCAAACCCACCAGCCACTCCAGGAGAGAAAGATGTGGCAATCTGCTTCTATAAAGATTGAAAGCCTTGGAAACCGTGTGGGACAGTTCTACTCTAGCCTATAGGGTGCTATGAGTTAGATTCAACTTGACAGCAATGTTTTTGTTTTTTAATTTCTTGTTCATTGGTGATTCTCTCCAGGTAGCCAAGCCTGCTACCGTAATAGCAAAGGGAAGGGTTTAGGGTCCCTTTAGATCAAGGATATAAGAGCAGGCCCAGTGCAGGAGGGTGAGCAGAGGGTAATCAATTGCTGTGTAAGGAGGCAGCTCCCTGAGAGATAGGAAACTAGAGACGTCCCACCTTCCCCAGCTTCCATGTTCTCTCCACTTCCACTGACCTCTCCCAGAAGACCCAAAGGCACTAGAGAAAACTGAAGCAGGTTTCAGATTCAGCCCTCACAAACCTAGAAATCCCACCCTGATTCTCCTAGGGCAGGGAGGGAAGGGAGTGGTCCCTTGTGGTTCAGCCCAGTCCTGGGGTTGGGAGATCAGAAAAGTACCATTCCACCCCTTCCTTCAGGGGCATCCATCTCTAGGAGCTTTCTGTCTGGGTGGCCATGGGCGGAGGCTGAGGGGCCCCCAGGGTGGTGGGGGGTGGTGGATAGAAACCAGATGCCTAGGGGGTTTATACTGGAAGGACCAGAGCCGCAGCCTCAACCCGCCCCTGCCACATGGCGCCTTTGCCTGGGCTGCCCCACCCCCTGGGAGGCTGGGCAGAGGGACGCCTGCTAGGGTGGAAGCAGGTCTTTGGTTAGGGCTTCAGCTGCTGCCCCCAGCCCCTGAGGGCACTGGGAAGGGCATGGGGGGACTGGACCCAGGAGAACCAGGGGTTTGGCTGGGTTGCAGGTCTATCTTGAAAAAGTATATATATACATATATATAACTTATAGGGACCCTGCATAGGGGTTCCAAGGAGCATTGGTGAGTTTGAACTGCTGACCTTACTGTGCAAACTGACCTTGCAGTCCAGCACATTCTCCCTCAACACCACACCAGGACTATAATAACCCACAACTCCACACCAGAACTCACTCACTCTCGCTCTCTCTATATATCTATATATGTGTGTGTGTGTGTATTTGTTGTTAAGTGCCATCATGTTAGTTCCGACTAATAGCAACCCTGTATAGGGTTTCTGAGGAGCAGCTGATGAGCTTGAACTGTTGAATTGCTGACCTTGCAGTTCAAACTGACCTTATGGTCAATTGCTTATCCTACTATATATATATATAGAGAGAGAGAGAGAGAGAGAGAGAGAGAGAGAGAGAGAGAGAGAGAGAGAGAGAGAGAGAGAGAGAGAGACTGCTAACCACAAGAGACTTCAAACCCACAAGCCTATCCTTGGACACTCTGTGTAGGGATTGACTTCACTTAACAACAACAACAACAATATATATGAGAACTCAGATATCAGTGTTCTAAGGACAGCAGGCCTGAGGAAGGCAACTGAGGGATTTAGGCAATCCCTTTGCCTGGCTGTGGCACAGACCTTTGTGCAAGGGGTTCTGTGCACAGGGACTGCCTTATTGGGATTGACATCAGCGACCCTGTTTTACATTGTCTCCTTTCCTTTCCCTAACACTCTGGCACTTGAACACTTCTGCCCTTTCCTGGTGTGGCGCTATGGGTTAATGCACTGGACGGCAAAGTCGGTTTGAACCGCAAGGTTCAAGCTCACCAGCTGCTCACTGGAAACCCTATACATGGTTGCTATGGGTTGGAACCGACTCAATGGCACTTAACAACAACAACAAACCCTTTCCCAGTGTGGTGCTGTAGGATAAGCACTGGACTGCTAACCACAAGGTCAGCAGTTCAAACCCACCAGTTGCTCCTTGGAAACCCTACACTGTTAGTGGGAACCAACAGCACTTAACAACAGCCCCTTCACTAGTAGGATAGTTGGTGTTGGTGTTAAGTGCCTTCAAGTCAGTTCCAACTCCTAGTGACTTTGTATAGAGTTTCCTAGGTGTTGATGGTGGGTTTGAACCGCCGACCTTGTGGTTCAAACTGATTGTTGTTGTTGTGAAGTGCCGTCGAGTCAATTCCAACCCATAGCGACCCTGTATAGGGTTTCCAAGGAGTAGCTGGTGAGCTTGAACCATCGACCTTGCAGTTCAAACGGCTTTGTAGTCTGGCACATTAATCCGCAGCGGCACACCAGGACTCCTCAAACTGATTAAGGAGTAGAAAATGTTGGCCCTCTCTCCCTTAACTTCTTTTCCCCTGCTTGGCTTTCCTTTCATCCTATCTCTTTTTCCCTTTCAGTCTCCTCCTTTCTTCTCCAATCTAATTTGAGCTCTTCCTTTCACCTGCCATTGGTTCTCTAGACTCTAGAATTGTCTTCTCTGCCTCAGTTTCCTACCTAATCTAACAGATTTTTCTGCAGCAGTACAGTAATTCAAAGTTTCCCATTCTTCCCAACTTCTGAGTTGGGGGCCACAGAAATCCATCTGGAGCCTCAGGCTCAGGTTCCTCTCCCCACAGGGGAGACTGTGAGGTCACAGGGACACCCCACCACGGGCACTTCCTCTTGGGCAGACGGGTGGGGTGGCCCTTGTAATCATCGGACACAATTATGTGCTATTTATACTCCATCCCCGCCCCCCACCTGCCAGGCTGCTTAACCCTCCACCTCCTCCAGACCTGGCCATGCCTCCGGCAGGCTATTTTCCTTGTCTTTCTAAACCATTGTCTCCTTTCATCTCCTCTGGGATGCTTGTTTTCCTTTTTATCATTTTCTGCTCTCTCTATTATAAAGGCATCTCTCTGGTCATCTGTTTCCTCATCCCTTCCTTTCATACACTCCATACCTTAACTGGATTGTTACAGTTTCTCTACCTGTCTTTCTGTGTTTCTTTTCTTGCTTCTTTTTCTTTAGTCTGCCTACCACCTTGGTTCCCTAACCCTTTTCCCAAAAGTTGGGTTCGCAAGATTTCTTAGGGGAAATCAAATGGTGTTAGAATTCAGAACTCCTGGGTCCTGCCCTGAACTATGCTGTACTTGCTGGTAAAACTGAGACTCTGTAACTTCCATCCATTCCTGTTCCTTCCCCACTTTTTCTTTGGAGAGTTAAGAGAGCAAAAGAAGCATGGAAGTGGGTTCTCAGTTGCTGTCAAAAGAGAAAGTGAGGGGACTGTGTTGGGGAGTAAGGGGGATGGGAAAGGACAGGGCTTCATTCCTCTGAGAGGCAGGGCTGAGAGGGAAATAACTTATGAAACAACCCCTGCTGGCTGGGTCTTTTCTGAGTGATGCTGGTTCTACCACTTGGCTATCCAGCGCTCCCTTTCCCATAAATTTACCCTGGGGCCCAGTTTTCAGTTAATAGATTTTTGTTTGTTTGTTTCTCTCTCTTAATCTGGTTGACTTCCTTCTCTTTTTCCCTCTTTTGGTGGGAAGTCAATGTTGGAAGTCCTGTCTAAACTTTAACTTCAATTCTTCCTGCTGTAGAGGGAACTGATAGCAATGAGAAAGGAAACCAAGAGCTCCTTCACAGGATAGCTTGATCACTGGTAAGAAGACTTATCCAGAGATTATTAGATCAGTGGCCAAGAGGAGTCCAGGCATAATATTTAGCAAGGAATGATGGAGAGTAGGATTCTTCTTTCTTCTTGGTGATGGTGGTGGGATTGATCCAAGGCGCTAGGCCCAGGCATGAATGAATTGATCCAGCTACCTTCTACCCTTACCCTCATTCTTCCTGCCGGTCTTAAATGTTCTTGGTATCAAAAGATCCAGGTTCTGCCCCACAAAGTGAGGTAGATCTAGATGTTACTTCCCAGCTGTGAAACTGAGGCTTTGGGAAGAAAATTGGGGAATCCCCAAGACTGATCCAAGCCTCCCCCCATTCCCTTCAGGCCTTGCTCTGGACTCTACCTCAGTGACCCTGAGAATCTGGGCAGCAGAAGTCACCACTCCACACAGCACACGCACAAACGCTCACGCTCTTTCTCTCTCACAATACACACACACACACACACACACACACATACACACACACACACACACAGCTCTTCTTATCAAGGGGTGGATGACTGGGGAAGTCAGCATCTCTGTGGCCAACTTGAGTGTGTGTGTGTGCCTCCAGCTGTGTCACTGTGTTCATTTGAGTGAGTTTGTCTGTGTTCATTCATGACAGTGGTTGGACCCGTGTGGGTAGTGCTGTGCGTGTGTGCATGTATGTGTGTCATCCCTGTGTTTGTCCATGAGTGTGTATGTCAGTGTGTTCCAGTCTCTCTGTGTGAGTGTTGTCCCCAATCCCCCATCCCCCCCCCTGGATCTCTAATTAGTGGTTTGGGGTTTGTTCCTTTTCCCTCCTGTTCCTTTCCTCAGCAGCGGCAGCAGCGGCAGCGGCGGTAGCAGCCTCTGCAGCAGCAGCAACAGCAAACAAGCACGGCAAGGACTCTGGAGTCAGAGCAGGGATCTTAGAATCGGAGCCTGCGTGGGAACAGGAGTGGAGCTGTCCTGGGAGAGGAGCAGATCCATCCTGGGACTGAGACCCACAGGTCACTCCTTGCCTGCACCCTCGCTGCCAGACCTCCAGAGAGGAGAGATCCAGGACACCCAGTCCCATACTCTCCCCAGGTACATGATACCACAGATGACTATGGGAGTGCTGGGGGGATGCAGGACACCTGGGCCCACCCTTCCTTTAACCTGTCCCCTCTCAGTACCCTCTAAAGAAACCCTGGCAACTTGTCCATGTTCCTCTTCCCCCTTCTGGTCTCCCATCCCTTCCCTGGGTGCCCCCTTTTCTCCTCTCCCTCCCAGATCCCTTCTTTGGGGAGCTCAGCAAATGGAGCAGGAAATTTGGACCCTCTGCCTTCCTCTCTCGCCCTCCTCATTGGATCCGGAGCCTTCTCTGCTGGGAAAGCTGTAATTAGAGGGTGGATCCCTACAGACAGAGAGCAGTCCCCCCCCACCCATCCCCACCCCCCAGTCCCTTCTAACTTTAGATCTCTTCTCTCCCATTCTCCTATTCTCCCTCCCTCTCCCTCTCTCTCCGGCTCAGCTCTCTCCATCTGCCTGGCTCCTTGGAACCCGTTCCCCAGCCTCAGGATGGCATCCTCCCTGCTTGAGGTAACTGCCCCTTCCTCCCCACCAGGAAACCAGCCACAGTCTTAAGGACTTTAATCCCTGCTTGCTCAACCCCCAACTCACACAGACAGTTGCTGTCTGTCACTTCCAGGGGTAACTTTGATGAGGAGAGAGGAGTGGGTTCAGAGGAGGGGAGAGCAGAGGACTGGAGAAGGGGGAGGAGAGAGCAGGACCAGGGGTCAGAGAGCAAGCAGTCAAAAGGAGGTGAGCAGAGACTATGTCAGAAGAAGGCATGTACCCTAGGGTCAGACCAGCACTCCAACTCTAAGGAGTGAGAAAAGGATGGAGAAAGGAGGGAGAAGAGAAGGGATGTAGGGAGAGAGGGGTGGGAGACAGATGAGTTGGAAGTAGACAGGGGAAGAGACAGAGGGCAGAACGGACTGGTTGGGTGCATATAGTGACTAGTTTTTTTGGGGTGCCATCTCCTGGGACTCCTAGTCTTAGCAGCATCTTGTCTCATCTCTGTGTGGGCAGGGGGCCGGGCCTCTGGGCTGTGTGTGTAGGAGAGGAGGTGGGCTCTGAGAGATGGAAGAAGGGCAGTCCTGTGCATGTGGGGAGGCTGACCAGGGGAACTGAGCCCAGACCTGAGAGGGAACCAATGGGGAGGGACAGGGTCTGAGGCCGCCTGCCCGGCTCACAAATATTTAGTTTTCAGCCAAAGACAAACTCAGCTCTATTTTGGGAGTGGGAGGCTCCAGGGCGGGCTGGGCCACTTCCCCTCTAGGCTGGGACCCCAGCATCCCTGGCCAGTGGTGCTTGGGATGGAGGGCACTGGTGTACCAGATGGGGTAAGGGTTCGGATTCCTGAGAAATCACCGACTACCAGGGTTTCTGGGGGGCCCATGGTGCAGAACTAGAGGAAGCCTGTAGAGCAGCATCCTACTGGGACTTGAGAACTCCAGCCAATTTTAATGTCCTGAGGTTTCCCTCCTTCTGGCTCACTGACTCTGTTTCTCTGCCTTCATCTCTGTCCTGCTTTCTAGGTCCCCCTGCAGGAATTTGGGGCCAAGAGCCATTCCTGAATACCAGCCCCCTTCAGTAACCTTGAAACTTTCCCACTCTTGAGGTCTTCTAATCCCCCATCTCTGCCCCCAGTACCTTAGCTTAGGTTCTAGGGGTGATAGGCCAAACAGGAAGCAGACTCATTCACCTGTAGAAGAAAGTGTCTCTGAATTGGAGTGAGAATCTTTGATCTCCTATGTTCATTGGACTGAGTGGATGTGTGAGAATGTAAAGGAACGCATCTGTATGCAGCTGCCTTTCTGAGTGCACTGGTATACCTGTGTAAGCTGAGCTGAGTGTCCGCTAGTCTAAAAGAGGAATGGTGTTTTTGTAGGGCTGTGAGAGGGAGTTTGTGATTGAGTTTGAGGGAATGCCATGCAAGGCAATAGGGTGGGTACCATGCTTCTTGTCATTACTCTATCCAGTCAGGTTTTCCAGGTATTGTACTCCAGCCTAAGCAACAATGGGGGCAGATTGCCCACCTTGCCATCTTCCCAGTGACTACTATATTGAATTATCATTGAAACACTGTTGTCCTGAGGAAGCTGGAGGAAAAGGTGCATGAAAATCCTGGGTCCTTCCAGGGCAGGGGCAATTGTCAGTGGGAGTGTGTATCATGCCAAAGTTGCCAACGTGGCACTGGTGTCTGGGGGAGGGGCTGGTCCAGGGACCTGCTGGAAAGACATGAGTGTGTGAAGAAAACAGGCCTTACATCTCCCCTCACTCCCTGTGAGCCCCCAACACAAAATTACTCTAGTACCCCCATCTCTTTCATTTAGCTTTCAGAGACCTGGCCTTCAATCATTTCTATTATCACCAATAGAAATCCCTCTGTCTGGTAATGGGCAAGCTCTCTGGCAGTGAGCAGAACTTTGGGCTCAGAAAGGGGACCAGTTGTTACCTGAGGGTAGGTAGCTAGTAGGGAGGAGGGAGAAGTGAGGAGCTAGGTGGAACCGAGAATTGGAAAGCTTAGAGAGCTAAGAAACTTGAGAGGAGGCTAAGAAAGATGAGAACTAGAAGCTAGGAACTGGGGTGCTCCAAACCTATATCCTGCTAGCTAGCTCTCTGATGCGTGGAGAGCTTTTCCAGTGAGAGGTCAAGCTGGGTACCTAGACTCACTGGAAAGAGAGGACCCTCTTCCTCTGCTTCTCATCTGGATGAAAGGGCTGGAATCTCTTAGCTTCCTATCTTGTTCTTTCTCCAAAGAATCCCCCTGAAAGGCCAATCTCCCCTGTCCTGTAAAGGTAATACATTCTATCAGGTATGGGAGAGCACACTCCGAACTCTTAACTAAGACGTCCTGTCCAATTCTCAGGCAAGAGCAATCAGCAAGAGAAGGAAACTGAGGCTGTAGTGAAACTTAGCCCTGTGTCCAGTTTTTTAGCCCTTTGACTTCCAGAATAGCCCCAAGAGTGGGTCTAGTTCCTTGCTTCCTCTTGCCTGCCCTCAGGGGTCCTGCAGGCCTTCCTCCCACGGGCTGGGGTCTCCTACTGGTCTGGGGCTGGCTGTCTTCTATCACCCCTCCTCTCTCCCCACAGCTGGGTGGGGTCCCTGGGCTTGGCTGAGGCCCCTGTGGCCACAGTGTGAGGGCCAGGCAGGGGGGACGGCGTCGGCGTTTTTAAAAATAAACCGACCGCAGGGAAACCAACGGAGCCGGAGCCGGGCTGGGCTGAGCAGAGGAGGAGGGGTCGGTCAGGGGGGAAAAGGAGGGAGGAGTGGCCTGGTCTGGGGGTTTTCTGGGGCCGAGCATCACAGTGGTTTTCTCTTAGGTAGGAAGTTTGCTCTCTTCCTCCCTTTTCCTAGTTTCCCCCTCCTTTCCCACCCTCTGTTTTCCTTAGCTTTCCTGTTCCAGTTGCTTCTGTCAGCGCTGCTTCTGCTTTCCTCGCTCTCCTTCCCCTTTTGTCTTTTATGCTCTTTTGGGTCCCTGGCCTTTTCAGTCTTTTAATGTCAGTTTCACTCTCTACTCCCCTTTCCCCATCTCCATGGGTTTTTTTGTTTTGTTTTTTTGTCTATTTCTGACCTGTTCAGGGTCCATTGCTCTCCTGTGTCTGGGTCTCTGCCACTCTCTTTCAAACTCCATGTTTCTATGTCTTTCTGCTAGGAGGTGACTCCTGCCCTGCCAGCTACCCTGCCTTAGCCTATCTTCTGCTTGGAAGATCAGAGACTCCAGGGAAACTCTGGGAGGGACCCTGAGGGTTTACTGTGGCCAGATTTGAGGAAGCTTTTGGCATCTTAAATTTGCAAGCCCATGGAGCCAGCAGGACCTCAGAGAGAGGTAATTGGGGTGAGGGGATGTACTGTAGAGCAATGCACACACCTCTCACTGCAACCTTAAGATCCCAAGACCTTTCTCTAAGATTGAAATTACACACATGCACATCCCCAATGCTAGGAGCTACCAGGTTTAGGGCTGAGAATTGTGCTCTAGATTATTGGGTTCTTTCTCAGTGTCACTGGGAAGGCACCAAAGTATCTGGGTGGCACAAATGGTTTGTGCTTGACTACTAATTGAGAGACTGAGTCTTCAAACCCACCCAACAGTGTTTGCGGAAAAAAGGTGTGGCAATTTGCTTCTATAAAGATTATAGCCAAGAAAATCATATGGAGTTCAGTTCTATTCAGTTCTACTCATAGGGTCACCGTGAATCAGAATAGATTCGATAGCAAGGGATTTTAAATTTGTTTTGTTTTTAGCCAGGAAACTGCACATGGTCAGCTTTTGAAGGCATATTTGGGCAGGGAGCAGTTCCAAGTAATGGCTGCCTATCTGTGCCAGAGAGGGCGTCTCCTCTTGGGAAGTCCTGAAGCTGACCCAAGCTGATCTTGAGAGTGGTTTGATCCACTTCTTCCTTGGTAGCAGCAGCTTGGCAGGCATTAAAAGACTATCTGTGTTTCTAAAAGACCCCATGTTTGTTCTGCAAACACATACTTTTACTCACTATGCTAGATGGGTGAAGAGATGAACTTCATGGACTGCATGTTAGGGGACACTGAGGCATGAATATGTGTGGCTATGAGGCAGCTGAGAGCCTAGGAGGGACCTGAGGCCCTTGCCACACTCCCCAAGAGGTACCAGCTGGTGCCATAAAGCAGGAGGTGACCACTGCCTGCTTGAAAGACATTCTTGCCTCAGCCACAGTCCTGGTTTGGCGATAGCCCTGTTTCCTCTCAATGCCCCAGTATACCTGTCATTGCCCCAGAGTTCCTGCCAAGAGATTCCTTACCAGGGACATAAAGACTGACTTCAGGGAGACCAGGCCACTTCAGTCAGGGGCGAAGTAGAGACTGGAAGTACAATCTCGGATGAAATCAGGAAGATCTGGGATAGGGGCAAATTCCAGTGCTCTAATACTTTACTGTCACCTCATGAGTACCAACTTTCCTTTCCAAGTCCCTGCAGGTGACGGTGACTTCTAGCCTAAAACCACTTCCAGGGGTCAGGATCTCTTATTCTTACCTCACCCAGGCAATATCTCTTTTCTGGCGTTTTTCATAGCTATTAAGAACTGTCTCCCGTTCCTAGGAGCCGCCGTGCACACCCTGGGTAACCCCAGCAATGACCTCTGCTTCATGCCTCCTCCGGTGGGGACTGAGTTGCAGACCTGGACCTCTGCTCTCCTTCCATGACTCCATCCTGGATCTGCCCTGGTTCTCACTGATTTCTCTTACTTCTAATTTTCCAGACTCTCAACTCTTCCCTGAACCCTCTTATCTGTTTTCCATGTGTCTAGGGTAGTCTTGGTGTGGTGCTGTAGGATAAGCACTGGACTGCTAACCTCCAGGTCAGTGGTTCAAACCCATCAGCTACTTCTTGGAAAAAACCCTACACAGGGTTGCTATGTGTCGGAACTGACTCGACGGCACTTAACAGCAACAACAGGGCTGGGCCCCAGAGCCTTGCCCATTATTCTGTACCTCTTCTCCTAAGTGTTGGTCCCTTTTCCCCACAGGAGGAAGCTCACTATGGCTCCAGTCCCCTGGCTATGCTGACAGCAGCTTGCAGCAAATTTGGTGGCTCCAGCCCTCTGCGGGACTCAACAACACTGGGCAAAGTAGGAGCAAAGAAGCCATACTCTGTGGGCAGTGACCTTTTGGCCCCCAAAACCATGGGGGATGCCTATCCAGCCCCTTTTTCAAGTACCAATGGGCTCCTTTCACCTGCAGGCAGTCCTCCAGCAACCACCTCTGGCTATGCAAATGACTACCCTCCCTTTTCCCACTCATTTCCTGGGCCTACAGGCACCCAGGACCCTGGGCTACTAGTGCCCAAAGGGCACAGCTCTTCTGACTGTCTACCCAGTGTCTACACCTCCCTGGACATGGCACACCCCTACGGCTCCTGGTACAAGGCGGGCATCCACGCAGGCATCTCTCCAGGCCCAGGCAATCCTCCCACCCCTTGGTGGGACATGCACCCTGGAGGCAACTGGCTAGGTGGTGGTCAGGGTCAGGGTGATGGGCTGCAAGGGACATTGCCCACGGGCCCTACTCAGCCTCCACTGAATCCCCAGCTTCCGACCTACCCATCTGACTTTGCCCCCCTTAATCCAGCACCTTACCCAGCTCCCCATCTTCTGCAACCAGGGCCTCAGCATGTCCTGCCTCAAGACGTCTATAAACCCAAGGCAGTGGGCAATAGTGGGCAGTTGGAGGGGAGTGGTGGAGCCAAACCCCCAAGAGGTGCAGGCACGGGGGGCAGTGGATATGGGGGCAGTGGGGCAGGGCGCTCCTCCTGTGACTGCCCCAATTGCCAAGAGCTAGAACGGCTGGGGGCAGCTGCGGCTGGGCTGAGGAAGAAGCCCATCCACAGCTGCCATATCCCTGGTTGTGGCAAAGTGTATGGCAAGGCCTCGCACCTGAAGGCCCACTTGCGCTGGCATACTGGTGAGAGGCCCTTCGTCTGCAACTGGCTCTTCTGCGGCAAAAGGTTCACTCGTTCAGATGAGCTGGAGCGCCACGTACGCACTCACACCCGGGAGAAGAAGTTCACCTGCCTGCTCTGCTCCAAGCGCTTTACACGGAGCGACCACCTAAGCAAACATCAGCGCACCCATGGAGAGCCGGGCCCTGGCCCCCCTCCCAGCGGCCCCAAGGATCTGGGGGAGACCCGCAGCACGGGGGAGGAGGAGGCCAGTCAGACCCCCAGACCTTCTACTTCACCCACACCCCCAGAGAAAGCCCCTGCAGGCAGCCCTGAGCAGAGCAATCTGCTGGAGATCTGAGCTGACTGGAAGGTCTCCATCTCAGGGCTGTCTCGCCAGTCTCTCCTGGCTGCAGACCACTGCTAGCCTCTTACCCTTTTGTCCACTGCATGCTACCCCTTGGGACTTTCTCCATCTCTCCACTGGCCATTCTGAGCTCCAATATCTCCCCTTGCATGCCACTTCATCTCACCTCCTCCCTTCAACAAACTCTCATCTCAGGCCTTCTCATCTTGTGCCTGCTTCCTGCACTCTTCCCTCATGGGTGGGGGGGGGGGGGCTCACAGTTTTTCTCTCTCTGCCCTTGCCACACCACGGGTGCTTTTCCTTCATTTGGGCTCCCAACTCATGATTTCTCCATCTGACTAACTCTTGCCATGCATCTTTTCTGCTCCCCAAGGTTATTTATTCCCATTCCTCAGCTTCCAGGCTCCAGTCTCTCTACATCTTACTCCACTGTTTTCCATTCTCCAGAGCTTTCTTCCTTTCTACAAACACAATGAGGATGATGATGATAATTTATTGCCCCCTGGTGGCCCCTTCATTAGGGACCAGAGTTAGGGGGACTGGGGTTAGTGACCTGGCAGGGAGCAAGGTGCCAAGATTGGGGGCAGACCAGTGGGGATCAGATCCCAAAGATGGGTGACCCCAGGGTCAGGGAGGCTGCCCCTAGGCCTGTGTATTTAACCCCTATGTACCAAGAGTAATGAATAGTAATAATAATAATTCTATTTATGTAAGTTATGATGACTGGTCAGGTAGAGTGAACTGGGGAGGGAAGGGGGTCTATTTCTGCTAAGGAAATTCTAGCCAAATGCATCTCTGTAGTGGAGATCTTGTTAATAGCATTTTTATAATCAGGGTCTCAGTTAATGGGGTTTCTCTTTTAATGGAGTCTGCTAATAGATCTATATTAAAGGGTTGATGGGGTATCCCTCAATTAGAGGATCCCTAATATCCCCAACCCCAGTCAGAAGCTGTGAAACCTCAAGTCCTAAGGAGGGGAGAAGGAGTGGAATTTACCCCAGCTCCCTCCCAGAGCAGGGTCTTCCCACTGTTATTCAGACACCATTACCCATCAAGCTAACCCCTGTTGCCATGGTTATAGAGAGCTTGAGGCTTCCATTTTAGACCTGCTCTCTTGCTAAAGCCCACCTAACAGTAGGAGGACATCGGTTTGGAGGTGAAGAATGGGTAGGGAAACCTTTCTCTGGGACCAGATTTCAAGCATTTATTGAGTGCCTACTCTGTGGAGGCCTGGTGTGGCGCTGTAGAATCAGCACATGACTGCTAACCACAAGGTTGGCAGTTCAAACCTACCAACCTCCCTTGGAAACCCTATACAGGGTCGCTATAGGTCAAAAGTGACTCAAACAACACCACTATATGCAAGGCCTGGTGGCTAGAAGTAGCGAGAAAGTAGAAATTATTGAGCTAGGAGGATAGAGGTCCCCAAAGTTGATTTGGGTTGTATCCACAGGACCCTCTATCTAGGACTTCTGATGCTCCCAACTCCACCTCCAGTGACTTTTAAAGCCGCTTCGTGCCTTTGAATGCCTTTCCTGTGACTCTGGATCCTCCTTTTCCAACCCCTGCTCCCTCAAGGCCCCAAGTTAAAGGGTTAAAAAAGCCGCTGGAGCTTGGGGAGAGGGTAATATTGTGGAAGAGACGGGATCATGCCCTCATGGAGTCTTTTTTTAATTTTAAATTTAATAAAAATTTGATTTGAAATATTGTACTGTTGAGAAAAGGGGAAGAAGCAGGATGGTGAAGGGTGGGAGACAGGATTTTTCCTTAACACCGATGTTGCGCACTTTGCAATTTATGCCCTCTGTAAAATATTTCATCGGCCAGGCCCTCCTGCCGAGTTCAGTTTTTTACTCTCTGCAGAGCTGGGAAGGCGGAGGCATCGAGTGGTTTCTTCCTAGGCCCTTTCTCAGACTCTGCACCGACTGACCTTGGCCAGGGCAGTGACCCGGCCCGAGCGCTGGCACCGCAGACCGGGCATAGATTGCTGTGTGGCCGTCATGCAGCTCCAGGCCCCCGAACCCGGCCTGGCATGTAATCCGCCCCCTGCCCGGGGCCGGCAATCAGTCGTGCCCGCCGCGGAGTTAGCCGAGGAACAAAAGCCACTCTGTGGCGGCGGCCATCCCTAAGCTACAATAGGGCTTTGTGCAGTCGCCGCCCCCCAGAGCTCCCCCGCTGGGTTGAAGGGGCTCTTGCCTTCCCACCCCGGCCTGGGTTCGACTCCGAGCGGATGGTCCACGTAGCGGGACCCAAGAGGCGTTGGCGGCGTTGGAACGGGTGGGAAGGGGTCGGGGAGTCCTTGAAGGGTAACTAGACAGGCTCTGGTTACTAGTTCCCTCCTCACCCCGCTGTCACTCCGCCCCCGCCCAGGTGAGAAATATCCAGCCTTCCGGCAGGGTGCGGACCTTCAAAAGCACTTTGAAGAAATCCAAGTTCCTAGGACTTTAGTGGGCTGGGGGCTGTGGCGGAAGAGAGACTCGTGAGAGGGGGCTCGAGTGAATAAGTGGCAGGGGGGCCGCTTTAGAACTGGTTTGAGAGAGAAGCCTGAAATGGATCTCTTGGCTCCCGCCTCCACCCCGCGAGGCAGGCTCCTCGGGACCCCCCAGGGCCTGTCCCTTTCGCCTCCGGGTCCCCGCCTGTCCGGTGCCAGCTCCTACCCGCCGCAGCCTCGCGGTCCTCCCCTCCCCAGCCACTTGGCCCCTTTCATCTTTCCTAGACTCCGCTTGGGGTTTTTCTGGTTTCTGGGAGATAAAAACCGCCTCAAATAGCGGCGGCGCGCTGCCAGGACAAACAGGGCCGGGCGGGCCTTGTGCGCTTGGTTACGAGCCCTGGGCCGGTGCGTCCGGCTTTCGGCTAGTCGAGGAAAGGGCGTGGGCCGAACTCCAAGCACCCAGGCTCAGGCGATGTCTCCCACCTCCCAAAGTGGGGATTCTTTTTAGTTGTCTTGGCTTCCCGCCCAGGTCGTAAGAGGGGGCTCCCCAAAGGAGACCGCCCGCAAAGCGCACTAAGCCGTGGCTGCGGTGGGTCACACTAGTTGTGTCGCCTGGATCGCCGCACCCCCTAGCGGAGTTAGTGAGGAGCGCACTGGCCTATATTGCGCACTAGGCCCACTTGCAAATTGTAAAAATCATTCAATAACCGTTATAAGCAAATGGGGGAGGGGACAGCAGACCTTGTGCCAGGCCCGGGTGGAGAAGGGTGGCACATCTCCCTGTTCCTTCTTGTCAATTCACATCACAGGGTGAGTCTTCTAAACAATCATTTTTATTGTTGTTAAGTGCCGCAGAGTTGGTTCCGACCCATAGCGACCCTGAACAGTTTCCAAGGCTATAAATCTTTGCAGGAGCAGAAAGCCTCATCTTTCTTCCGCGGAGCAGCTGGTAGTTTCGAACTGCTGACTTTGCCATTCACAGCCCGATTCGTAAACACTACGCTACCAGACAATAATTATAACCTCTTAAAGGCTGATAATCATGACTTCATTGAATAGTAGTGAAAGCTGCAGGCAGGAATGGTTAATTTCTTGGGATATCGAGGGTTGGACGGTGCCATGATTAAGGTACAAAAACTTGAAACTTTATGTCCTTTTTTTCCTTTCAAGCCTGCTCATTCTCTATTCTCAACTAGAGCTGTTCCAGGCAGAGTCCTCAAACTACCCCCACTATGCCCTTCAAGCTTTCTGTAATTACCCAGGTAACAGAGCACCTATTTGTCAAATTATGTTATACTAGGCTAATGGAGACCTGGTGTGGCTTAGTGGGTTAATGCGCCAGACTGCAAAGCTGTTTGAACTGCAAGGTCGAAGGTACAAACTCACCAGTTGCTCCCTGGAAACCCTATACAGGGTCACTATGAGGTGGAACCGACTCGAGGGCACTTCACAACAAGGCTAATGGGAAAGGGTTGGCGGCGTGATACTCAAAATGTAGTTAGTGCAGCATCACCTGGGGGCTTTTTGGAAATGCAACCTGAACTCCACCTCAGAATATTCATGTAACAAAAAAAATTCAGGTGATTCATATGTTCATTAATAATTGAAAAGTACCACATTAGAGTAACTCACTGGGCCTTCTCTCAGATAAAATGCATTTCCAGAGGGGCCTCCTGGAACTATTTGTTTTCCAGCCCAGGAATGACTCCTGGGGGAAATTTTAGGAAGAAACTGCAGACTCGGGGTTCAAAAATGCTAGAACTAGAATCCCTAGTTCTTGGGTATTATGCCTTATATATTTCTGTGTCCCCAGAGCATAGCCTTTAGAATTGCTTATTAACATTTGTAAAATTTACAAATCAGTGCCCTAGGTTACCTAGTTAATGGCAGTGATGGCTAATAATCTGACTTCTGTTCAATTATATTTTTATGTTGATTTATATTAAACGCTTTCACTTTCATTGTTTTATATATGGAATAATAGGCTACTTTGCAAACAAGGAAACAGAGGCTCAGAGAATTCAGTGATGTTTCCAAAGACACACAGCAATAGGAAGAAGAACACTGTTTCTGAATTAGATGCTAGTGCTAGTTCCAACGTTTGGAGTGAGAATAAAACCAACCTCGCTCTTATTCTGAAGTTAGAATGCTTGGTTTTGGTATTTCTAGTTCACATTTCTCTTATTTATTTATTTATTTATTTATTTCATGGTAAAATGATAGTACCTACCTCATGGGGCTGTTGTAAAGATTTTACGACAGGCTTTGAATAAATTCATGGAAATTGTGAATTATGTGATCGTTTACATGGGAGAACATTAGGTTTACATTCAATCCTATAGTATATCGTTTCATTGCCATGGTTACAATTCCCTCCATGCATCATCAATCAACCAAAGGGTATACCCTGCAAGCCTGCTCCCCTCCTCCCCCACCCTGGTCATCAGCACACAGCCTTTCTCCCTCTCTGGGTCTAAAGTCCCCAACTGCTCCATCTCTAGTATCACTGCTCCTCTGGGTAGGGTCCCGCTCTCCACTCTTCACCCTTGATGGTCCCAGGGACCTCCCCTCCTTTTGCTACAAAACGTCTACTTTTACATTTCCAACTCTCACAATCAGTCCTGATTACAATTATTCACTATTGTATCACAAGAGACCTATCTGCATTCCTTTCATCAGCCCCGCCTAGCCTAGACAGACTGGATACTACTCAGTGGAGATTCTACCTTCCTCCGCACCCTCTGGATCTAGGCTCCCTCTTGAAAGCTTGTAAGCCAGTCACTTCTTGCCTTTGTAGCCCTCCCATTTTGGGTAGCCAATGTCCAAGTTGCCCATCCCTGTCTACTCTGTGTACTGAAGGGGTGGGAATGATCCTCGTTGTAAAGTTTACATCCTCTTTTGAGCTACTGCATCCATAGGTGTAGGTCAAGTTCATCAAATTGTAGGGGGTTACTCTTTTTTTCCTCTTCTAATTGAGCTCTGATCATCCAGTCATTGAAGCCAGGTCAACTGGGTATTATCTGCAAATGTAGGTGTTCTTATGCATAAGCCCTCTCTTCTTATCAGCTGGACTCTTCACTCTCCACTCTAGTCCTCTGTGGCTATGTCACTGACTCTGGACCCAAAAGTCCCCAGGTCTTACCACACTGCTGGCCAACCAGGTCTCCACCAGGGTTCACAGGAGTCTACTGAACATTGTAGGGCTTAGCTCGCAGCTTCATTGCTGTTTTTCCCTCACTTCCCCTTATGGGTGACAAATGAAGTCACCAATCAGAGCGCATGTCTGCTCTTGTTTTCCCATTGAGTCTTAGTCTTGGAAGGGGGTTTACCCTGAGGGGACTCAACCACTTGCCTTGATGTCTCCTGGGAAAGCAACTAGCTTGTTCTTGTAGTAATCAATCGGATGCCGGATTGCCGTTATTGTTTTGTATTTTTCTGGTTGGTCTTTCTTTCAAGAAGTATCTTCTGTTCTAGCTGCTCCAGGCTGGTCTGCTTGTCCTTTCAAGTGGAAATTTCCCACCTCAAAAGATGCGGTTCAGGACTCCACCTATGGTATTATGTAATGCAGAGGCTCCACAGAAAGCCTCCTTCACTGGGCACATTATAGCCCCATTTTAGGTATTCCAATCAGTTATAGTCAGAAGACGGACTTACAAGCTTTCTCTGGTGGTATTTCTGGCTATTTCTTTCTCTCCCCATCAAGTGTCTATTTTATAATATGCCAGAAAACCCAGATTTAAAATACAGCCAAGCATCTTAACATTATGTTCCCCCTTTTCCCCATTCCAACCATGTCTCAATCCCTGTATCCCAGAGCCCTATTGCTTCAAGGTTGTGCATACATCATTATTTACCTCTGTCCCTCTTAGCCCATGCCTAATTGTTTTCCCGTCCACTTTGTTCTTTCATTCCCCTCCCCATTCTTGTGTATTGCCCCCCACCCTAGCACCCAAACTATCCTATTCCCTACCCTGTGCTCCATCTTCCCCTCCCTCCCCTCACCCCACTCACCACATCCCAGTAACCAGCAAAGAATCCCCACTCCCTTTTAGTATGGGTTCCTTTTCTTAGTCTTTTACAATAGTGGTCCTATGCAGTATTTCTCCTTTTGTGACTAATTTCACTCAACATAACATCCTCAAAGTTCACCCATGTTTTGTGGTAGCTTACAGCTTCCTTGTTGTTCTTAAAGGTAGCATAGTATTCCATTGTGTATATGTACCACAGTTTGTTTATCCATTCTTCAATTGATGGGCACTTAGGCTATCTCCATCTTTTTGCTATTGTAAATAGTGCTTCTATGAACATTGGTGTGCATGTATCTACTCGTGTTATGGCTCGTATTTCTTGTGAGTAAATACCAAGTATAGGAATTGCTGTATCATAAGGTATTTCTATTTCCAACCTTCTGAGGAAGCGCCATCCATTATCTTTTGACTCCATTTTCCAATAAACTTTTTCAAGACCTCTCGTAGTAGAAGCCTAATTATAATAAGTTGGCACAGGACTGGAGAACATTTGGGGCAACGCTTTGTTCTGTTATAATGTTACGATGAGTAGAAACTGACAACAACTACCACCACCATAATACCCAAGAACTGTCTGTTTACATTTTCCCTTTCGGGACCCCTGACCCTGAGAGGCCTGGGTTCCTGAAGGGGCAGCAGTGTCCTTCCAAATGTCTCCCCTCCTGCAGGCTTTTCCTTCAGCTTTCCAGCCAGCTGCCTGTATTTTCCTCTAAATTCACAGGCTGGGAGATTTTATTTATATGACTGTCGTTTAAGTTGGGTTTTCCGAGAATTGAAAGAGTGGGAAAATGTGTTAAGTAATTCGGAGCTGGGAAAAGCAGTAGTCTGACAGAAAAACAAAACAAAATAAACCACTAAATCTCTTCTAACCTGGGGTTGACTCCAAGCAACAGGGAGCGTGCGGGGAAGCTCCGGAAGTCGCTCGGGAGCAGCGCACGCGCTCTTCTTTCCATGTAACTCTACTTCCGCGGATGTTTGCTTGGTGTTGTCCCATGCGGCTACCCGTTCGCATCCGAATCTAGCCCGGGAACTAAGAGTCGGAGGACCTGAGTTTGCGCCGGCGCGGACCGGGAACTTGACTACGGAGCTCCCGGGGGTGGCAAGATGTGCTCCTTGGGGTTGTTCCCTCCACCGCCTCCCATGGGTCAAGTCACCCTATATGAACACAATAACGAGCTGGTGACGGGCAATAGCTATGAGACCCCGCCTCCCGACTTCCGGGGCCAGGTGGTCAGGGCGAGGAGGGAGGGATCCTACCGACTTGGGAACGGAGATTGATGAGGGAATGGAGGTAGTATAGTGGGGTGGGGTGGGTAAAACTTGTGAATCGGAAACAGCCTAGCTGAGGTGAGAGAATTGAAGGGGCTGACATGCGTTCTAGGAGCGGGATTAGGTGATGAGAGATATTGAGAATGTTAAGGAATTGTGGTGTAGGGCCTAGGGGGATGGAGAGAATGAGGGTGCAGGAGAGAAGTAGAGAAACTAAAAGGTGAGTTCTGGGACAGTACTGAAAAGTTAGGGACAATCTAGGAAAATTGCGGAAGGCACAATTTGGGATGTGTTTTTCCGTGACGTTCCTTAGAGGAAAGGATAGGGAAACCTACGTTTATTGAATGTTTGCTATGTGACAAAGAGCTAAGACCTTTTTGCCACTTCCACAACTTTAACACTTTAACAAGTGTTAAAATTGTGGAAATGGGAAACAGGTCTTTGGGGGCCTAAGGAGCTCTGGTAGCATAGTGGTTACGAATCGGGCTGCGAACCGCAAGGTCAGCAGTTCGAAACTACCAGCTGTTCCGCGGGAGAAAGATGAGGCTTTCTGCTCCCGTAAAGATTTACAGCCTCGGAAACCCTGTACAGGGTCACTATGAGTCGGAACCGACTCCACGGCACATAACAACAACAACAACTCTTAGCCCAGCCCTGGGTTGGAAATGGCAGGGAGTTGAACAGAGATCTGGGAATAAGACTGATTCACTGTCATACTCCTAACTTCTGGTTTGTAGTGGATCAATCTTCCTGTCCTACACCTGGCTAAGGACCCTCTGAAGACTCCTGGGAGGCTGGACCATGGCACAAGAACTGCCTTCATCCACCACCGAGAGCAAGTCTGGAAGAGATGCATTAACATTTGGTGAGGCGTGGCAAAGGGTTATCTGTGCTTGGGTCTGAAGATCTAGGGGAAATGAGGTTTAAGTACAGTCTGCCTGGGACTGTACTTAAAAATGACTGTTTTATTCCAACTCTGTTGTCCAGAGTCATATGTCATTAATCATATCAAATGATCACTCTTTATTATGAAACTCAAGATAGTCCAATAGTAGTTCCTTTGGCCTCCCAATGATTTGCCATTCATTCTTTCTGTTTTGATCATACAAACCTGCTCCTTGCCATGTCATGTCTCTTAACAATTCTGAACCTTTACCTAAAGCCCAGCTAGATTAGATACAAAGTTGCACTGAACAATTGCATATACTAGGTCATTCATTTTGTACATGTGGGAGTGGAGTCCCATTTTCTGGGTTTATTTCCTGGCTCTGCCACTTTCTAGTTCTGTGACTTTGAGCCTGTAACGTATGTTATCCCTCAGTTTCCTCATCTGTAAATTGGATCCTATCTTACAAGTGATGGTTAAATGTGAATTACTAGTTATAAGGACTCCTGGTATTGCACTGTAGGATAAGCATTGGACTTCGAACCAGAAGGTCAGCAAGTCAAACCTACCAGCTCCTTGGAAACCCTATACAGGGTTGGTATGAGTTGTAACCAATTCGATGGCACTTAATAACAATAGTCATAAAACACTTAGATAACAGTTCTTGGCACATACGTGAAAAAAATGAAATTAAAAATAATACATTTTTTTCATGAACTTTTTGAAGCCCCCTTGAATTAATCCCTTTAATTGTTAGCTATTATGATAATCATCTATAGGATGAATTCCTAGATATAGAGTTACTGTTCAGAGAGTATGTTCATTTGTAATTTTATGAGGTGCTGTGTACATATTCACAGTTCCATCAGCAGCGTATGAGAGTACCTGTTTGCCACCACACTTACTATCAAACAGTGATACTTGGTATTGTAGAACGGTTTAATTTGCATGTCTTTGTTGTTGTGTTGTTAAGTGCTGCTAAGTCTCTTCTGACCCATAGTGACCCTGTATAGGATTTCCAAGGAGCAGCTGGTGAGCTTGAACCGTTGACCTTGGCGGTTCAAACCAACTTTGCAGTCCAGTGCATTAACCCACAGAACCACACCAGTACTCCTTTGCTTAAAAACCGTTAAATGGTGGGCTCTTTCTCACCATCTGTTTTTCTGGCTGTTCCTTTTCTCCCTTTTTTGTCCTGTCTTCCTGAAATTCCTTAAACATTGATGTCCCGAGGCTTTATCCTCGCCCTCTTTATTAAAGTTCTGCCTTTTCTTCCAGGATTGATGCTTCTGGAGTGTTCACAGACATCCCTAATTGAATATTTCACAGACTTCACACATTCAGCATGTGCAAAACCAGTTTCATTTCCCACCCCAGACCTTTTCTGGGTTTGTCAGTTGGAAGAACAGCCATTCATTTAGGAGCAGATGTTTTGAATGTATCTCTGAGACAGACAGACAAGAATTGGATCCTGGCTCTGCTGCTTACTCCCTGGGCCACCTTGGTCATATTAATTAACTTCTTCATGCTTTGTTTGCTCATCTAAAAATGAAGATGATTCCTATATCTATTGTTGTTGTTGTTGTTAAGTGCCGTAGAGTCAGTTCCAACCCATAGCGACCCTGTACAGGGTTTCCAAGGGTGTAAATCTTTACGGGAGTAGAAAGCCTCATCTTTCTTCCGTGGAGCAACTGGTAGTTTCGAACCACTGACCTTAAGGTTCGCAGTACGATTCGTAACCACTACGCTACCAGAGCTCCTTCATTGTTGTTGTTGTTGTTGTCAGGTGCCATCGAGTCGGAACCGACTCATAGCGACTCCATGCACAGCAGAACGAAACAATGTTCGATCCT
>NW_006408656.1:2767689-2782156 GCF_000296735.1 Chrysochloris asiatica
TTGTAATGGTGACTAAATTTGATAATGCAGTTGAAGCACCTGGTACCTTATAAATGCTAATTATGACTTCATTGTTACCCTTGATGATCCTTTCCTTCACTGTTGTTAAACGTCATCCAGTAGGCATTTAATGAAATGCTTGGTCCTGCGCCATTCTCACAGTCATTGCTGTGTTTTAGCTTATTGTGGCACCCACTGTGTCAATCCTTCTCATCAGGAGTCATCCTCTTTTTCACTGACCCTCTATTTTACCAAGCATGTTACTGTTTTCCAGATTCTGATTCCTCCTGATAACCTGTCCAAAGTACATGAGACAAAGTCTTCCCATCCTTGCTTCTGTCTGTACTTCTTCCTAAACAGTTGGTTTGTTCTTCTGATAATCCATGGTACTTTCAATATTCTATGTCAGTGCTATAATTCAGATGGACCAATTCTTCTCAGGTCTTCCTTACTCCTTGTCCAGCTTTCACATACATATGAGGTAATTGAAAATACCATGCTTAGGTCAGGAGAATTTTAGTCCTAATTTGAAAAGATCTATTGCAGCAGCTTTGTCCAGTGCAATAGATAGTTTGATTTCTCGACTGCTGTTTCCATGAGCATTGATTGAGGACCCAAGTAAGATGAAATCTTTGACAACTTCAATCTTTATCATGTTGTTATTATTGGTCCAGTTTTGAGGACTTTCATTTTCTTTACATTGAATTGCAATTCATACTGAAAACTGTAGTGTTTCATTAGCAAGTGCTTCAAATCCTCTTTGCTTTCAGCCAACAAAGTTATGTCATCTGCATATCGCAGGATGTTAATAATAAGCCTTCCTCCAATCCTGATGCCATTCTTTTTCTTTTAGTATAGTTTCCCTCACTACTTCCCATGTCTAATTTGTCCTCAAATTCCTAAATTTCTCCAGTCTCCATTTCCACTGGTTGAGGACATTGTCATTTTATTTTGGGTTTGTTTTGTTTTTTTCAGATTCCTGAAGTAACTTAATTGATCTTTTCTTCATTCTTGTTCCTCTTAATGTGCAATCACACTAATGCTTTTAAAATGTCAATGTGATTAGTTTATTCCTCTGCTGAAAACCTTTCCATGGCTTTCCATTCACTCTCTTAGGACAAAAACTGGTTTCTTCAGGTGCTCACAAAGCCTTGCAAGACCTCCGAATTTAGTTGCCTCATGTGTGAATGGCAAAAAGCAGTTCAGAAGATTACTGTGATAATTAAATGAAAAAACTATATATATATATACACACACACACACCTGGTGGCGCTGTGGATTAGATGTTGGACTACTAACCTAAAGGTCAGTAGCTCAAACCCATCAGCCACTATGTCGGAGAAAGATTAGACTGTCTGCTCCCATAAAGATTTACTGTCTTAAAAACCCTGCATAGGGTTGCTATGAATTGGAATTGACTTGGTGGCAGTGAGTTTGGTTTGGGAAAATAATTGCTGTTGTTAAGTGCCATCGAGTTGGTTCTGACTCATAGTGACCCTGTATAGGGTTTCTGAGGAGCAGCTTGGTGAGCTTGAACCGCTGACCTTGAGGTTCAAACTGACTTTGCAGTCCAGTACATTAACCTTCAGTGCTACACCATTAAATGTGAGTAATTTTATTTTTTGTAATTGTAACTTACATTTATTGAGTACTTATGTACCAATATGTCATAAGAATTTATATCTCATTTAAACCTCATACCAGCCCTGTAGTTAGGTACTATTTATACCCCCATTTTTCAAATGAAAAAACTGAAACTAAGGCAGGTTAAGTAACTCTCTCAAGATCACATTGGTTGGAAACAGAGATGCTAGAGTTTGAGTTTTCAGTTTGTCTGACTCATTAGCTTATATTCAAAACTGCTTCCCAGTAAGCTACCCAATTTGTATCTGTCTTCTTCTGTGGTATCCTTTCAGCATTTACACACTGTAAGATATATAGGGTCGCTATGAGTCGGAACTGACTCCACAGCACATAACAACAATAAGATACCCTTGCTATATGGACTTTTTGCTTCTTTGGGTAGGACTGAAATGCTAACCGTGTTTTTTGTTATTGAAACATAATTGACATAAAATAAACTGTTGAGTGTCCTTGTTTTTAATACATTTATATTGGATGAATGAATGAAACGTATGGGGGGCGGTTTGAAGAAATCAGAAGAATCTGACTTAGTTTCCTCTCTTAATTAGGCGTGACGTGGGTCTTTTTGGGGTGCTGAATGAAATTGCAAGCTCAGAGGAAGAAGGTAACTTTTTACCTCAGCCTTCTCTAGTGTTGTGGCTGGTATCTCCCTTCCGTATTCTCCCTGAACTTCCTCACACCAACACCTCTTAGCCTATCCCCTTCCCTTTTAGTACTGTTTGTCCTGGCCAAGTTGTCTACATTGGTATCATCTCCCTTCTACTTTAATTTGCCTCACATAACTCAGAGTAGATGTCCAGGGCACTTACTAGGTAGAAAAATTTAGGGAGTGCTTGTCCCTACTTATCCCTGGGCTAAGAGGGTGCCTAGTAAGGGCTCTGTGACTAGTTTGATCACAGCTTCCCCCTCATCCCCACAGTGTTTGAGTGGGTGAAGACAGCATCCAGCTGGGCACTGGCACTTTATCGATGGGCCTCCTCCCTCCATGGATCTCTGTTTCCCCATCTATCTGTAAGTTGAACTTTGTCTCCAGCTTCATGCCCCCCGGCCCCAATTTGTTTATTTCTTATCTGTTAAGGTTAGGGTTAGGTGGAAAGAAGCAATGAGGGGAAGATTAGAGGGTAGGAGTAGTCCAGTTCTTTGGTGGGCATGTTGAGGTGATGAGCTACCTTTATCCCAGTGTGTCTTCTATCTGCCTCTTCTAGCTTAGGAGTGAAGATATGATTGCTGAATTTGCTCAAGTCACAAATTGGTGAGTATATAAGCTCTGGGACTTTTGTGATATACAGGTCTCAAGTCTTACAGCTTCTTTTGGGGAAGTTAAGGCAGAGATTTCCCCAACCCCTTTCCTGACTGCTCACCATCTTGTGATGTGAAAAGGAATCTAAGTTTTGGGGCTGGGGTATGGGTAGGTGCAGGTCCAGGTCCAGCTTCTTCATGCTCACCCAGGAACAGCTGCTGCTTGCGGGTCTTTGCATGGCATCCTCACACCAACAAGTTTGCTGTGGCCCTGCTAGATGATTCAATCCGCGTGTATAATGCCAACAGGTATGTTGGGCCATACCAGAAAGCTCTGATTCTTAAATCCCCATAGGTGAGTTTCCCCTCCCCTGTCCATCCTTGGCCCTAGCCTTGACCTCAGGGAATAACTAGTTGTTGTTCCTGAGCCTGTTCCACATGGCTGCTTCTAGAAACAGGGTTGGGAAACTTCATAACTGGGTAGATTTACTTTCCACACCCAATACTTTTTTTTTTTTTTTTTAACTTTTTATTGTGAAATGAGCAAAGGCTACAGAACAGATCAGCATTCCCACGGTCAACAAATTCATACACATTGTATCATTATAATCCACGCCATGTGCCATTAGTTAACAATACTTACCCCTATCCACTTTATCCCACCCCGCTTCCAGGTCTTGATAACACTAGCCCCTGTCCCACAGTACCCCAGGGCCCTGGATTGATCAGCTTTTATCTTTGTGACTCCCTCCCCAACTGCACTTGGGTCCCCTGAGCCTTGGTGTCCTGCTTTGGCTCAGTCCCCTACTCTCTCAATGTAGTACTATAGTTCCCTCCCTGAAGCACCGGCTGCAGCGAAATGTGGCGGCTCTTGCCTGGAAGCCCCTCAGTGCCTCTGTCCTGGCTGTAGCCTGCCAGAGCTGCATTCTCATCTGGACCCTGGACCCTACCTCCTTGTCTACACGGTGAGTTCTTCAGCCTGTGTCTTACCGTGGCCTGAGGGTTATGGTCACGTTGGGGATGGTGGGTTGCAAGGAGGTGTGGAAGGAGACATTCTTTGTCCTTAATAGAACTTTTCAGTGCAGTTGGAAAAGCAGACCTAATACCATGGGGAGGTGCTAAGATTGCTGTAATTTAGGAAAAGGAGCAGAATTAGGGTTTCTGGGATTGTGAGAAAAGTGTATGTGAAATACAAAGACTGTTTCTTCTAGAGGATACAGATGCAAAGGAAAAGCTAGGCAGAATGAACAGGGATATAAGCTGAAACCGGTCAAAATCTGTAAGAGAACTAAGTAAATATAGAACTGGAGACCGATTTTTCAAATTAAGAATAAAAAAGAAAACCTTTCAGACATTCTATTTAAGGAAGAAGAGAACTGAAGTCTAATATTTCCGAATGGAAAAGATCACTGCAGATGTGGAAGAAGATAGAAAAATTGTAAAAGAATATTAGTAGGTCAACTGCTGTGAAAACCTGTGATATTCTAGCAAAATATAAATGACCACTTCGAATTCTAGAAGAAATTGAAAAAGATGAGCTCTGCCGCTAAAAAAGAGGTCAGGCAGAGATTGTTGTATATAAGTCTTGTATCTAATTATCAAAAAATAGAAGGTTTCTGTTACTTGAACTATCTTAAATCAGAGAAAGATTTGGAAAGCCTCCCGATTTACTTACTTTTTACTTTTAACAAACTTTTTATTTTGGAAAAACTTAGACTTATAGAAAAGTTACAAAGATACTAAAGAATTTTTGTATTCTCACCAGTTTCCTCATGTGTAGAAGGATGCTTCAGAAAGTCATGGTACAATAGAATACAACAGTAAAGGATTTTTCCATGAACTTTTTGAAACCCCCTTATATTAGCATGTTCATTTGACAACACTAAGAAACTGACATTTATACTTGGTTGTTGTTAACTGACTAGTTGGTTCTGACTTATAGTGACCCTGTATAGAGTTTCCAAGGAGCGGCTGGTAAGTTTGAACTGCCAATCTTTTGGTTCACACTGACTTTATAGTCTATTGCTTATCCTACAGTACCACATCAGGACTGTTGTTAAGTGCCATCGAGTTGGTTCCGTCCCATAGTGATCCTGTATAGGGTTTCCGAGGAGCGACTGGTATGCTTGAACCGCCAGCCCTGCAGTTCAAATGGCTTTGCAGTCTGGTGCATGAACCCACAGTGCCACGCTACTTACTAAATTACAGACTTTATTTGAATCTTGCCAACTTTTTCATTAATGTCATCTTTCTATTCCAAAATCCACCACGATTTCTTTTTGTTGAGAATATACACCAAGTCAGCATTTTCTACATACAAAATTCAGTAACATTGATTACATTCATCAAGTTTTATAACCGTGACCCTCCTTTTTCAAAGTGTTCCTCCGTTAACATAAACTCCCTGGTCCCTAAGTTTTCTATTTAATTTTTGAGTTGCTGTTGTCGATTTGAGTCCATGTAGTCCTGGTGTAGTACTGCAGGATAATGTGCTGGACTGAAAGGTCAGTTTGAACTGCAAGGTTGGCAGTTGTAACCCACCAGCTGCTCCTCAGAAACCCTACACGGGGTCGCTATGGGTTGGAGCCAACTCGACAGCATTAACAACAATCCTGATTGAGTTTTATAAAACTTGTATTTCCCTAAGGAGTCCTGGTAGTGTAGTGTGTTACACACTGACTGCTAACCATAAGATCAGAAGTTTAAATTCACTAGCCGCTCCAGATATTAAAGACTATCATTAGGAAATTCTACTAATATGACTTTTTACAATATCAAATTAAAGGAAGAAAATGCTTATTACAATAAATGGACCTTCAAAAATAAGACATTTCAGGTGAAAACAAGGTAAAATAGGAATAGAAAGAAGTGACCTAAACATAAGAGAATTTACTTGAAATCAGTAGCGAACATATTAATGAAATACAGAGCACTAAAGGCATTTGCAATAAAGTCAAGATATTGTTGTTAAGTGTCATCAAGTTGGTTCTGACTCATAGCCACCCTATATAGGGTTTTTTTTTTTTAATTATTGCAGGAGCAGAAAGCCTCATCTTCTCCCACGAAAGTCAAGATAAAAACATTATCACCATTTTTAATCAGCATTGTTTTTGAGGTTCTAGTGAGTACATTAAGACAAAGTATAAAATCTTGAGAAAGAGAAAATTATTATTTTGAACATAATGTGATTTCTTAATTAGATTCAACAACAATTAGACTCAACAGACAACTAAAAAAACTTATCTAATAGATTTAGTAAGGTGAGACTATAAGAAATCTAAAAATAATTTTTTTATATACTGACAATGAGTTGAGAAATTGAAGTGAGAAAAAATATGTCTGTTATAGGTACAATAACTATTTAATTACTATGAATAAACTACTAAATGTGATTTATTAGACATCTGAAGAAAGTTATTGAATATTTAACAAGAGCTGAATAAATAGACATGCTGTATTAGTGAATAGGAATATTGAATCACGATGATATCAAATTAAGCATACTTCCAATCAGAATTCTCCTGGGTTTTTGTTAGCTTTTGTTGTTTTTGAGACCTATATAAAAGGATATTTAGTTTTTATTTTAATCATTTATTTTCTTTTTACTGTTGAAATATATACAGCGAAACATAGACCAATTCAACAGTTTTTACATGTACATTCAGTGACACTGATTACATTCTTCAAGTTGTGGGACCATTCTCACCCTTTTTCCTAGTTGTTCCTTCCATATTGACATAAACTCACTACCCCCTTTGATTCCTACCCGGGGTTTTGAATAGATTAGAAATGGTTAAGTCTTTGCAGACAGAGATTTGCATTGCATAGCCACTAAATTTCTTGTGCATGGAATTTTGATCTGAGTAGGAAACAGGCATAGGAAGGAATGTGAAGATGATGCAGTACTGGGCAGTGTTTTGTTCCATTGTACATAGGATTACTGTGAGTCAGAACTGACTTGATGGCACCTAACAAGAACAGGAAATAGGCAACAGTGCTTTACTCAAACATGGTAACTGACCATTCCAATTTGAATGTGTGTCAGCAGCCATCTTTGAGTGAAGTATTGCCTGTTTCCTATTCAGGTAAAAATTCCACATGCAAGAGATGCATGTATATTCTTTATTGGCTAGGAGTGAATGGATTTGAATGAGTTTGAAACACTGTTTCTATCCAGTCTTTCAGAGTTGATATTGTTCATTTGATCCCATATTGTTGTTAAGTGCCATCGAGTCGGTTCTGACCCATAGTGACCCTGAACAGGGTGTCCGAGGCTGTAAATCTTTACGGGAGCAGAAAGCCCCATCTTCTGCGGAGCAGCTGGTAGTTTCGAAATGCTGACCTTGCAGTTTGCAGCCCGATTCGTAACCACTATAGCTCTTAAAGGAGCAGAATGATCAAGGAAGATATTCTTTCCTAGTTTATGAAGCGATCAGGAAATATTTCATATTTCTAAGTTCTTATTGTGAATTATGTGGTAGTTTACATGGGAGAACATTAGCTTTACATTCATCCTATCATACATCGTTTCATTGCCATGATTATAATCCCCTCCATGCATCATCAAACAACCAAAGGGTGCACCCCGCAAGCCTACTCCTTGGTCATCAGCTCACAACCTCTCTCCCTCTCTGGGTCTAGAGTTCCCAGCCGCTCCATCTCTCCACGTCATCCTCTCTGCCTCCATCTCTGGCATCACTGTTTCTCTGGGTGGGGTCCCACACTCCGCTCTTCTCCTTTGATGGTCCCAGGGACCTTCGCTCCTGGACTGCAAAGTCAACCACTCCCCTCCTTTTGCTACAAAACGTCTACCTTTACATTTCCAATGCTCAGTCAGTCCTAATAGCAATTATTCACTATTGTACCACAAGAGTCTTATCCCCATCTCCTTTCATCAGCCCTGTCCAGACAGATTGTATACTACTCAGTGGAGATTCTACTTTGTCCCATGCCCTCTGGATCTAGGTTCCCTCTTGAAAGCTTCTAAGCCAGTCACTTCTTGCCTTTGTAGCCCCCCCCATTTTGGGTAGCCAGTGTCTAAGTTGTCAATCCCTGTTTAACCTGTGTACTGAGGAGGTAGGAATGATCCTCGCTGTAAAGATTTGTTCCCTCTTTTGAGCTACTGCATCCATAGGTGTAGGTCAAGTTCATCAAATTGTGTCAGATTACTCTTTTTTTTTTCCTTCTTCTCTCTTCTAGTCGAGTTCTGATCATCCAGCCATTGAAGCCATGTCAAGTGGGTATTATCTGCAAGTGTGGGTGTTCTTGTTCATCTCCCCTCACTTCTTATCAGCTGGACGCTTCACTCTCCACTTTAGTCCTCTGTGGCTATGTCACTGTCTCTGGGTCCAGAAGTCCCCGGGTCTTGCCATACTGCTGGCCAACCAGCTCTCCACCCGGGTTCACGGGAGTCTTGGACTATTGGACGTGGTCAGACTTAGCTCACAACTTCATTGCTGTTTTCCCCTCACTTCCCCTTATCAGTGACGAATGTGGACACCAGTCAGACCACTTGTCAGCTCGTGTATTCCCACTGAGTCTTATTCTTGGAAGGGGTTTGCCCGAAGGGACCCGACCGCTTGCCTTAATGGCTGCTGGGAGAGCAACTTGCTTGTTCTTGTAGTAGTCAGTTGGACTGCCGTTACTGTTTTTGATTTTTCCTTTTGATCTTTCTTTCAAGAAGTATCTTCTGTTCTTCTAGCCGCTCCAGGCTGGTCTGCTTGTCCTTTCAAGTGGAGATTCCCCACCTCAGAAGATTCTGGATAGGGTTCAGGATATTTCAGGTTTAAGGTTACAAGATTATCTCAAGGTAATAGTATCAGGGATTCATCTATCCTTTATGGCTCCAAAAAAGTCTGGAATCTATGAGATAATATTTGGGGGTATTTTTTGTTTTGTTTTTATTTATTGTGGTTTAGATGAAAGTTTATATACCATTTTTTATTGTTTCATGACATTACTTGTAATCACCTTAATGTAAATGTACTCTTTCCATTTCTTCCCTCGGTTCCCCATTTCTAGTCATCCTTTTTTTTTCCTGCTCCTTTCTGCCTTTTGAACTGTTTTTGGGCAAATGCTACTCTTTTGGCCCTGTACTGTTGATTTTTATTTAGTTTTTATGAAATAATAAATGTGGAGGAACTGCTAAGAAAATTTTGAAAAAGAATAGTTGGAGGAAGACTTGCCCTAACAAAAAACCCAAATCCACAAACCTATTGTCTTTAAGTTGATTCCAACTCCTAGCAACACTATAGGACAGAGTAGAACTGTCCCATAGGGTTTCCTATGCTGTAAATCTCTATGGAAACAGACTGCCATATCTTTCTCGTGCTGAGATAATGGATTTAAACCACCGACCTTTTGGCTAGCAGCTGAGTGCTTTAACCAATTTGCCATCAAGGTTCACTGACTTGCCAATATGAAGATATTTTATAAAGCTACATTAATAGACAATTATTGGCACAAGAATAGACAAATCAGTGTGACAGAATAACATTTCTTAACAGACTTAAAGGAGCCCTCATGGTTAAGTGGTTAAAAAGTCAGTGACTCTGTATAAAGACTGTTAAGTGCCATCGAGTTGATTCCAACAGTGACCCTGTCTAGGGTTTCCAAGGAGTGGCTGGTGGGTTTGAACCGCCAATCTTCATTGTCCTGCAGCACCACACTACAGACTTGGGAACTCTGAGGCAGTTCTCCTCTACCTTATAGGGTCGCTATGAGTTGGAATGGATTCAGCAGCACAAAATAGCAACAGACTTAAGACCTAAGAATACATTGAAATTTATTCTATAATAAATTTGTTTTTTCTGTACAGTAAAAAAGTTCCAAAAAAATTTTTAATGGTATTGGGACACGACTGGTTATCCATTTGCTGGTGCTGTTGCTGCATGCAATCTAGTTGTTTCCATCTTGTAGTAATCCTGTATAGGGTTTCTGAGGCTGTAAACCTTTATAGGAATAGGAAACTTCATCTTTCTCCCATGGAGCAGCTAGTGGATTCAAACTGCTGACATTGTGGTTAGCAGCCCAATACATAGCCCACTACGCCACCAGGACTCTTTGGTAAATCATTCAGAAAATAATAAAGTTATGTCCCTATTTCATACTTTATATGCAGATGAACTCCAATGAAACAATAAATGTGAAAACAAGTAAGTGAAATAAAATAAGAGTATCAGAAGAACATATAGACAAATATTTCTCATTCATTTAGAATGACATTATTTTTTAAATTAAGTTTAATACTGTCCAGCACTAGGAAAACTAGGAAACCATGTACTTGTGTACACAGTTTGTACAAAGCTTTTGGGAAATAGTTTTGTTGGCATATTTTTTTTTTTTAAAGGTATAAGCTTTTTTTATCCACAAATTCCACTTTAATACTCTGTCATACATAAGTAGCATAGCATGAGTGCTTACAGAGATACAGAAAATATTTTTTGTAGCACTGTTTGTATTAACAAAAAATTATAACTGAAATGCCCATTTATTGAGGCATGATTGAATGAAGTATTCATCATTTACTCAGTGGAATACAATGAAGCCACTGAAAAGAATGAGGTTGATCTCAGTGAACTGATCTGAAAGGATAAGTGTAGTTTATTGTAAAGTTGAAAAGAATAAGTTGTATATCAGTGCCATAAGAGCTCATTGGAGTTAAAAGTGGTTATATCCTGCTGCCGTCAAGTTGATTGCAACTCATAGTGAATCCTGTATAAGAAAGATAGGTTTCTCATGAGCTGATGGGTTTGAACTGCTGACCTTGTGGACCAGTGTGGTATTCATTCAAATTGTAGATTGAACTCATCAGGAAAAGTGTGTGGCTTTGGAGATACAAAGCCAAATAGCCAACTGGTACTCTCAGGTAGTTCTCAGCCTAGTGACAAAAGCAGAAAATACTGGATGTGCAAAAAAGACTTAAATCTCACAGGGAAAGGCAGAAAGACAAAGATGTGTTTTAGAGCATAGGATGTGTCCTGAGGAGTGGCAGATGACTCTGGAATGAGAAGACATTGGAACATTGAATTAACTTCATAGATGACCCCAAGCATTAGGCTAGATGGCCCTGTGAGGAGAGGGCTCTTGCTTATGATGAGGCTTGACATCTAAATTCAGCCCTTTCTGGCTTTATTGGTCAGGAGTCTTTGTTTTCCTAAGGTCCACTTATTGGAATGAAAATGTATCCTTGTTTACCCTACCTGAGACAAGCAGCTCACTCATACTTCTGTCTACATCTACTGGTGGTGACTTTGGCCTTCCTTCCCTTAAAAAGAAACAAAAAAGCTTCCATAATCCTTACTCTTTTTCCTCAAACTGGATATGAGCTCAGAGGTGCCATAGGGATTGGGAGGTTTTAGTAGAAGGCAAAGAAGTACGATTATGGGGCTTTCTTTATGTCTGCTTCTGACTCCATACCCTCCATTTCCCTGGCAGACCCTCTTCTGGTTGTGCTCAAGTGCTCTCTCACCCTGGACACACACCTGTCACCAGCTTGGCATGGGCCCCCAGTGGGGATCGGCTGCTCTCTGCTTCACCTGTGGATGCTGCTATTCTCGTGAGTTGGTCCCCTTTGTCTCTTACGGCCATTTCAGCCATTCCTTGGTCTTGAGGAAAGAACGTTTTCCACCTGTTGATGGAAAATACCTCTGGGGAAGTACAAGAGAGATCATTGTTCATTTAGTCTAAAATGTACCCAGTGAAGGAGTTTTCACTGTCCAGCCTGCTCTTTTAAAATTCTGCATGCAATATTTGTAAATAGAAACCAGTTTCCTCCTGTTTTAGCACCCCTTTCCTGCTTCCTCCCCCTTCTGGTTCAACAAGAGATGATAGGGATGCTTAACTTTCCTCTGCCTCACTCTCCTAGGTATGGGATGTCGCAACAGAGACTTGTGTCCCTCTTCCCTGGTTCCGAGGAGGTGGGGTTACCAATCTACTCTGGTCCCCAGATGGCAGCAAAGTGCTGGCTACCACCCCTTCAGCTGTGTTTCGGTGAGTGGGAGGACAGAAAGAAAACATGAAAGGGATTTGGTTCCTGCAGCATCTAGCGGGTAGAACCTGCCCTGGTCTTGGAATTGACAGTGAGGTAGGTTCAGGTTTTAGAACCTAGGGGTCCAAAGTTGTGACTTGCCTGTCTCTGTTTCAGAGTGTGGGAGGCCCAAATGTGGACCTGTGAGAGGTGGCCCACACTGTCGGGGCGCTGCCAGGTAAGAGGGAATTGTGTTTCACAGTGGCTGGGGAGCAAGTGGCCAATTCCAGTGGGCCTCTGCTCCCCAAGCCTAGCCCCTACCTTCTCTACTTCTTTCCCTCCTACATTCCCCTCTGTCTTCTATCCCCTGCCTTTTGCTCCGTTACCTCAGACTGGCTGCTGGAGTCCAGATGGAAATCGACTGCTGTTCACTGTATTAGGGGAACCACTGATTTACTCCTTGTCATTCCCAGAAAGTTTTGGTGAGTTAGGGCAACATTTCAGGATGCAGACTGTCTGGAGCAGTTAGAGGAGACAGGAGCCTGCTACAAAATTCCGCTCTAGGGAGGGGATAAGGAGAAATATAAAAGCTTGGGGGACGTCAGAGGTGCCGACACCTACAAAAGGGAGATGAGGGGGGTGGAATAAGCTTTTCATATGCTTTCCTAATGAGCCCCTGCCCTCACTCATAGGTGAGGGGAAGGGGTGTGTTGGAGGTGCAAAGTCAGCAACAATTGTGGCAGATCTGTCTGAGACAGTACTACAGACACCAGATGGAGAGAAGAGGTGAGCTGGGTGGGTCAGTGGAAAGAAGGTAAGAGGGACCACGTGGAGCCCTCCCAGACTAACCTACTGTTCTGGCCCATAGACTTGGGGGAGAGGCACACTCCATGGTCTGGGACCCTAGCGGGGAGCGTCTGGCTGTGCTCATGAAAGGTAAGCCATGAGGAGAAAGGTAGGGAGGAAAGGCACTGCTCACTCCACTGCTCCTGCCCTGGATTCTGCTTCCAGGATTCCCCTTAATCCTTGGACCCATTTCTTGTAGGAAATCCACAGGTACAGGATGGTAAACCAGTCATCCTCCTTTTTTGCACTCGTAACAGCCCTGTGTTTGAACTACTTCCCTGGTAAGTGCTATACAGGCCACTAGAAGGTATGGGTGCTTCTCCAACACTTCCACCCATGCCTACCTCCTCCTGTACCTCTCTTCTGCTTTCACTTGCCTGTTCACTTTTCTCCATCTTCTTCTTTTTTTTTTTAAACTGTTTTATTGTGAATTATGTGATCGTTTACATGAACATTAGCTTTACATTCATCCTATCGTGTATCGTTACATTGCTATGGTTCTCCATCTTCCTTTAGTGGCGTTATCCAGGGGGAGCCAGGGGCTCATGCCCAACTTATCACTTTTCATCCTTCTTTCAACAAAGGGGCCCTGCTCAGCGTGGTAAGTAGGCTAGGCTGCTGGGAGACTTGGGTGGGGTGGAGCAGCTCAGAGCTGTGGCCTGCCTGGAACCTCAGGCTCTGAGCAGCTTTTCTTTCCCCCCTTTCTGCAGTGTTGGTCCACAGGCAAAGTCACCCACATCCCCCTGTACTTTGTCAATGCCCTGTTTCCACGTTTTAGGCCAGTGCTCGGCCTGGCTCAAGAGCCCCCGCTTGGGAGTGGAGGCTCTCTTCATGACCTGCCTCTTTTTACTGAGACTTCCTCAACTTCTGCCCCGTGGGACTCTCTCCCAGGGCCACCACCTACTCAACCCCACTCCCACCTTTAATAAAGAACTTCCATTGTATTTCAGTGACTAGACTTTTCTCTTCCCAGGGAGTTGTGGTGAGTACATTGTTGTTAGGTATCAAAAGTTGATTCCCTCTCATGGCAACCCTGTGTGTACAGAGTAGTACTACAGAAGCACATCACCGAGCCTGCCTGCCTTCCAAGGTACTTCTTCCCAGGGAGTTGGAGAACCACCTTTTGGTTAATCATTTGTGCTACATAGGGGGCTCAGCAGTAGCGTAGGTTGTTGTTAAGTGTCATGGAGTTGGTTTTGATTTATAGTGACCTTGTATATAGGGTTTCTGAAGAGCAGCTGGTGGGTTTGAACCACTGACCTTGTATTTTGCGGTTAGTACTTCTCCTACAGCACCACACTAGGGTTTTGTTGTCTAAGTGCTGTCAAAACACTTCTGAAAAGATTTCTGAGGTTGTAAATCTTTGTGGGAGCAGAAATCCTCATCTTTCTCCTATGGAACAGCCGGTAGGCTTGAACTGCCAACCTTGTGATTTACAATGGGGACAAATTTTAAAAAGCATGAACTTAAGATCCTGGCTCTGTCTCTTTAAATGAATTTGGACTATCTGTAAACTTAAAAGAATTTTTTTTATTGTAGAAAGGTATATATGGGAGTCCTGGTGTGGCACTACAGGATAAGCACTGGAATACTAACCATGAGGTTGGCAGTTAAAACCTACCAGCTGCTCCTCAGAAATCCTATGCAGGGTTGCTATAAGTCAGAAATGATTCAACGACGTTTAACAAAAAATGTATATATGAGGCTTCAATAATTTCATAGAAAAATGAGATGAAAAGAATAGAATTTTTTCACCATTTTTTTTTTTTT
>NW_006408656.1:2784906-2825073 GCF_000296735.1 Chrysochloris asiatica
CAGGCCTTTTTGCTAGTTGGAACCAGTTCAGGGCTGGCTGTGGCCGTTTGGTTTTAATTGGAAACTATCTCTTTTTCTCACCAGCTTTTTAAAGCTCTGCCTCATATATAGCAAATTATTGACCAGTTTAACCATTTTTACACACAAGTCAGTGATACTAACTGCATTATGCTTTGCAGCCATCACCTTTACTAGAAACCCAGTACCCACTTCAGTAATACCTCTCTACCTAGCTCTTCCAAACCGCTCCCTGGTAACCACTAATAAATTCGTCTTTATGCACTTACTCTGTTGACACTGAGTTTGTTCCTACTCATAGCGGTCCAGTATAGGGTTTCTAAGGAGTGGCTGGTGGGTTTGAGCTGCTGGCTTTCAGATTAGCAGTCCAGTGCCTTATCCTACAGCACCACACCAGGACTCCTTATTCTAGGTATTTCATATAAGTGGGAGCATATAATAGCCATTTGTATTTAACTTGTATGTATTTCACTTAGTATGTTTTCAAGATTCATCCTTGTCGTGAGAACTTCATTTCTTTACAGCTGACTAATACCCTATTGTGAAGAAATAGATACCACATTTTGTTATCTAGTCATCTGTTGATGGACACTTGGGTTGTTTCTGCCTGTAAACTCTTGAGGCCATTGTTCATGCTTTCTTAGCCAATACCTCGGTCTTCAGATGAGGACCACAGGGTTCAGAAGTTAGCGCGAGAGAAATACCTAATTTAGCAAATACCTGACACATATAGTTGTTTAACTTGTTCCAAGTTTGAGCAGACTCCCAGAATGGTGTAGGGCAATAATGGGACAAAGATTTGGTCAGTGCAAAATAGGCATTTTATTGGACTGGGGGACTTGTGGGAGGTAAAGGTGTTGCGCACCAGCCAAGGTGGCACGGGCCATGCTCAGAGCACCCTCTCGAGTGTGGTGCCCACCAATGAAGCCGCTGGCATGAACAAAGATGCAGCCAGGGATCCCAGAGACCTGGTCCAGGGCCTTGTCCCGAAGACCCCGCCAAGGCTCTGGCAGGGGCAACCTACAAGTGAGCAAAAAGGGAGATGTGAGGAACTAAGAGGGAGGGTAGCAGAGCAGAACCAAAGTGAGCAGCCACTAATAGAGCTGAAAAGGCCTGAGGAGCTGGAGGGTGTGGGGCCTCACCGGCTCTGGAATGAGTGGGGCTCCTTGGGCACACACTGTACCCGCCACTGGCCAGCTTGGTCAGTGTAGATAACAAAGGCAATGGCCACTGGGGGGGACAGCTCAGATTCCAGGTGATAGAGGTGCTCCTTCCAGGGGCATCCACCTTTGGCAAGTTCCACTATCTTCCCGCTTGCATCCACCTGAAAGAGAAGTAGGGCAGGGCTGCAGGGTTTAGGGTAGAGCAGAAGCCCCTGGTGACCAGCCTTCCAGCTATCACTGAACCCCCCCCAAGTCTATACCTGGGTGCCATCACCCACATTCATACCTGAAACCGCTGGGCCAGGGCCTCTTCCACTAAGGTCCGGGCTGGCAGCCAGCTGTGCTGGTAGAAGTCTAGTCTCTGCAGAAACTCTTCTCGAACCAGATCCATTGCATGCTGGAATCCTGCCTAGGAATCGTGTGACTGAGAACTAGTGCTGGCGCCAACTTTTGGCTTTCCTAGGGTTTAGGGCATACAAATGTTCCCATTTCCTCCTCCTGAGGTTCCTCTCAGACTCTCCCCCTACCTCTGTGTCTTGGTTGGGTTGGTTCCAGGTGGGATTAAGTCGAGCAACTCGGGCACTCAGGTTAGTGGTCAGTGCATATCGAGGTTCCCCCTCCTCCCATTGTGAGATCCCATTGTCCACTGCATCCACTTCCTCCACAAAGTTCTCATACATCTAAGATAACAGTGAGGTAAAGGCTCTTGAGGATATAAATATATACCATTTATGTAAAATTTTATAGGTTTCAAAGTATGTTCATAAACACTCTTTCATTCAGTCCTTATAATAGCCCTGTAAGGATCTCATCATCAACTGGGTAAGGAAGGGGACAGTCAACAGTGCTAGGACTGGGGTTTCTAAGCCTGTGGTCACCAAGGCCAGCATGTGTGGAGAGGGTGCTGCCAACTCTTGAACAAGGAAGCTTTCAAGTTCCTCAAGGGGACCTGTGAGAGTGGATGGACCCTTAAGGCCAGAAGAGGCTAAGTCTCCAGGTGGCAGGTGGGCCAGGAGTAGTCTATTCACTGGCCACACAAACCAGGCATGTGGGAGAGAATAACTGCTGGATGTGATCCCAGGGAGGCCCAGGATGTGCCACACGACATTAACAGTTGCATGTCCTTAACATAGCAAGACAATACCTCAAAAGTTGTTTTTATATTTTAATTTTTAAAAATTTTAGCTAAGAAAGAAGAAATGGTAAAAATAGATCATCATTTTACAAGCCCTAATGAAATTTAGTTAGCTGAAATTCACCATTTTAAAGTATACAGTTCAGTCCTTAATAGTGTATTCAGTGTTGTACAACATCACTACCATCTAGTTTCTGAACATTTTTCTCTCCCCAAAACAAAGCCCCATGCCCCTCCGAACTCTCTCCGGCCCCTGGCAACCACTCATCTATCTTGTCTCTATGGATGTTTTACACATTTCATAGAATAACCTTTTGTGTCTGGCTTCTTTCACTTAATATAATGTTTTCAAGGTTCATCCACGTTGTAAGCACACAGCAGTACTCCATTTTTATGGTCAAATAACACTCATTGTATAGACATCTCATTTTGTTTAAACATTCATTAGTTGGTAGACATTTAGGTGATTACCATTTTTTGGTTGTAATGAACATGCTGTGAGCATACATGTGACTTTGGGGGTAAACCCATATTCTAGGAGGTATTTCATACAGAGATGCCCTACAAATCTGGAACTGCGTATCAGTACGTCAGTGCAATGGAGACAGAGTGCGAATCTCGGAGCCTGATTCTGTTAAAACTTGGTTTTAATTTAGTCAGTTGCTTAGAAGCTCCTCAGAAGTAGAAGGGAAAATTGATCCAGACAGTTTAAAACTGATATTCAAAGCTTTTACGCGATCTATTCCTGACTCATTTTTGGGAGCATACTAAGCTATGCCAATAGGGGCAAAAAATTGGCAAGCCAAGACAGAACTGTATTTGGCAGTTTTTGTGCAAGAAAAAAGAGGGGCTGAATTGGGAGGTTTGCCTTTGAACTTGAGGTGTTGCAGCCTTGCTCTGTCATGCATGCCTTGTTCCTTCCCCAGCAGCAGGAATCTGCTGTGCTGGTCACAGGGGACACTGCTGGATCCTGAAGGTATTGTCATAATCACACCCTACCCACAGTTACCCAAGTGTGCTGTGCAGGTTTTTTTGTGCAGGTTTTTTTGTGTGCTGGTCCAGAAAAAGACTGAGAAACACTGTGTATGGTTTTCAAAGTCCTTCCCTATATATTATGTATGTTATCCACGCCTGACAACCAACCCAGGATGTAGATAGGGGCGCTATTCCCATCCTCTTGTGTGAGGATGAGCCTGACTGAGGAGAGGGTGAGTACTAGGGCCAGTAGCCCTGACCTCCTGAGACCCTGGTCCAAGTGCTATATGAGCACCACTCCCTGCTGATTGGTGAAGATGCATGGAGTCATCTCTGTCCTCAGGTCCCCACCTTGTCATAGAGGGTGCCCACCATTCCATCCTCTTCACTAGTGCCCAGCAACTGGGCCAGCAGCTTGTGCCCGAAGTGCAGATAGACGAGTCCAGCACTGCTCAGCTTGGTCTGCCAAGGTTTCCCAGGGGACAGGGAGCTCATGGTCTCATTGAAAGACCTGAGGAGCAGAGGAAGATGGGGTTGAGGTGAAGGGGTGGGCCCCATTCACTCCACAGTGTGGGTGAGTAGGTGGCATGTGGAGAGTATTGCACAAGTTGGGAGAAGAAAGCTCAACTAGGAAGCTTTTGGCATTTCCTCAAGGACCAACATGGACCTTTACTTGAAGCCTCCCTGCCTTCAAGGAATTTACTATCAGTTGGAGGCAAATGAGCACAACCAAGCAAGTGCTCTAGAGATATAAACCAAGGGAGTGGATGAGAAAAGGCTTCTGAGAAAAAGACCTTTAAGGTCAGTCCTGAAAGATAATCAGTGAGTAAGCACCAGACAGACTAGGAGAGTGCAAGACATAGCACAGGAGACAAATGTACAATGGCAGAGAAACAGGTCTCTACAGCTACCAAGAAATGGCAGCTTGGGTGTGGGACATGAGTAGCAAAAGATCAAGCTGTAAGGACAAATGGACCAGATCATAGCTAGCCTTAGATGCCATGCTTAGGAGTTTGGACTTTATCTATAAATAACAGGAAGCCACTAAGGAGTTTTTTGAGCAGTCAAATGCATGTTTGAAGGAGCATTGTGCCCGCTAGCATGGAGAATGGGTGCAGAGAGATTACCTGAAATGGACTCAGTGCATGACGAAGGCAAGAATTTTAATAGCAGCATGACAGATAATATGTGTAATACATGATAAGTAGAAATGGCAGCTGTGATTTCTAGATATGAGTCCATCAGAATCACCTAAGGGGCTCATTTTTTTGTTTTAATTTTTTATTATTATTAAATAATAGGAATCCTGGTGTGGCGCTGTAGGATAAGCACTGGACCATAAGGTCTGTTTGAACCTTAGGGTCTGTCACCAGCTACTTGGAAAGCCTACACAGGGTCGCTATGAGTCAAAACTGACTCGACATCACTTAACAAGTCAATAAATATGAAAGAGTAATTATAAGGTATAAGACAAGTGATATAATAACCCCCCTCCCAAAAAAAGTTCAGAAATAAAACTATATTGTTTAAACATGATGACTACAAACTACAAGATACTGTTTGCTTCCAGGGGAAGGCAGGAGCGGGACAGAAAAGCAGCACACAGGTACAGATGCAAAGGGAATGACAGTGTCCTCATTCTTAGAGAAATAAGTTCATCAGTGTTCATTTTATACTTAAGATATGGTAAAACTTAAAATGTATGTCAAAAATAACTGGTGTGGCACTGTAGACTAAGCGCTTGACCATACAGGTTTGACCTCAAGGTCAGTGGTTCAAAGTTATTAGCAGCTCCTCGGAAGCCCTATACAGGATCACTATGAGTCAGAACAGATTCGTCGGCACTTATCAACAGGAGGGAAAAAAAAATAATAAAGAAGAGGGGGGATAGTTAATAGCAAGTGCCAGAGGAGGTCAGCTCCAGTAAGACCCTGAAGCAACTATGAATTTGGCAGCAAGGCCACTAGTGCTCTTTCCCTGAGCAGCTCCCATGAAGCACTGAGGGGGAAACACTCAGCAGGCTGGGGTGTGAATGCATCTGAAGGAAGAGGTGGAGCCAGGGTCAACTATTCCTTTGAAGGGAGGCTGATCCCTTTCCTCATTAACTCCTAACAGATTGTTATAGAAAATGTTCCGGAATTCAGAACGTTGGTTTTCAGAAAGAGAAAAAGGTGAGTAGTATGTCATCTTGCTAATAAAATCATCAAATCCTGTGCGGTTCATCATGGAGTAGTGGGGCCTGGTCTGTCATTAAGAACTTGATCTTGGTGGAACCTAGTAGCTCAGTCATCTCGTGAGTATGGCGAATAGATGTTGTTAAATGCCATGGAGTTGGTTCCAACTCACAGTGACCCTTCGGAGGGTTTTCAATGAGTGGTTGGTGAATTTGAACTGCTGACCTTGTGGTTAGCAGTCCAATGTTGAGTGAGGTTTTTGGTTTTTTTTGGTTCATTTAAATTTGTAGAGTGCCAATTAATAAAGTAAGTACAGTGTTAAAAACAGAAATACAGAAACTTAAAAACATCCTTATAATGCCTCAGAGAAAACAACTATTAACTGTGTGATGTTGACTCAGAGCTAACATTGGAGTTCTGAGGCTGTAAATCTTTTTTGGGAGCAGAAAGCTCATGTTTTTTCCGCAAGGAGAGGCTGGTAGATTCAAACTGCTAACCTTAAGGTTTGCAGCCCGATTCATAACCACTACACTACCACAGTAACCAGAGATACTTGTATTTTAGGGAGGGCTGTTTATTTTTTTTAATTCACTCTTTTTTTCAAGATGGAAGATGCTTCAAGCAAAGTTTTAGGCTGTAGATTAGGAAAAGTGGAAAACACTGGAAGGGATATCATGACTGGAAGTCCCCCAGGAGAAAGTAATAGACTGAAACAAGGGCAAAGGATTAACTGAAAGTAACACTTTTCCTGAATTGGAAGAAGGAAGTGGGAAACTGAGGAAGTCCATTAAGGAAAACCTCAATTTTCTCTGAAATTGTAAATCACTGAGGAGCTTGAGAAGCAGGGAGAAAAAGGATTCAAATGGACAAGACAGACTCTATTCCTGGGAAACCTAAGTGTAGTAAAAGTGTAAACACATCAGAACCATCTCACTCCACAACCAAGGGCCCCAACCAGCCTGGTATGTAGGGGGCAGCAAGGGCAGATGAATGGATGAAGCCACATAGGGTATTGTTGGGGTGATGAATGTACTTTGAGAGAAAAGCCTAAGCCAAATGAGGGGCCTGAGGATGGGGAGCCAAGGGTGGTGTGCCCTGACTGGAGAGCTCAGAAGTCTAAGCATAGGTAATTGATGGGCAGCAGGCAGTCCAAGGGTGAAAGGCTGTCGTCCCAGAGGGGCATCAGAATATGATTTCAGTGATGAGGCAGTGGCCTTCACTAAGAAGGATCACAGTAGTGGATGGTAGAGCAAGTCAACAAACTTAAGGAAATGAGAACTGGAAACCCACCTTTGGTGATGGTCATATCGATGTCTCCGAGGGTCATACTCGCCACCCACATCCACCACGATGTCACACGAAGCTAGTTTTTCGGGGTCCCGGGTCCGCACAATCTCCGCATCCTGCGGAGTACACAGGAGATGAGGTGGCTGCCAATAGTCCCGTGGACAAGGGATTAATGTTGGTTTTCCGGGGAAGAAGGGGTGCTCAGGCCATCTAAAGGCTACAAGGGCGGGATGGGACGCCTAGAAGTCTGGTGGGCTGACTCAGGGTCTTGCTGAACCGTACCCGGTACTCTGGCAGAAGGCGAAGCAGCGCGCAAGCCAGCGCTTCATCACAGTGGAAGGTGCCGTTGTGCGTCCCAATTCGGGGAGGTGCCATTAAGTCGCCAAGGGGTCGTTTGTGGGGCGGGATAGACTCCGGGCAGAGCATGCGGTGCAGAACTCGGAGGGACAGCGGCTGTAGCTGCAGCACGAGGCGGCGCAACAAGCGATGGCTCATGAGAAGCCACCGGCGGGGAAGCGGGACTGGCAACCCGGAAGGGGAAGTGCCCATGCGGCTCACTTCCGTTTGCCGTCCGTTCCCACAGCAACCGGCTCAGCAAAAAAGTACTTAGGAAGGCACTTTAACAAGTATATACTGAAATTTTTTCAGCCTACTTCACCTCAGCTTATCTTGCCCTCTACGGCACCCCACCCCCAGTCCATGATTAATAAAAAATTTTTTTTAAAAGCCAAAATTTGTTTCACCTGGCACATTTATTAAAGTTAAACACATGATCCACAAGATCCCCAAGCCCCACATTCAACACACACACACACACACACACACACACCAGGAGGCCATGCCCACAGTCACAAGGCCCCTGAAACGGTTTTTCTGCTCCATGTCTGCAGTAAAACTCAGGCCTTGGCAGCAGCCTGAGTTGCTCCCAAAGCTGTGAGCTGCTGAATCTTCTGGCTCATCATCTCCATGACAGCTGTGGAAGAAAAAGGAGTCGTCAGACCCTGATGAGAACCCAACTTCTCAGAACCTAGGGTTAGGGAAAAATGATAGGGAAGTTTAAAGACACAGAGAAAATTACTTACAGTGTGTTAATAAAAAACAGCGATCTACTGCAGAGAACACACACCAACAAAAGGTCAGCGCTCACAATGTATCCTCAGCCAACACATTAACAAAATCTGTTTTAACTTTTATTGTGAATTGAATAAAGGTTTATAGAGCAAATCATCAGTTTTACACTCAGCAAATCATATACTTTGCTACATTACAATGATTGCAGTCCCCTCCATGTACCAATAGTTGACAGCATTTACCTCTATTCACGTAACTAGTCCTCCCTGTGTTACACAGTACCTTCATTTTCCCTCTAACCTCCCTCTTACTGTATGTTGCCTGCCCCATTACCCATGTTAATGTGTCTACCCTCTAGCCCAGGAATAATTCTATCCCTCTACACCCCCACCCCTTTTTAACCATTCTTCTGTTGATTGGCATTTGTTGTTGTTGTTGTTAAGTGCCATCGAGTCAGTTCCGACCCATAGCGACCTTGTACAGGGTTTCCGAGGGTGTAAATCTTTATGGGAGTAGAAAGCCTCATCTTTCTCCCATGGAGCGGCTGGTAGTTTCAAACCGCTGACCTTAAGGTTCGCAGCCCGATTCGTAACCACTACGCTACCAGATAGGCATTTAGGCTGTCTCTTTTTGGTGTGTCGCTTGTAGACAGTACATGGAAGGATCCTGCTTTCTTATCCATTCTGCTCTGTATCCTGACTGTTGCATTTACTCCATTGACATTTAGTGTAATTATTGATAGGCATGAATTGATTGCTGTCATTTTGCTGTGGTTTTTTTTTTTTTTTTGCATGCTGTTGGTTTCTTTGTTCCACATAATTTTCTGTGCTGAGTTCATTTTTGTTTGTGGGTTTTCTCTTCTTTTTCTTCATTGCTGTTTTGTTAATGTTTACAAGTCTTTTGGATTTTCCTTTTTTTAATTTTGATGTGCAAGTGCATTTTCTTTGAGGTTATCCTATCCTTTATTAATTTCTTCCCTGGTTGTTTTTTTGTTTTTTTCACTTGGACAGTGTATTTTGTAATGGAACTAAAAAAAAAAGGCGAGGGGAGGGGGGGGTGATGAAGGGGAATACAGAGAAAAGTCCAAAGACTAAGCATTTAAATTCTGTTCCTGTAGCAAACTGGGATGCCTTTTAGGCACAGAAGTCTGGCAAGAAATCAAAGTGGAAAAAAAAAAGTGAAATGAAAGTGGAGTCAGTATCTTCCTAGACTTAAAAGACTAGTGTTTTAAATACTACTGCCTGAATGTTGTTGTTGTTAGCTGTCATCGAATTGGTACCGACCCATAGTGACAACCTGGTAGATATAAAGAGGAGTCCTAGTGTGGTGCTGTGGGTTAATGGGCCAGACTGCAAAACCATTTGAATTGCAATGTCAGCGGTTCAAGCTCACCAGCTGCTCTGTGTTAACTCTATACAGGGTCACTATGGGTCAGAATCGACTCCACAGCACTTAACAACAACAACAATATCTAAGGGTTATGCACATAAGTAAATGGAGCTGAAGGCCAACTCACAAAGGGGTATCTGATGTTCATTCAGTAGAGAAGTTAACTGTATATATTACAGAGGTAACCTAATGGACTATTTGGTCACATGCCACTCTCAGAACCTGATAAATGATTTGAATATGAAAAGTATCCTTTCACACACAAAATTCTAGCTTAGTTAATTTTCCTTCCACAGCTCAGAAAAAAATGTCTTAAAAAACTCAAGAACCTGAGCTACTACCAATAAAAAGGGAATTTCAACAAGTAAACAAGTTTAGTCTACACCACGTATTATCTTGTACTGTTAATGAAGACAGGATACATTCAGAAAAGGTATAGTAAAAAAAGACAAACAAACAAACCTGGAAAGATGCACCAACAAGAAAAGGATTAGCCTAAGCCCTATCTATCCCTCTCAGTCACAAATGAGTCTTAGCACATATCAGCTGACCCCATCCCCACAACGTAACAAAGCATAGCCACTTGCCTTGCAAGCAGAACATAAAACATATGCCTTAAAGCTACTGGACTTGAGCATTACACAGAATCATTACAAAGCACATTTTGATTGGCTACTTCAATACCCATGTGGTCCAGTTAAAAATATCTGTAGATCTAGTTTGTATATATTCCATAGGTTAAACCATATACAGTCCCTTTTTTTTTTTATTTAATGGCAGCTCTTGTAACTCAAGCAAACCATAAAGAGCTTTCTTGTGAATAAATTCTCAATGGTGGGGAAACATTAATTATAAGTTAAACAAACTTAGTTCTTTTTTTACAGAAACGATGCAACGGAATATGCTTCATTTGTTTCTCCATTGGAAAAGACTAAATTGTTTTGGACTGACATACTTTAAAAATTAAGCCAATAAAAAAGTAAAATATATACCTTAAGAGACTAATAAAAACTTGAAATAATGCAGGCTGTATGGAGCAAGAAGCAAGAGTTCTGATTTCTTCTCCACCCACCCCTCAAAAAATATGTAATTGTTACAGAATTTAAGGGAAAAACCAACCAAATCAGAACTTTAAATATGGATAGCACTACACAGACTCTCTAATGAGCTCTGATAGCGTAGTGGTTATGAGTCGGGCTGCTAACCTCATGGTCAGCAGTGTGAAACTACCAGCTACTCCGCGGGAGAGAGAGATGAGGCTTTCTGCTCCCGTAAAGATTTATAGCCTCGGAAACCCTATGCAGGGTCGCTATGACGGCTAACATCACCACCACCATAAAAACTCTATCACAGAACAACACACAAGAATGCATTACATAGCAATAATATCATGAATAACTGCTGGGGATTAACACTTCCAGTAACAGAGTACCTAGGCCAAAATTGTGATAAAAGCTTATAATGTCAATAAGGATACCCCCCGCCAAAAAAAGGGGGGGTGTATGCATGGGCCTATTAAAGACAATATTAAAGATATTCAGCAGCACATAAAACCCTCCAAAGGATCCCCAAATGGGGCAAAAGCTGCTTTTCACTGCTAAGCAGAAGATGAAGAGTGGAGCAACTTTATTAGCATCCCATATCTGAATGGCAATCATGGTGCATCTGATGTATTCGTTACAAAAACTTGAGAATACATTATGAATAAAGTAAAAAGGCTAAAATATAAACCTTAACTGAAAAAAATACCTGTTTTAAAGTCAAGTGGGTGTGAATCTGAGTATACATAACATAATCCAGAGAAAGAAAGGCCAAGAAAAGAATCTTCATACTGTTCAGTACTTAGGCTGATGTTGTTCTAGGAAACAGGAATAATTCAATGAACATGTCACATAAACAACTAAAAGTCCCCTTGGAGTTTCAAATGACTTATAAACAACAAACCTTTTATGTACAGGATCAGTTTAAGTCCTTCTAAGAAGAACATCCTACAATGCAAAGTGCCTTTAAGAGAGAGGAGGATTCTGTAGTGCTAGTGATCTAACTGCTCTGAAGCTGTGATGGGACGAATGCTGATGGGAGCCAGTCAAGCAATGGTGGTTTGCTTCTCCTCAGCTGTTTCCTCCAACAACTGCATGACCAATTCATGGAAAAATCTGTAGATCTTTGCATAGCCCCCTTCCTGTGAGATGCAGAAAATCAAACATGTTGTGACAGGAAATGGCACTGAGTGCACAAAGCCCCCATCTGTATCTAGGAGCTGAATGTTGGCAAGCTTCAGCAGAGAAACCTTGAGAAGCTGGTTTAGCTTGGTATTCTTCTGCCTCAAAGGGTTGGGCTTCTCACCTTGAAGTAACAAACTCAGTACAATGACCCTGGCCTTTAGCTGCCTTGTACTGGTAAGTTGTAAGATGACCTCGATCCTACCTGCTGCTGCTGCTGCTTCTGCATGAAGCAGGGAAAAAAGTTCTCACCGTATTTCGTATTGCTGCATTAACTGCACCATGGAATCTGCCACAAATACTACATCAGGCTCTTTGTCTTTATGGTCCAGGACAAATCTGAGACATCCATCAGTCATCTTGAATATGTTCAGTTGCATGTACAATAGCTGCTGGGTTTAAGTCTCCCTGGCTCATTCTACATTCAGGTAGACAGGGTCTGTGCAAGCCCCAAGCAGCTGCAACTACAGTATTGGTGGGTGGTGCATCTCTGTTAACAGTCTGTTTTATCTTGCAATCTATTAGACTTCCTAGCCATTTGGAAATTCCATATCTACACTATTCCCTCTTTTTGTTCTGTAGTTGACCATTATAAATTGACATCTCTGGTTCCCTATTTTCAGTCTTGTTAGGTCTGTTTTACTTTAAATACTTTTGAGTTCTGAGTGACATTGTCACGTATGGTAATGTCAAGTTTTTGTCTGATGTTGTTGGTTCTCAGTCCAAAGAACACCCTTTACCATTTTTTGTAAAGTTGGTCTCAACATTACAAATTCCATTAATTTCTGTGTACCAGGAAATGTCCTAATTTTGCCATCATTATTTGAGGGACAGTTTTGCTGGGTATATGATTCTTGGTTGGCATTTTTTCTTTCAGAATTCTGTATATATCACCACATTGCCTTCTTGCCTGCATGATTTCTGGGAGAAACCAGAGCTTAGTCTTACTGGTTCTCCTTTATATGTAACTTTTCCTTTTTTCAAAGCTGCTCTCAGTCTCAGGAGTCTTTCCTTGTTTTTGGTTTTGGAAAGTGATTATGATGTGTCTTGGTGATTTTCTTCTGGGATCTATCCTGTTTAAAGTTCACTCAGCTTGTCGTATACTTACCTTCTTGTCTTTCATGATGTTAGGGATGTTTTCTCCAACAACTTTTGAACAATTTTCTCTGTGCTTTTAATTCTCTTCCTGTTCTGAAATTCCAATCACCCAAACTTGTTTCTCTTCATGGTATCTATCCCACATAACTCTTAGACTTTCTTTGGGTTTTTCCATTCTTTTTGCTGATTATTCTAAAATTCTAGTATTATCTTCAAGCTCACTATTTCGAGTTTCCATTGCTTCAAATACACTCCTTTGCCCTTTCAATGTATTGTCCATTTCTGTAATCTTTTAATTAATCTTCAGTATTTCTAATGGAAGATTTTGTATTATTTCAGTACTGGCATTTATTTTGTCTCTTTGATCTTGTAATGTTTTCCTGAATTCTTCCAAAGTTTTTTCTGTGTTCTCCTTGCTTTCCTAAATATTATTCTTTCAAATTACTTTACAGTTCATTCCATTACCTTTTCTTCCTCAAACATTTTTTGGTTCTGCATTCTGGTTCTGCATCTTGGTTCAAAATCTGGTTTTTAACGAGTCAGGCATAACCAGAAAATCATAAAGCGGTAAAGATTTTTGCCTTTAGAAGTGGTTCTAAATCCTGTCTGTGTAACAATCATCTGAAGAACTTTTTAAAAACCCTGACCCCTGGGAACCCACTTTCTCCCTAAATTGATTTTGTTGTCCTAGAGTATACCCAGTCTTTTTAAACGCCACAGGTAATTCTACCTGCAACCAGGGCTACAACTGCTGATAGTTAATTAGTCAGAACTATGTTTCTTCCTGTGTGTTCATTTACATGCATCTTATCTCTCATTCTAGCTTAATTAAATAGAAAGTTCCATAAGAATATAAGCATGATGTCCTTCCTCTAAAATTCTCAAGCGCCCAACCAGGGATGTACAAATACAGGGAACATATACCTAAACAGTAACATACTAAAATATCAAAGAAACAAACATGATTTTAATCTAGCAAAGGGAACACTCCCACAGTTCATACTGCAATCCATGTTCTTCCATCACGAAGGTCAAAGAGAGGGTCAAGAGGTGCCCCAGGCCAAGCTTACCCTGTTTCATTGTATGCTTCTCCTGTAAAGCTGGCTGGATTTTCTCCATCTGCTTGGTGAGGAAGTCTATCTTCCTCTTAAAGAAGTCCTTGGCATCCTCAGCTGTCTGTATAGGTCAGAGGTGAATGGGGATAAGAGCAGACCTCATGCTGCATCGAGATCCCTAAGCTCCCTTTCCCTGCTTAGAGAAACATCCATGTGTTTTCTCCAACTCACCTTCTCTACATAGTAGCCAGTTCCCACATCGATAAGCACATGTTCCACATCATGTAATTTTCCAGGAACATACATCTGATAAGGAAGGATTAAGGAAAAAACTAGCCCAGCATGAGTTGGGTTCCCTATCAGCTAGCCTTATTAGCCTCCTAAGACACTCTTTTTCTAAAGTGCTATAAAACACAGGATTGACTCATCGACAGGCTTTAGAATACCTATGGGGGGGAGAGAGAAAAGTTAGTTCCTTGTGGAGACAATGATATATGATGGAACACTCTCTGGCCCTGACCCCCACCTTCCACCCTCTAAGCAATGTTCAATTCTTTTCGTTAGCCATCCAGAAAGTATAGTGCAGTAAACGTTAAAAAGTCAGCTGCATATTCCCTCAACATATCCAACTAATTCCTAACAGACTTAGTGTTTATTATTTAAACATTCCCTCTACATTGCTAGCCCCGTGTGTCTCTGTCAGTTCTCAGATTAGAAATTATAGAGCCTTAATGGAGCTCTGGTAGCGTAGTGGTTATGAATCGGGCTGCTAATCTCATGGTCAGCAGTTTGAAACTACCAGCTGTTCCACAAGAGAAAGATTAGGCTTTCTGTTCCTGTGAAGATTTACAGCCTCGGAAACCCTATGCAGGCTTGCTATGAGTCGAAACCAACTCCACGGCACCTAACAACAACAATGCTAACTTTAAGGAGCTCTGGTAGCATATTGGTTACATATCGGGCCACGAACCTGAAGGTCAGCAGTTCGAATCTACCAGCCGTTCCGTGGGAGAAAGATGAGGCTTTCTGTTCCCGTAAAGATTTATAGCCTCGGAAACCCTATGCAGGGTTGCTATGAGTCGGAAACGACTCCACGGCACATAACAACACAACAATGCCAACTTTAAAGTGTTCAAGAGCAAAAATGTAGTTTAAGGTGTAGCTGACCCAAGTCATGGTATTTTCAATCACCTTTTATGTATGTGTAAGTAGGACCATGAATAAGTAAGAGTATAGAAGAATTGATGCATTTGAACTATGGTGTTGGCAAAGAATACTGAAAGGACCATGGGCTGCTAGAAGGACAAACAAATCTGTCTTAGAAGTACAGCCAGAATGCTACTTAGAAGCAAGGATGTCTTTGGGCATGTGGTCCAGAGAACAAGCCCCTGGGGAAGGCCATCATGTCTGGTAAAATGGTCAGTGAAAAAGAAGAAGACCCTCAATAAGATGGATAGACACAGTGACAGCAAGAATGGGCTCAAACTTATCAGCTGTGAGGATGGTGAAACGGACTGTGCAGTGCTTAGGATGTGCACAGGACTGCCATGAGCTGGAACCAAATGGATGGAATCTAACAACCACCAACTTGCTTAGTCAAACAAAACACTAAAATGGTGAACACAACAATCCTTATTTCTTAGTGATGGCAATTAAGAAATAGAGCCACAATTAAGCTGCAATTGAGGGTTAATAATCAGAGTCACAAGACCTTTTTAAAGTGTTGAAGACATTTAAAGATGTCAGCTTGGGTACTAAGGGCGCCTGAACCGCATATGCATGCGAAAGCTGGACAGTAAATAAGGAAGACTGTAGAAGAAATGACGCATTTGAGTTATGGTGCTGGAGAATATTGAAAGTGCCATGGGCTGCCAAAAGAACCAACAGATCTGTTTTGGAAGAAGTGCAGCCAGAGTGCTCCTAGGAGGCCAGTATGGCTCAACTTCGTTTCTCATACTTCAGATATATTGTCAGGAGAGACCAGTCGCTGGAGAAGGATACCATGTTTGGTAGGATGGAGGGTCAGAGAAAAAGAGGAAGATCCAACAAGAGGGACTGACCAAGTGGCAGCATCGATAGACTCAAGCGTGGTAACAATAGTGAGGTTGGCCCAGGATAGGGTAGGGTCGCTATGAGTTGGTACCGACTTGATGGCACCTAACAACAACAATCAGAGTCAATCCTTTTGCTTCTATTATTGTGATGGTCTTTTTTTGTTTATGTACTCTATCTAGGTCACTAGCAAAAGTGTAAAGCACCAATTTTATGTACATATTAGTTTCTTCAAACAACCAAGGAAATATCACAGTTCAACTCTACATATTCCTTACTACTCACAAAGAATTAGCGGGATGTTGGCCTCAGCTTACTTAAGTGAACTAGAAAATGTGTGTCTTAAGAGTGTTCTCAGAATCATGGGGGACTGTGGTATAAGGAAAAAGACTACACACACACACACACACACACACACTCCCCTCCCCTACCAGGGAAAGGAGAGTAGTTCAATCTTGTGGGAAGGATACGGAACTTGTCAGTGGGACAAGTAATTCTTTCCCTGTGAAAACAATGAAGACAAACACCTGAAGAAGGTTGGCAACTGCACCGTTAAGTCATTAAAAGGGGTTCCAAAATGGCACAGAATAGTGTGAAAGAACAGAAACAGTGCCCTGTACACTTCAACTCTAGGTAAGCAGCAGGCAAAGGATTCCTGATACTAGCATGAATTCAACACGTAATGTTTTCTCGCCTTGGGTAAGGAAACTGAGTAAGAGGTGGGACGCGAGATGAAGCCGGTTCGCCACATTTCCCAGGTCGCCCTCACCCGCCTACCCCATACCCTCGTTGCTCTTGTTCAGCACGTTCAGACAGTCCTTGGCTTCCACATACTTGGTCTGTACCACCTTGAGCTGGGCAATGGACGTGGACAGGAACTCCACTTCCTACCGAGGCCGGGAAAGAGGGTCAGTACCGGTTTTTGAGAGAAGGGGAAGCACAACCAGAGAGGGGGCGGGTCCTGGGACAGGGTTAGGGTTTCGCCTGGGAAGGGAAGGCACTTAAACTGGGGAGAAATGGGAGCGAGGAAGTTGTGTGGGCAGGGGAGGTTGTGAGGAGGCAGAGGTGTGTCAAGGTCTGGTCCCCACCTGGTCCAGCTGGTTCTTGAGCATTTCTAGCTGCGGCAAATTCAGCTCCGTGATGTTAACTGACTGCGCCATGTTGGAAAGGAAGGCTAACGAAGGGAAAGCCGGCTTGGCGAGTAACGCTCTAGCCATCCACTGCACATCTCTATGGCTACGCCTCGCTACGCCAGACATCTCTATGATCCTCCGTCCGGGAAGGGGAAGAGGAGTGGCGAGAACCTCTCCAGCGCTAGTCTGATTAAAGATAACGACTCTACTCATTTTATAAAATAGCCTAAACCTGGTTGGGAAGGTTGTAGCAAACAGGACTTCTGTCCTCTAGGAACTTAAAAGATAAGTACTTAGGACATAACCACAACATTGCAAAGCAAGGTATGCTAGTCCACGTGGGTGGTAGTAACTGATAGGCAAATAGGAAGCTCTTTGGGCAGAGGGAGTAGCATCATGAATATGGTGCTTCCACAGATGATGAGTCTGGGAGACAGACTAACAAGAAAAACACAGAGTTTATTGATTAATACAATCTGTTTAACCACGTGCTGTATAAGATCCACCACCCAGTTTGTCTTACTGTGGTGGCTTGTATGTTGCTATGATTCAGGAAGGTATGCCAATGGTTATTTTAAATAGCAGTAGGGTCACCCATGGTGGACAGATTTTAGTGCCGCTTTCAAAGAGGCTAAGAAGAAAGAACTGGCAATCACTTCTTTAAAATTATCCAAGGATGACATTATGGTTCTCAACCGAATGTTGACTTGCTTATTTAGACACCTCATCAGGAGAAACTGATGAGTCATTGGAAGGCATATTGGTGAAGATGAGAACCAAGAAGGGGAATGGAGACCCTCAGTGAGATGGATTGGCATATTAGCCACAAGGATGAACTAGAAAATGCTGGTGATTATGAGGATGGTGCAGGACTTGGCAATATTTTGTTCTGTTGTACATAAGGAGTAGGAGTGGACTCAATGACGCTAATACACATATAAATGTAAGTGTGAGGGATACATGAGAATTTAAGATGCTATTTGTGCTTCAGAAAAGCTTACAGTCTAGTTGGGAAGACAAAAACCACACACATAGGGAATTCCACTCACAATCTTGTTAAAGTATATGGCACTGATAAGTGTAACAGCTGTATCTGGGAAGAGAACAGCTATCTCCAATATCCACTTAGAAGAGTGTCACCCCTACGATACAGACATGATGATAATTGGCCAAGATGCTCTCAGTGGTCTATCTCTCACCTTCCTTGGGCCTCTATCCCTGCTGAAGAGTATTTTGATGCTCTTCTCCTTCAGCTGTGTCTGCTGAGGCCTAGCCTAGCAGCTCAGTTCTGTGGCTGTCTTTCTTCCCAAGGTTCTCAGACTAGAAGCTGTTCCCACCCACTTAAGTATCACTTAATAGGAGCAGGGTAGTAATGTTGCCTTCAAATGTTCTCAGACAACTTACATATAAAGTTTAAATAACACATCTTTATTTTATATTACAGTTAAAAGGAAATGTTTCATATAAAATAATGGGTAAATCATTTAAAACTGAGTTTGGAGGTAAAACAGTCACATGGCTTCTATCAGAGATATGACAGATCCAATGGGTCACCGGAGAGAGACAGGCAAACCATAGGCTACTGGTGCAGCTCCAATAAGATACTTGAGTCGGGGAGCTTGGCGGGCCTGGTTGACATAATAGAGAAGGGGGGCCCCTGGACCTGCTCCAAGCCAGCCCTGCAGCAGAGCTGACGTGTAGCGGTCAATGTCACGGTCAGTCACATCCCAGAGATTACCCAGAAACAAGGGGCTGGAAAGAGAAGGGAGAAATACAAATTAAGGACTTGAAACAGTACATAAGAAAACATGACTGGGCATGATGGGTGAGGTGAGTAGACAGGACTGAACTAATGAGGAACTCCCTTGGCCCATAGTTACAAGGGTTAAAGCATGTCAGGAAGCTACCATGACAGGAAAGTGAGGCATAAGAGAGGTATGGGTTGGCCCCATGAGACTCACCAGCCAGCCATGATGTACTTGAGCACGATGCCAGCCCCCTCCAGGTTTCCATGCACAGCCAGCGCTGCACTGCTGCAGCCAAACAGCAGGGCCACAGCTCGGCAGCTCAACCGCAGGACAGCTTGCCCATCCAGGAAGCGGGCACCAGCCCCATGTCCTGCATAGCTATGGCAGAAGGGCCTGAGATGAGCCTCGACCTACCAGCACCCAAAGTAAATCTCCTCCCGTCTCCCTGCTCTAAGCACTCACATATATAAGTCATGTTCCGTCAGGGCTGCCTGCACCTGCTCCGGGCTTGGAACCTCCCCAACCACCCCTCTCCAGCCAGCTTCACTGTGGAGGGGGAAAAGCAGGGGTTAAACATAGGAGATGGCATGGCAGGGGTCATGTGGAAAGAGGGCAATGGGGACACTGGGCAAAAGGTGAGCTACAGTATAGGAGATATAGTGTCTCTACCCTTCCCACCCCCTTTTCTTAACCACACCCCCGACCTGCTAAAAGTGCCTCGAAATTGCTGCTCTGTGCTTGACAGGTTATTGTGAGGATTCAAGACGTAGAAGGTACTGTGCGGATCAACACCTTGGCTCAGCACTGACGAAGCCCCAGACTGAGGAGAAGACACTAGCGATCAGGTTCCTGTGGTCTGTCCAGGAGGTCCGAGCTCCAACACACACAAACCAGGCCTCTTCCCACTTGTGACTCATTTCTAAGAGCCAATCAAGTTTCTAGTGCTTCCTGCCTCTGTCTTCCTCCGGGTCTCCCTCAGTCAGTCACCCTCAGTCCCAGCCCCAGAGCCTCACCTCTTTGGCAATAGAGTAGGTGAGTAGGAAGCGGAAGGAGGGTAGACGGGTGAGAGGCAGTGCTCGGAGGCTGGGCATGCTTTCCCATGGCAGCTTCTGCAGGTCCTGGGCAAAAGGCATTCCGAGGTTACTCTCCCCAGCCAGGGAGACATAGCAAGCAGAAGGAATATAGGAATGGGATGTTGTCATCGCCCTCTAGATCCTCACCTTGTCCAGCACCAAGACCAGGTGCCTACTGCTGTCAATAGGCACTGTCAGACCCTGTAGACGTCCTACTGCCTCACTCAAGAGCTCTCGGGCTCTCTCAGGCTGGGCTGGGCATAGTCCGTAAGCCAGGGTCTGAATGTCCTGAGAGGTGAGGGCATTGGCCCCACTGAGCAGAATCTACAGGGGAAGAGTAGTTAGTGGGGGCCATCATCCACTAAGAATTAATTCCTCAGTCCATAGGCTGGCTGCTGCTTCCGCTCTCTGCTTTCTTAACTCACCTTAAGCAGAGTGGGATTGGGGTATTTCCAACCACACTCTTGCAGCAACTCCTGTAAGCGGGAAGCCTCCTGAGCAGGGCCTGGGTCCTCACCAGATGGCAGCAACAGCCCCCGCCAGCAGCCCAGCACATATTTCTCTAGGGATGTGATAAGAACCTGAAGGCAGGACAACAGGATCTTTAGTCAGAGAGGAAGCTTCCCCGTGGGCACCAACATTCAGGAAACCAGGAAATGGGTTCTCTAACATGTATTAGTTGTTTTGTATATATTTCTGCCAACCATGGAAGTCAAGAAACTCGCTAAACATTCATTGGCTGAGACTCTAGGAGATTATAAATAAGACTTCCAACTGTTTGTGGCACCGAGGGTCAGCCTGGCAAGCTGGGAAACTGCTGCTGCTGCTGTTGTTAAGTTCCAACTCATAGTAAATTCCAACTCATAGCAACCCTGTGTAGGATTTCCGAGGAGCAACTGATGGGTTTGAACTGCCAACATGTGGTTCACAGTCCAGTGCTAATCCTACAGTGCAGCACCGGGAGTCCGGGAAACTGATGTTGTTGTTAAGTGTTGCTGTTAAGTGCTGTCGAGTTGATTCTGATCTATATCAACCCTGTAAAGGGTTTCCAAGGAGCAGCTGGTGAGCTTGCACCACTGACCTTGCAGTTCAAACAACTTTGCAGACTGATACTTGTCTTAAGTTCCTTTTCTTCTATGTATCTTTAAATACTTCTTTCCCAACTCCTTCCAGTTTGAGGCTTTGGTTTAAAGTCCTCCTCAAGTAACCTAATTTTTCATTTCTGCCGTCCAGAAGGACTGGAGGTAACTCAGCACTGAACTGGGGCCCAGAAAAGAAGACACCAGCATCCCTTGGGCCATTCCTAGGGTAGGCAGGCCTGCCCCCAGCCACCCTGGGACACACACCTCCATCCTATGGTCCAGTTCAAGCCGCCCCTTCCACCATTCTCGCTTGTCAGTGCAGCTGCTGTTCTCTTTCTGTGCCTTCTGGATATCGTCAAACTCCTTCAGGGCTGAACTCAGAGGAAGCTGTGGAAGGTGGGGTTGTGAGAGCTCTGCTTCTCTGTCATCTCTCTACCCCATACCCACAGAACATGAGCAGCCTGGCCAAAACACTAACCCCCCACCCCCACCCCCGCTCTACTTTGCTCCCTGGCCTAGGACACCTACCTTGCTTTGGGCAGTGGGGATCTGCACAGTGACTGGGGGAGTGTCTTTTTCTAGCCGGGTCAGCAGGAGGATGTTGCCCACAGTTCCAGGCTGGAGGGTGACCAGGGCCAGCACACACACAGTCACCCCTGATAAGGGGATATATCCTGAGTCATTTCAGCTGTGATAAGAAATCCCCTTCCCTGGCTCCTGCAGTAATCCCTTGCCAGCACTCAAGACAATCTACAAAGTCAAGAAGTCTTCCCTGGCCTGTGGCCCAACGTGCTCTCCCTTGCCCTAACAGCTCGCTGTGGACAGAGACCATGTCTTGTACTTCACAGCAACTAACGAAAGAACTTGCACAAAATGAGGCACTCAAGTCATTTGTTAACACATCTCATGTTAAAGCAGGAAGACCCCAAACAGCTGAGCTCATCCACCCCTAAAAAATGATACCATATAAAGTTGAGTTTTAGAAAAAAGATATCTAGATTTAAGATTATGTCTTTTTGGTGAGAGGAACAAAAATGGCTAACAGAGGAAAACATGACATGTCTTTCCAGAAGAATCCTAAATTGATGTTAATGAACTAATGCTTTAAATGCCTCCATACACCCTGTTGGTAAAGAGACACATTAAAGGACAAAAGAGCAAGCCAGAAGCCTGCCACCATACCACTGGGGATCAGAGCCAGACGTTCCTTGAAACTCTCCTTCTCAGGCTGGGGGAAGTGGCCAGAGCCGGACGCTCTGAAGGAAAAGAGGTGCTGGATGCGGGCCAGGGGGACATCTCCAGCCTTCTCCTGGAGGCTCAGGTGCTGCAGCTGCTCTGCCACTTCGAGAGCTCCTCGGTGCTTCTGGGCCTTGCTGCAGGCCACATGGGGAGGGGTGAGCTGCCTGCTCCTTTAAAATCTAGACTCTTCCTCCAATCTGTCCCAACCCGGGTCCCCCTGCTCTTAGCAGACACTCACCTGAGCTGCCTGTGGAGGTGAGTGAGCAGTTGGTGGCGACAGGTGATGGAGACAGACTCAGTGACAAGGAAGGCAGTGGCATAAGGGTCCCGGTGGCCCAGGCACAAGGCCAGCAAACGGCAGAGGTGGGCATAGAGCCCACTAGGAGGACAGTGACTGATCCCACAGAAAGCAAGACTCAGTGAGTCACAGATGGAATCGAGGGTGGAAAGACCTAGAGAGAAGCCAAAAACCGTCTTCTGATGAATCACCTTCTTCCTGATAGGGAATTCCCCAAGGAAGAATGCCTGCCTCCCAAATGAAAAGTAGCAGCTCCCATTTACCAAGGATGGCATGCAACTTCTATGCATTAACTCACTCCATCCTCCCCTAAACCCTGTAGGCTGGTTATTACTTCCATTTTACAAGTAAGGAAATGGAAGCTCAGAGCGGGAAAGTGAGTGACACACAGCTGACAGGTTCAAAGGCTGCCAGATCCAGATTGTTGTCCAAAGGCAGAACCATGGACAGGCAGGAAAGACATTAGGTTCAAGAGACCTAGAAGGATGCTGTCTCCAAACTACCAGTCATCAGATTTACCAATGGCTACAGGGGTCGAGGGGAGCTGGAGCCCAGGGCTGAAGTAACTACTGCGCTCCTTGTCTGGGCACGGGGTGGGAAGCTCCTCCTTGCTGAAATCTCGCCTCAGCACCTCACATTCTCCTATGGTTGCTTCAGGTCCTGGAGCTGGAGAGAACATGACTTTTTCAGAGTCCCCTCCTTCTGCCATCCCCATTTGTTCTCCCTTCTAGGACCTAGTCCCTCAGAGCCAACAAAAGCAATTCTTTATGTTCCACCACTGGCACCAGCCATCTCTTCAGCTTTGATGCCAGGACAGGCACCAAGAAACACACACCTTCTACCACCCTTGATAACGTACCTGTGGCCGAGTCTTCCCCATCAGAGCCCCTGAGGATCTCAAAGCTCATTTCCATCAGGCTGTCAGCCAATTCTTCCTCGGGGATGGTTCTCATGATCTCAGGACCCCTCGCCTCACAAGGTCCTGACACCACCTTCTTGGCTCTCCGGTTCCTGCCACTCAGGCCAGGGTGCTCAAGAGCACCATCTGGGGCAACCACTGCATTAGTCTTCAAGCCCTTCCTAGTCCGACCCCGGCCCCGGGAAGCACAGCTGCGTCTCTTAGGCTCCTTAGAAAAATTTGCTTCAGCTGAGACAGGGTCTTCCAAGTCACTATCATCACTGAAGTTCACCTGAGGTGGTTGGAACAGGGAGAAGACATCTTTAGCAGCAGCACACCTTCTGACAGCAGGTGGCACTGTAGATGTAAGACTTAACCGCCCACATACACTCGCCCACTCTCTATCAGAGGCCATTCCTCTTGGCTGTAGAAGGGAGAGAAGGGAACATAAGAAGGATGAAAAGTGAGAGGAACAGTAGAGTTAAGGAAAGTCCTTCCATGTGAAACAAAAGTAGATTTGGAACAAGGTCTCACAGTGAAACAGGGGTCAGGCAGGTAACAGGAATGATTAAGGTTCCCCCAGGCCCCTACGAATGTAATCCATGGGAATACCTGCTCTGCAGAACTCTCCTCCCTCAGGACCATGCCAACCCAACACACACAGCCTAGCCATAATCCCACTTTACCTTGAGTCGAGTCTGGACCTTCTGTTGTACCCTGGGGGCCTTAGGAACCTCAGGCTTGCTCTTTGTAGAGAAGTCTTCTTCAAACACAGTAAAGGGGATTCGAGGGCCAGCCTGCCTAACCCGGCCCCGGGGCATGGGTGTACAAGGTGGTCCACCTTCCAGACCTTTCAGGGAGGTGTTATGGTAGGGCAGGGTAGCAGAGGTCATCTGTTGGTGCCCTGCTCCCAGATGTTTGTTGTTCCGAGTCTTAGAGATCTCTGAGGCTGGAGGATTCTTTACAACCACTGGTTGCCAGTCCCAAGAGTTTGCAAACAGTTGGGTGGGACAGCATTTGAGGCCAACCAACTTTATAAGGGCTTGCGTCAACAGCAGGCTGGCACGCCAGGGTTCCAGGAAGGGTATCCGCGCTGCCACAAACTTCAACCCTGACTCTAGGACCTTCCCCAGGCTCTTGTCTGATGGCTGGCTCAGACCCTCCAGTGCCAGCTGTGTATATGCTTGAGCCAAAATCTCATCCAAGAAGCTTGGAACAGGGGAGGGAACTAGTCTGTGATTCAGAGAAGTCTGCAGAGCTTGAGCAAGGCGCTTAGAGGCTGCGGGACAACCCTTCAGCACAGCCTGTAGCAGGTCCAGGCCCTGGGTCTGGTGGCCCATAGCCAGCTTCAGCCCTGCTGTGACCAGTGCCCAGCGCAGACAGACTGCTGAGAGGACAGGGCTGGTGCAGAGGGAGCAGTCACAGGTGGGTGAGTGGGACAGGAAGCTAGGGCTGAGCTGGGGCTTGGCTTTCAGGATCGGGGAGGAGACGGTAGACGGTGGTGTGGGACCAGGCTCCTTGGCCACAGTGGCCACCAGCTCCAGAGCCGGGCCTCTTAGGAAGAGCTCCTCCTCTGGGAGCTCTGGAGGGCAGCGGACCCGGGCCTGCCGCTTCCCCTTTTGAGGGTGGACCTTCTTCACAGAGTCGGGGTGCTGGGCTAGCCCACAAAACTCTGAGAACAGAACAAGAATTACAAAACTGGGAGAAATGGTACCAAGCTTCCTGAAGTGCCATCTGTTTAAAAACCAAGTCCTGCTGGGTAAAGTAGAGGGTCAGTGGAAAAGATGTAATGACACAGTGGCCACAATAATGGGCTGAAATATAACATGTGGTCACTAGGAGTCTGAATCACCTTGAAGACACCTAACGACACCAACAACAACATGCTAAATATTAGTATGGATTTTTTTTTTTACATAAAACCCTAACATTTTCTGCCCACATAAACTGCATCAACACACACTTCCATAGTCCACAAAGTCCCACATCTGCAGCCCAGAAGCTGCATGACCTAGGAGGTCCAAGTCTTAATTCTGGATCCTGTCTAGCTAGCCCTGTGATCCTAGCTCAAAACATTGAATGTACTTGGCCAAAAAACAAACAAACCTATGTTTGCATGTGACTTCACAGGGTCTGTATATAAGTCACATACACTAGAGGTAAAACTGGGTCAATTGGAAAAATTTACCACAAATGCCATGTTTTACTCCTGGCGTAAGCCCTTCCAAGAACAGTACATTTTATGTGCTATCCTACACAGCAGCCACTAGTCACATGTGATTAGTATAACCAAGGAGCTGGGATTTTTAATTTTATTGAAATTAAACTTAAAATATCAATACCCAAAATGTCTTGGGCAGCACAAAAAGCTAGAACCAAGTAGGTGGGTTAGTGCTGTTTGGACCCTGGGACCAGAAATAAACCTCTGAGTTCTAAGAGGACCAAACTTTTCAAAGATGTGTTGTAGACATGTGGGACTCCTGCCGACACCAAGCATGGGATCCTGTTTGCTCACCTGTGCATGACTCCATCAAGAACAGAACCTGTTGCAGGTCGGACTGACAGAGGTCCAGGTCACTGCGTGCCAGCTCCAGCTCCCCCTTTAGCACCAGGAACAGGGCACACCTTGTTGGCAGAAGAGATGAGAACCATCAGTGGCATCCTTTGTGTTCCTAGAGGGTCATTCTCCTTGTCCCCTTCTCAAGCAAGGGCCACCATTCTTTCTCAAAAGCTTTCACTCCATAAGCTGATGTAAAGGCTTCTGGGAAAGCCTGCTGCCCTTTTGTCTCATCCCAACTCATCCTCATGCATTAGAGCACAGCTCCCTAAATTGCATTCCTTGGGAAAAAAAGAATCCTGTGGGCACAGATTTAGGGAAACATGGCAAATCAAACCTTTCTGGGGATTTGCAATGCATGTTAGCGTATCATAGTAAATGAGAAGTCCTATAGGAAATAAAAACATCTGACCTTGAGGAACCCAGCAGTTCCTTCTATTTAGCGATCAAAAACATTCTTCTGCCAACCCCTCCAAATAGAACATGTTAATATGTGGAGTAGTTTGGAAACCAAGAGTCTGTGGCCCTCAGGTGCCAGAATTGGATCTCTTCTGCCCAGCACTCACTGGTGTGGTATCTGCAGCTTCATGGTCAGTTTTAGAGCCTCTAAGCAAAAGGCCTTGGCTTCGCTCACACTGCCTAGGAGACCCAGGCGGGAGACCAGCTTCTCTGAGCAGCTCAGCACCTCTGAAAGAACCTGCCATTTTTGTACCAGATTTTCACCTGTAAGCAGGAGAGAGACAACATCGTCACTTCAGTCACGGTTCACAATCTGGGGAGCTAAAACTGCCAATGCCACCACCCATTCCCACAGGACCCTATTCTCCTCCTGACTCACCGTAGTCCAGAAATGGTGTTTCCACAGCCACTTTCTGAACCGAGAGCACATCACTGCCCATCAACAGGAGGATGATGCTTCGCAAAAGCTTATGGGAGTCAATGAGTGCTACCTCAGGTGTCTGCCAGCCTATGGTAGGTAGGGTGGAGAAAAGTAGGGAGATGATAGGGCCAGAACTTCCTCAGCTCATGTGAACCAGCGGACAGCTCAGTAATCTATCTGACAAGGGAGAAGGGGCTGGAAAAATAAGACAGCATCTACCACCTCCAAGTAACAGCCATCAGAGCGCACCACCACTCTTCTGCACCAATGGCTGCCCAATCACAGAACTTTTTCTCCCTGAGCTCACGTGGAGTCTCAGAATCCTTCTTAGTACAGCAATCCAAGAAGTCTGCCCCGAATTAATTAAGTCCACTGATGAATGACAACCTATTTCCCAGACATCCCAGGCCTATTCTGTGCAGGTTTTAGGTAGGCTAGTCTATCATACAGCAGGGAGCTCTGGTAGCATAGTGGTTACTATTTGGGCTGCAAACCACAAGGTCAGCAGTTCGAAACTACCAGCTGTTCTGTGGGAGAAAGATGAGGCGTTCTACTCCTGTAAAGATTTACAGCCTCGGAGTCAGAACCAACTGCATGGCACCCAGCCACCACCAGTCCATATAGCTAGTCCATATAGCTAGACAGTAGAGATGAGGGCAGAGAACAGATAGGACAAAACAATACCCATTGTCACCTTGGGCACACAGCTGCTCCCCTAAGGAGAGAGGGAGACTGGTGGAGGAGAGGCTAAGGTACACTGCCACCAACTGCAGTGCCTGGACACGCAGCAAGTACCAAGCCTTAGATGACTTCTGGAGGGCAGGATCCCGAAGCACAGACAGCAGCAGAGAAACACCCTCAGTCACCTGGGAGAACAGTAGTGGAGTCAGACAAGTATTTCAAAGGCTTGTGATGTCCTTGGGGATCATCTAACCTTGCTTTTGAGAATTACAAAAGCTGTAGCGAATACTAGAGTCTAGTATTCTCTAGACAGGGTTCAAAACTTGACCAAGATTTTTTTGAGAAAACTCAGGTCTTTTGGATTCCAATGGATTTCTAGTCTGGGGCCCCAGTTCCTTCCCAGAATGACTACCATGCCAGTTTCTGGTCAGAAGACAGACTATGCTCCTGAGGAAACAGAAAAAGATGACAAAAGAATATCTCTACTAGAGGAGGACTAATGAAGAACAACTAGAAAATATTATTACTGCTTTCCAACAACAGGAAAATTACTAGCTCCAGGGAAATTGCAGAAGCCAGAAAATTCCAAGATACTTCTGTTCCCAGGACCCTATAGGAATGAATAAAGAGAAATACCTTCTGGGTAGTACAGTAGAGTTTACTTCGAAGTAGATCACAGGTCATGGCAAGGAGCAAGTATGTGTCAGACGTATGATCATCGAGAAGCTTCAAGCTTGATTCTGCTTCTGTCAGGAATAACTGAGGAAACAGTCAGAGGCTGAAAGAACAGCACACTGCCGAGGAGAGGCAGCCAGTCATACTTTTTTTTTTTTTTAATGTTTTATTGTGAATTATGTGATAGTTTACATGGGAGAACATTAGTTTTACATTCATCCTATCATATATCGTTTCACTGCTATGGTTACAATCCCCTCCATGCATCATCAACCAACCACAGCGTATATACTACAAGCCTGCCCCTCACCCCCCCAGCAGCACACAGCCCCTCTCCCTCTCTGGGTCTAAAGTCTGCTGCTCCATGGCTCCAAGTCCTTGTCTCTGCCTCCATCTCAGGCATCACTGCTTCTCTGGGTAGGGTCCCACTCTCCGCTCTTCTCCCTTGATGGTCCTAGGGACCTCCGCTCCTAGACTGAAAAGTTAATCACTCCCCTCCTTTTGCTACAAAATGTCTACCTTTACATTTCCAACCCTCACAATCAGTCCTGATAACAATTACTCACTATTGTATCACAAAGAGACCTATCCGCATTTCATTTCATCAGCCCCGCCTAGACAGATTGGATACTGTTCAGTGGAGATTTTACCTTCCTCCCCACCCTCTGGATATAGGTTCCCTCTTGAAAGCTTGTAGTAAGCCAGTCACTTCTTGCCTTTGTAGGCCCCCATTTTGGGTAGCCCATGTGCACGTTGCCCATCCCTATCTACTCTGTGTATGGAGAGGGTGGGAATGATCATTGCTGTAAAGATTTGTTCCCTCTTTTGAGCTATTGCATCCATAGATGAAGGTCAAGTTCATTAAATTATATCAGATTACAATTTTTTCCTCTTTCTTCTTTTAGTTGAGCTCTGATCATCCAGTCATTGAAGCCAGGTCAAGTGGGTATTATCTGCAAGTGTGGGTGTTCTTATGCATATGCCCTCTCTTCTTATCAGCTGAATGCTTCACTCTCCACTCTAGTCCTCTGTGGCTATGTCACTGACTCTGGGCCCAAAAGTCCCCAGATCTTGCTACACTGCTGGCCAATCAGGTCTCCACCTGGATTCACAGGGGTCTGTTGAACATGGTAGGGCTTAGCCTGCAAGCTTCATTGCTGTTTTTCCCTCACTTCCCCTTATCGGTGACCAACATGGTTACCAATCAAAGCGTGTATTCCCATTGAGTCTTAATCTTGGAAGGGGGTTTGCTCTGATGGGACCCAGCCAGTCATACTCTTTACATGTTACATTTTAAAGCATTCACAAGTAAAATCCTGAACATGTACACTGAAATATTAAGCTATTTCAAATACTGCAATTGATCTAGGAATTATTCACTCACTTGAATGTTCATTTAACACCTTTGGATTAATTAGCTACTGTGCTAGAAAGACAAAGCTGAATCAAGAGTAAACAGGCCCAGTCTCCTAATAGCTTATAATGCAGTGGGGAAGCAGGCAGGTGTAGTATTATTATAATGCTACAAATGCTCTCTAGTGGTTTGGTGGGTGGTAGGGAGAGAAGAGACAGGGAAAGTGACTGGTTCTGCCCTTGAAAGAAAGGATGCTTTAGAGAGGAGAGACAATTGAGTTAGGCCTTGAAAAATGGGGGAAAGGAAAAGGGTATGTTTCGAAGATGGGCCCATAAGGCTCCCCTGCAGCCTCCATGCCAGACTGGCCAGTCACTCACCTGGGCATAGCTGGGACAGCCAAGCGACAGGAGAAGCTGGGTGATATGGCAGGAGGAGCCAGCGGCCTTGGCAGGGTCCTCTAGTCTCTTGGAGGCAGTCCGTAGAAGCAGGAAGACCTCCAGAGCCTGTAGGGGCTGGTCAGCCAGAAGCAGCGGTTTTTCCCCAATCCTGCTCACACCTCCATTTCTACTGTCTGTCCCCCAGGCCCTGAACACAACAACATGGCTACACAGACAAAGCAAGCATCAGCCACCCTGACCCTCTTCTGTTTTAAAACCTAGATGCCAATCATCATCAATAGCCAGGATTTACCGAGTACTTCGTATGTGCCAGGCACTGTGCCAACAGGCTTACATCTCCTAGTCCTCAGAGCAATGCTAATCCAGATTTTATAATGAGGAAACCAAGATTCCCATAAGTTAGGTTGCTTGTTCAAGTTCATAAATTAGGTTTCTGATAGAGCCAAGACTCAAATCTAGGGCTGAGGCAGCTTCCCAGGCCCCTGGTGCTAGAAGTAGTCTAGAAGTATGACCCCCTTCATTACCTTCGCCAGCAGCTGATAGAGTGTTGCTAGGATCTGCAGTGAGGCTGCTGTCTGCTGGAGACACCGCACAGCAGGGGCTTGCCCCCTTGTCAGCACCTTCTTCCACAGGACCAGGGCCTGGTCCAGGCATTTGGACCGAGCTGTAAGTCAGAAGAATGGGATCAGTCTTCCTCAGAATGGGCCAACTGGGGAAAACTCACCTTTCTCCATATCATCCTCTGCCTTTTGCGCCAACCCGCACCACCCTCCCTAAGGCAAGCCTCTCCACACTGTTTTGCTTAGGAAGCCATGGGGGGGGGGGCCCTCCCATCCCACCACAGATGACCTTACTACCCTCACCAGCATCTGCAGCCAGATTGAAGGCAATGTTACTGTACAGGAAACGGTCTTCCTGGAGTCTATCTTCATAGTTCAGGTCATTGACTTCAAATTCTTCCAGGTTACACGGGGCCTGGGCTCTTCGATCTCGCTCAATACCCTGGAAGGGACCATCATCAGGGTAAGAAATGGGGTGCTCCCAGTTTCCTGAGGCCCAGCTCTGCCTCATGGCAGAATGCTCACTTCCTGGCCCCATGGCAGCCATGCTCACTTCCTGCATTTTGGCCTCCAAGGTACAGATGTAGAGCCACAGCAGGGCCTGGGCTTTATCATCCAGAAGCTGATCTTCGGCCTGGCTCTCGGGCCTCACAGATTCCAGAAGCTGCAGTGCTTCCCGGATAGCATCAAGGGCAGAGCTGCAGGAAAGAACACACTGAAGCTCGCCCCACTATGAACACCTGCCACGGTGTCCTGGGAAGGGCCTTATGCAGAACAGCTGGTCTTACCCTTTGATTGAGCTCCCATGCCCCCAAAATGAAGGGAACACTTAGGAATGTACAGAAAGAAACCAGGTACAAAAGGGGAAAGAGGGCTTGGGGCAAGGAACAATAGTGGCCTCCCCAGCTATTCCTGCTCACCAGTCGGTCTGCTGGGCAAAGTCATGATAGCAGAGCACCTGAGCCAATTCCACCAGGTGGGTGGCTCGTGCCCAAGTCCCGGTGGGTGTATCCTCAGGACTCAGCTCCAACAGGTCACAGATGACATTGAACCGTTCCTGCCCAGTGTCAGCCCGTACCGCCTTGTAGGCCCGCAGCTCCTCTCTGAGCAGAAAGCCCAGAGTGTCCAGGTCCCAGCCACTCAAGCTGTCACGCAACGTCCTGCAAGAGGGGAGGCTCATCAATAGGCGAAGCCCATGGAAACACTCTCCCCAGGAGTGTGGCCCCCAGCCTTGGCTTGCTGAGAGCTCCGTGAGTTTCCAGGAGTCCCTCTGTGTAATACAATGCAGTAGGCTTCCAGTAGGAATCCTATCCAAACCCCCTCCCTCCCCAGTCTCTAAAAACCCTATGTGATCTAGCCTATCAACCTTGACTACCTTATTCCACACTGCTCTCCACCCTATGCCGTTTCACTGCCATCCAGCTAGGCTGACTTTCGTAAACATGGCATGCTTGTATTCCCTCTGCCTGGACTTTCCTTCCCTGATATTAAATATTAAAATGGTGGATTGCTCCATATCATCAGGACACATCTCACACATCACTTTTTCAAAAAGACCTTTCATATATATAAATATATATATATATATATATATCCCACAAATCTATGAGTTTAAAAGAGAGTATTTATTTGTACATGGGTATTTACCTCTCTTGAAAACACAACTATGAATGTATGTGATGGAGCATACAGGGGGCAAAATGAACACTTCTTAGATATTATCAAACATCAGGCAACATGGGGCTGGGAGCTCAGGACCACAGTCTCAGGAGACGCCACTGGCATAACATGGTCCACAAAAACAATGTTCTACATCCTACTTTGGTGAGTAGCATCTGGGATCTTAAAAGCTCACGAGCAGCCACCTAAGGTGCTGAAGAAGAGTGATGAGAATTGAAGAGGCTTAGAAACAATCAGTCCAGTGACCTAATGGAACATGTGAACATCAGTCTCCACGACTCTGAGACCAGAAGAACTAGATGGTGCGTGGTTACCTCTATTAACTTTTCTGAAAGGTATTGCATTAGAAAGTCCCAGATAAAGCATCAGAATATGCATTACAATACTCAAAATTATTAAATAAAATGAAAAACAGACTGCGCTTATTGGTCAGAAAGAGACTGGAGGAACCTGAGACAATGGACCTCAGCTACCCCTCAGGTCTGGAAAGGAACTCACCCTCTCGGCCCAACTTTCAGCCAAACAATAAATAGGCATACAAGGGGGACAACAACACGAGTACGGTATGTTCACCATGGTCAATCATTCAAAATCAAAAGGACAACATTATACTAAAGACAAAGTTGAGAAGGGATGGGAAGGAGGGTGGAATGCAAACAGAAACTACAGGGAGGAAGTGGGATAACTGTTGTTGCATGGAGGGCATTGCAATCATTGAGATGAAACAAAGTGTATGATTTGTTGAATATTAAAGCTGATGATCTGGTCTATAAACCTTCACTTAAAAAAAATGGTTTTTTGTTCTATAGCACAAAGACATATAGTATCTTATTTCTATGTTTACAGAAAACTTGTTTATATAGAACTTGTTTTGTTAATGTCTCCCCAAGTCACAAAATAAACTTCATGAAGGCAAGAGCACTGTCTGAATCTCCAGCCTATCACCAGTACCAGTATCCAGCATGCTGGCTGGCACAGACCCGGCACCTGTGTGCATAACTGAGGAACGAAGCAATCAGTGCCTTTTGCAGACATAAGGATGGGAGGACATGATCGTGGATACATAAAACCAAACTATCCAAAGGAAAATGTGGTTGTGTCCCTTCCCACAGACTCACTTCAGCTGTATCTCCTTGTCTCCAGCCCTGGCCGCATCCATCTTGACCCGAACCCAGAAGTTGACTGGTTCAGTCATGTGTTTGGTGCCACAGGGGCGCAGGGCTGCCAGCCACAAAGTCACCATATTGCAGCCCTGGGCCTGCTTACCCAGTTTCTTCAAACTCTCCACATGCAGCCGGAAGCACCTATGCAACTAGAAAATGGGAACAAGAGGAGCCAACAAATTTGTACAGTGTGAGTACTTATATACACAGACACACACAGAGACACACATAGCGGAGGGTAGGCTGTGGTTCTCCTGTTTTCAACCCCATAACCAGGCCCAAGGCAGGAGATTAGCTAATTAAGAACTAAATACCCTGGGAATTCTCAATTTCAGAAATTTTCATCTACCTCATGCCCGTAATTCCCTTTTTGTTTGCACTCCTAAAAATCTATTCCTGCTCCTGTAATCTACTTCTCAGCAATGGCACCTCCTCCTGAGTCAGAAATGCAAGCCATCTTTGGCTTTTCCTCCTCCCTCCCTCAAGTCAGTCACTACCAAGTTAATCCTTAAGTTCTTATACACATCCACATCTTTCCATCCCTAGAACAGCTGCTTCACACCCACCCTTTCCTGCTAAGGTTCCTGTAACAGCCTGGTGGCCCTACTGCCACTCTTGTCCCTCGTACTACGTTCTCCATGGTGATGACCAGGAAATCTGGTCTAATGCCACACCGCCGTGTAAATTACTTAGAGATTATCACTAAACTCAGGAATGACACCCTACCAATCCATGATTTCCTGGGTAATCTTATTGAAGACAGTGATTCTCACCCTGACTTCAAGAAGGACCACCTGGGGAACCTTTTAAAGCTTCACAAGCCTGGGGTCCAACACCAGAGATTCTGATGCAATTGGTCTAAAGCAAACCTTAATTTTTTCTACATTTATTCCAGAGATTCTAACGTGCCTGGCGGCCAGGTTGAGAACCACTGACTTAGGACAAGTGAGTCAATTAAAGAAAAGTATTAAGTCAGTAAAAGAGCTCTGGTAGCGTATAGATTACAAGTCAGGCTGCTAACCTCAAGGTCAGCAGTTCAAAACTACCAGCCGTTCTGAGGGAGAAAGAGGAGGCTTTCAGGTCCCATAAAGATTTACAACCTTGGAAACCCTATGCAGGGTCGTTATGAGTTGGAACCAATTCCATGGCACACAACCACCACCACCATTAAGTCAGTAACAAATAACAGTACAGATGAGGTTTGGGAAATATACTGTACCAGATACTGATGCCAACAGCCAGCTCCTGACGAGGTCCTCTCCTGCTACTCAAGCCCCCTATCCCCCCAACCCATACCTCCCTCCTTTCCTGTCCTTCTCATTCCCTCCTACCTTCTCAGGTGGCACCTCAGGATAGGTGTTTGGCTTAGCCAAGCCCAAGTGCTGACAGAAGGGATCAGAGATGGCACAGGCCTCAGCATAGAGCTTGTGACTATAGAAGTTGTAAGCCAAGTTACTGGTATATGAGGCTGTAGGTAAGAGAAAGATCAGTCAGAAAGGCAATAAGAGAGAGGCTCAATTAGGGGCTGGCTCATCAGCTTCTAGATCACAGGAACCCCAACTGCTACAGAATGAGGAAGGAGCAGCTCGGCCATGTCCTCCATTCCATTAAGACATGCCCACACCACCAGCCCCTCTACATGATGTGAGACCTCATTCCTAAATATGGCTCGTCTCTCCTCACATGCGTAATTTAGCACAACAGTAGCAGTTGAGTCAGCTTGGACTCAAGGTGATCCTGTGTGTGTCTGAGTAGAAAGAACTGTGCTCTACAGGGTTTTCAATAGCTGATTTTGCAGAAGTAGCTCTCCAGGCCTTTCTTCTGAGGTGTCTCTATGTAAACTTGAATCCCCAACCTTTTAGCTAACAACCACGTGCATTAACTATGTACACCACCCAGAATCAATCTCTGCCTGATGCCCTGGAAGCATTTTAAGGGAAACACTCTGGCCTATCTCTTAGTTCCCTCTCCCTCACTCAAAATGAAGCCACACAGACCTCTTTGCTATTCTCTGAACACTGCAGACATTCTCCTGCCTCAGGGCCTTGTCACTGGCTGTCTCTGCCTCCAGGGATGTTCTTTCCCAGGTATTTACATGGCTAGTTTCCTCACATCCTTCAAATCTTGGCTAATGTCACCCTCTCAGTGAGGCCTACCCTAATAACCCTTTTAAAAACAGTAACCTGAACTCTTACTCTTAATCCCCTTCTTATCCTGCTCCATTTTCCTTTTTCCTGTATTTTCTATTGCTTTCTAGCATGCCAAGAGTACACTTGTTTACTGAATTAGTTTAGTATCTTTCTCCTCCAACTAGAATGTGACTCCATGGGGATAGGAATCTTTGTTGCGTTCACTGACACATCCTAAACACTCAGAAAAGGGCTTGACACATTAATAGGTACTCAATAAATAGACAGATGGATGAAAATAAAGTCTGTTCAATCTGCTGTGAAAGGTATGCTCATACTAACATTATTTGTGACACCTGATGAAATTTTCATCTTTCTAGCTTGGTTTAACCACATAGAATACGAAAATTTCTCCAGAAACTTCCAATGACAGAACTCACTGGATCACATGCATTAAGCTGAAGAGTCATGCTTTTTATATAATGAGGAGAAATCTACTATGAAGTATTATTGTAAAGTGACACTGAGTCAGTTCTGACTCATAGCAACTCTGTGTAGGGTTTCCAAGGAGTAGATAGTGAGTTTGAAACACTGACCTTGCAGTTCAAATAGACCTTGCACTCTGTCTGGTGCATTATCTCACAGCACTATACCAATAGGCAAAAATGCTGTTAAAATAGTAGTAAGTGTTTAGTTGGATGGGAGAACTGTGACTGGAAGAATGAACAGGTTTTCTAGGGTTCAAACTAAGCACTTGACTTAGAAATTGGTTACAATTAGACTAAGTTTAGGAAAACCCATCAAGCTATACATTTATGATCTATGTATTTTTCTCTATATATATTTTTAATAAAAAAGGACAGAGAGACTTCTGGCAAGATAGCAGACTAGGCAAATGTACTACACAGACCCTCTACAACAAAGACTGTTGTTAAGTGCAGTCCAGTGGATTCTGACCCGTAGTGACCCAACCCTGTACAAGGTTTCCAAGGAGCAGCTGGTGAGCTTGATCCATGTGTGGATCAAACCAACTTTGCAGTACAGCATATTAACCCACAATGCCACACCAGGACGCCACATAAAGATACGAGCGACCGAATGAAACACAGATGAAAATTCAGGCATATTGACTTCAGAGGAAAGTTTAGAAGAGTAGTTTGAATGCTTGCTGGGAATAGAAGTTGAGCAGAGACAAGTGAGACAGGGACACTGTTGAATGGTGAACAGCTTTGGCAACAGATGATGGCCTGGCAGAGCAGATTCACACAGGCAACAGGAAAAGTGCAATTCATTTTTATTCCCCCATGATAGCTAGAGGGCTGGCCAGCTCCCATCCTCATCTATCCCCAGCACAAACTCTGCTCTCTGGGACCTCAGAGCCATGTGACTGGGAGCCACGCCAGTAGATTCAAAGCAATGGAAGCCTGAATTAGTGAACTTGAAGATAAATCTCTCAATACTAGTATGCTAGAAGAACAATCACAAAAAAGAAAGAAAAATTCTGAAAAAAGCCTAAGAGTTATGTGGGATACCATGAAGAGGAACAACTTACAGGTAATTGGAATTCCAGAGCAGGAAGAGACAATAAAAATCAGAGAAAACTGTCAAAAGAGTTGTTGGAAGAAATCTTGCCTAACATCATAAAAGACAAGAAGACTGCCTGTGTGAATCTGCTCTGCCAGGCCACCATCTGTTGCCAAAACTGCTCACCATTCAAGCTGAACAAACTCCAAACAAGAGAGATCCCAAAAGAAAATCAAGACTTATCATAATCACTTTCCAAAACCAAAGACAAAGAAAGAATTCTGAGACAGCTCAGGAAAAACGGTTACCTATAAAGGAGAACCAATAAGACTAAGCTCTGGTATCTCAGCAGAAACCATGTAGGCAAAGAAGACAACATATACAAAACTCTGAAAGAAAAAAACTGCTAAGCAAGAATCAAAAATCATATACTCAACAAAGCTGTCCCTCAAATATGATGGCAAAATTAGGACATTTCCTGGTAATGTCCTGAAGGAATTTGTAATGACCAAACCAACTTTATAAAAACTTCTAAAGGGTGTTTTTTGGACTGATAACCAACAACAGTAGACAATAACCTGAGATTACTATTCACGACAATACCACCCAGAACTCAATCCATACAAGTATTTAACATAAAACAAACCTTCAGTACTGAAAATAGGGAATCAGAGATACCAATTTATAATAAAGTCAACACAAAGCAAAGAGGGAATACTGTAGATACAGAACTTCCAAATGACAAGTCAAGATTTCAAAATGAAACAGACTATCTTATATAAGGAAAAAATAATTTACAAAATAACCTGTAATTTATCCTGAAAATTAATACACCTGTACTTCAAAATTTTAAATATTTAGTAAACATTAACAAAACAGAAATGAAAATGAAAAGAAAACCTACAAACAAAATGAACTTAGAGTAAAAAATTGTGTGGAACAAAGAAACCAACAATAATACCAAAAAAAAAAAAAAAAAAAAAAAAAACAAAAAAAAAAAAAAAAAAAAAAAAAAAAAAAAACCCGACAGCAATCAATTCATACCTATCGAGAATTATGCTGATTATAAGTGAATTCAATGCACCGGTCAAGAAACAGAGCAGAATGGATAAGAAAACAGGATCCTTCAATATGTTGTTTACAAGAGACACATCAAAAAGATGCAGCCATCCTAAATGTCTATCAACAGAAAAATGGTTAATCAAACTTTAATATTTAATACTATGCAATGCTGAAGAATAACAATGAATCTGCAAAACACCTCACAACATGGATGAACCGGGAGGACATTATACTGAGTGAAAATAGTCAATCACAAAAAGACAAATATTGTTGAGATCAGCATTGTAAAAAGTTAAGTTTTTTTTAACAAAAGAAACCGGCTATGATGGTTATGGGGGAGGGGGTGCGAAAATTATTCACAGGCTAGAGGGTAGATACATGCTAACATGGGTGATAGGGCAGGGAATATACAACAAGAGGGAGGTTAGAAGAAAGATGAAGGTAGCAAGAAACACAGAGCAGAACATGATAGAGTAAACAGAGATAAAAACTGAGGGAACTAAATCACTGTAAAGAAGCAAAGTATATTATTTACTGAATGTAAAACTCATGATCTGCTAAAAGTTTAAAAAAAAAAAAGATGGACAGAAACATGTATGTGTGTTGGACATATATACAATATCTCCCAAAGGATAAAAAAAATTGGTATTATTAATTGCCTCTGGAGAAGAACTTGGGAGGCAAAGAATTTAAGATGGGAGAGGAACTTTGCACTATGAATGTGAACTCTGAACTAATGAATGGTCTACCTGGTTTAAAAACAAACAATTATAAATGTTCTTTAAATTAGAAAGTGGAGTCCTGGTGTGGTGCCATAGGATAAGCATTCAACTGCAAGGTCGGTTTGAACTACAACATCAGCAGTTCACTCATCAGCTATTCCTCGGAAACCCTATATAGGGTCGCTATGAGTCAGCATCAACAAAACAGTACTTAACAACAACATATCGAAAAGTCAGAAAGTTGTATATTAAGAATAAATGTTTTCAACAATGAGATATCATCTCACACCAGCAAGATCAAAAAAGTAGAGGACAATAAATGCTGGCGAGGATGCGGAGAGATTGGGACACTCCTGCATTGCTGGTGGGATTGCAAAAGCAGTCCAGCCACTCTGGAAAGCAATATGGTGCTTCCTCAGAAGGTTGGAAATAGAAATACCTTATGATCCAGCAACTCCTTTACTTGGTATTTTCCCACAAGAAATACGAGCCATAATACAAGTAGATATATGCACACCAATGTTCACAGCAGCACTATTTACAATAGCAAAAAGATGGAGAGAGCCTGAGTGCCCATCAACTGAAGAATGGATAAACAAACTGTGGTACATACACACCATGGAATATTATGCTACCTTGAATAACAACAAGGAAGCTCGCAAGCCACCATATAACATGGATGAAACTTAAGGACATTATACTGAGTGAAATTAGTCAGTCACAAAAGGAGAAATACTGCATAGGACCACTACTGCAAAAGACTAAGAAAAAGAACCCATACAAAAAGGGGGGAGGGGGCAAATTCTTTGCTGGGTACTGTGGCACTGTGGGTTAATGCGCCAGACTGCAAAGCCGTTTGAACTGCAAGGTCGGCGGTTCAAGCTCACCAGCTGCTCTTTGGAAACCCTATACAGGGTTGCTATGGGTTGGAATCGACTCTACGGCACTTAACAACAACAACAGTGTTGTTAATGGGAGACCTGGTGTGGCACTGTGGGTTAATATGCTAGACTGCAAAGTCAATTTGAACCGCAAGGTTGGTGGTTCAATCTCACCAGCTGCTCCTCAGAAACCCTATACAGGGTTTTTGTGGGTTGGAACCGACTTGATGGCACTTAACAACATGAGGATACTGAGGCCAGGAGTAGGGGCAATTATGTTAACAAGACAGGATGACACAATCTATAGGGTTAAGTTGTATTTTGAGATTATCTCTTTTGAGATATAAAAGTTATTAAACAAGAGAACAGAGTTTGGAGGAACCTAGTTCCACCAAAAAGGAAGAGCTGGGAGTGGACCAAGGTCACGGTAATGCCAAACTCTTGGACCCAGGGGAAGATAGATGACAAAAGAGACAGAAAGCTTTCCTCTAGAGCCAGTGCCCCAAATTTGGACTTGGGGCAGCCTACACTGTGAGAGAATCTGCTTGTTAAAGCCCCTCACATGTGGTATTTGTGACCGCTACATTAGAAAACTAAGGGAAGTGGGAATGCTATTTTCCCATTTTGCAGGGGAGGTAAATGAGGCTCAGAGGAAGTTCCTTTTACTCCCAAATATCTGGTAAGGCACAGATGTTCCTTTATTAAAACACAGAAGAAGATATATATCTTTATGATAATTACAGTATTACTGGTGTGGTGCTGTAGGATAAGAACTGGACTGTTAACTACAA
>NW_006408656.1:2825173-2881423 GCF_000296735.1 Chrysochloris asiatica
CACTGTGGGTTAATGCGCCAGACTGCAAAGCCGTTTGAACTGCAAGGTCGGCGGTTCAAGCTCACCAGCTGCTCTTTGGAAACCCTATACAGGGTCACTATAGGTCGGAATCGACTTGACCTCGACGGCACTTAACAACAACAACAACAACAGGATGTGTGGAGTGGAGTGAGGGGAGGGAGGGGAAGGTGGTGGAGCTCAGGGTAGCGAATAGACACAGGATAGCTTGGGTTTGGTGGGGAGGGGCAATACACAAGAAGGGAGAGGGTAATGGAAGAACAAGGTGGATGAGAAAACAGTTAGGCAGGTTTGCATGGGCTAAGTGTTGTTGTTGTGAAGTGCTGTCAAGTCAGTTCTGACCCATAGTGACCCTGTATAGGGTTTCCGAGGAGCAGCTGGTGAACTTGAACTGCCAACCTTGCAGTTCAAATGGCTTTGCAGTCTAGTGCATTAACCCACAACGCCACACCAGGACTCCAGGGCTAAGTGGGACAGAGGTAGATAATAATGTATGCACAACCCTGGAACAACAGGGCTCTGGGATATAGGGATTGAGGCATAGTTTGAATGGGTAAAAGAGGGGAAATAATGTTAAGATGCTTGGCTGTCTTTTGAATCTTGGTTTCCCTTCCCTACCATTGTAAAGTAGACACTTGAGGGAGAGAGAAAGAAATAGCCAGAAACATCACCATAGAAAGCTTGTAAGTCCATCTTAAGACTATAACTGATTGGAATACCTAAAATGGGCCTACAACTTGTCCAGTGAAGGAAGCTTCCTGCGGAGGCTGTTCATTGCCTAAGACATAGATGGAATCCTGAACCCCAGCCAGAATCTTCTGAGGTGGGAAATTTCCACTTGAAGGACAAGCAGACCAGCCTGGAGCTGCTAGAAGAACAAAAGATGCTTTTTGACAGAAAGACCGACAGGAAAAATCAAATATAATAATGGCAGTCCGAAGGACTACTACAAGAACAAGCAAGTTGCTCTCCCAGGAGCCATCAACACAAGTGGTTGGGTCCACTCAGGACAAACCCCCTTCCAAGACTAAGACTCAAGGGTAATACATGAGCAGCCATGCAGTCTGACTGGTGACCATGTTGGTCACCGATAAGGGGAAGTGAGGGAAAATAGCAATGAAGCTGTGAGTTAAGTCCTACCACGTTCAATAGACTCCTGTGAACCCGGATGGAGACCTGGTTGGCCAGCAGTATGGCAAGACCTTGGGACTCCTGGGCCCAGACTCAGTGACATAGCCACAGAGGACTAGCGTGAAGAGTGAAGCATCCAGCTAATAAGAAGCGAAGGGATATGCACAAGCACACTCATACTTGCAGATAATACCCACTTGACATGGCCTCAATGGCTGGATGATCAGAACTCAACTAGAAGAGGAAAAAAAAGAGTAATCTGATACTACTAGATGAACTTGACCTACACCTATGGATGCAGTAGCTCAAGAGAGGGAACAAATCTTTACAGCGAAGATCATTCCCACCCTCTCAGTACACAGAGTAGACAGGGATGAGCAACTTAGATATTGGCTACACAAAATGGGGGTACTACAAGGGCAAGAAGTGACTAGCTTACAAGCTTTCAAGAGGGCGCCTAGATCCAGAGGGCACGGAGGGAGGTAGAATCTCCACTGAGTAGTTTCCAATCTGTCTGGGCAGGGCTGATGAAAGGAGATGGGGATAGGACTCCTGTGGTACAACAGTGAATAATTGCTATCAGGGCTGACTGTGAGGGTTGGTAATGTAAAAGTAGACATTTTGTAGTAAAAGAAGGGGAGTGGTTGACTTTGCAGTCCAGGAGCGAAGGTCCCTGGGATTATCAAGGGAGAAGACTGGAGTGCGGGATCGTACCCAGAGATATCAGTGACGCCAGAGATAGAGGCAGAAAGGATGATATGGAGAGATGGAGCAGCTAGGGACTCTAGACTCAGAAAGGGAGAGGGGCTGTGTGCTGACAACCGAGGGGCAGGCTTGCAGGGTATACCCTTTAGTTGTTTGAATCTGATACATGGAGGGGATTGTAATCATTGCAATGAAACAATATTCAATACCATGAATGTAAAGCTGGTGTTCTCCTATGAAACGATCACATAATACACAATAAAAACTTTAAAAAATACAAAAATAAATGTTTTCATGCAATAAACACCAACTCTGATTTCAAAGTTGATAAAAAAGAGATCAGGGTCTACTGTTATAAATTATCCTTATCACTTGTCTACTTATAAACACTGTTTTCACTATCTCCTTAAACCACATGGAGCTCCTGCAATGATCAGTGCTATCCCAGCCAAGTACTACTACATGCCTTACTCCTGAATAATGCCCCCCGCCCACCATGAGCCATATCTGGGCCCAAAGCACTAACCAGTCATCCCTAGATAGTCTGTCAGCTCTGGGCCTGACAGACCCTCTAAGGCCTCCAGCATCCAGACAACAGTAGATTTGCAACTCTCCACCAGCTGGGCAAGGTCAGTCAAATCAGCCTCCTGAAGGGACAAAAAGGGTTTGAGGGTAAGAATCATGAGAGGTCCAGGGTGATCTCTACCCCGAAAGCCAAAGCAACACAAAAGCCCAATCTAGGAAAATGAGTCACCTCAGACCCTAACACCCTGGCCAGGCTCTTTAATTCCCAGTCGGTACCTGGCAGCCTTGGGCAAAGTCATAAACCACCAGAGTGTAGAGATGAAGTCCTTGAAACTGCATCTGAACCAAAGACTGCTGTTGCTTGGGTGAGTCTGCAAAAACCTGAGGAAGGAAGGAGATAGGTAAGTTCCAAGCTGAAGACTGTGGCCACAAGTTCCGGAGAGCTGAAAAGGACAGCAAGAGGAGCCATTATCCTGACAAGACATCCCAAACTACTGGCTGGCTAGCTAGGCATAGTCTAGGGAGCAGCTTGCCAGGGAGGCAGCCAGGGCTTCCAGATCTTGCCAAAGACACAGGGTGGTATTGTGTCCACAGAACCATGTTCCCACCCTACCTCCAGGTCCTTAACTTACACCATCCCGCAGCTGCCGGATGAGGGAGCAGTAGCTGCAAAGAAAAGCAGAAAGGCCCAGAACAGCATCAGATCCATAACGTCCCTTGGTGCCTCGCTCTAGGCCTGATAGGAAGAATTGGCAGCTTTCACACAACGCACGCAGCGGCGGTGATGGTGCTTCCATACTGGCCTTCACAACAGCTGATGCCTTCACCAGAAGCTTCGCCACTGTCTGAGGCCCTCCTCCCTCCCGGACCTGGAACAGCTCAACCCCCAGCTGACACAGCTGGAGACTAAGAGCCAGATCTGTGTTCTTTAGGTAACCATGAGCCTTCTCCACTGCTTGGGTGGCCTTGGTGTGGTGACGGCTCCAGCACAGACGACGACAGTGTTCCAGAATGAGCTCCAAGAAGCAGAGGGCCCTCTGGGGAGAAAGAGGACCAGGAGAGCTCCCTCCCTCACCCACCAAGACTCTGATCACATGCTTGGAGAGCAGGTCATCTAGGAAATCAGCATCTGCTTCACTCAAACCAGGCCCACTGGAATCAAATAGCTGATGGGCAGCTACCACTCGACAAGCTGTTGGAGAAGCAAAGTGCGGAACCTCACAAGAGGTACTTTCATCCTCTAAGAGTACTAGGAAACTCAAGGCTTTAAGCCGAGCTGAAAGTGCAGCATGCCTCTCCACCAGGGCTTCTGCCCCCTTCCAAAGCAGAGAAAAGCTGCCTCGAGCAACAGCCTCATAATCCTGGGAAGCAACCTGGTGAGAGCACTGCACCAAGCAGGTATGGAGGGGCTGGGCTAGGCGGAGTGTGGCCTCTGGGCTGCCTTGTGAGGCAACATTCCGCAAGAAGATGAAGAGTATGCGTTCTAAGTAGAGGGGCGAGCGCTGGGGAGTGGACACCAAGTAGCCATGGCAGGCCAGTTCTGCCAGCTCCAGCAGACTCCCTAGGTGTCCAGGGCAAGGCAGCTTGGCAGTCAGCTGCTGATTGCAAGCCCTCAGAATGGCATCACAGGTTTGTCTTCTTTCTGCATCATACCGGCAGCTGGGAAGCCCAGCTGGAGGCTTGGACAGGAACTCCTAGGAGGAGAGAAAAGTGTGAATTGGGCCACCAAAGAAAGGAAAGGAAGAAGAGAAAAGAATTTGAAGCAGGGTTGCTCAAGAGAGAGTCTCCTTGTCTCTCTTTTCAAAACAAAGCAATAAAATAATAAATCATAGTAAAGTTTGTTTAGATCACAGCTCCAAGCAACCTCAATTCTAATTCCTCTTCCCATCTTGGGAGCCACAGTCCCAAGCCTTCCCCTTTCCATTCCTCTGCAGTAGCAGCAAGCCCTCAACTACTCCCTCAATTGGAAAAGCCAGGAATATCCCAAGCCAGGCAGCTCCCCACCTTCAAGTCAGGTAGCAACTCTTCAGCCTCTTTCTGGCTGCTCAGCAGACTCCCAAAATTGACTCCTTTAAAATTCCTCATGGCGCTGGGAGCTTGGGAGAATAGAGAAGGCGGAGATTAGCATGGCGCTACACGGAGGTTGGGCAAGGATTTAAAGGCCAGAGAAGGTGATAAAGAATCCTATCAAAAACAACAAAACCCTGCCTGGAAACCGCGCCGACCCAAAACCTTCTTTCCTCCTGACCAATCCCAGTCCTCACCAACCCAACTCCCAACCCTGGATGCCTCCACAGAGTTCTTCAGCGCCCGCCGTATCGTCCCGAGGTTTTCCGGCCCTCCCCGCAGAGAGTGCTGTCTCTCCTCCCGGGCTGCTTCTCCCCAGTTTGTTTCTCCCCATTCACCTCCACGTGTAAACACTTCCACGAGTACCTCCGGGACTTACAGCCCCAGAGGTCGACCTTCCTCAAGTATCCAAGGATTAACAGCCAGAGTATTCCGCGAGGACCCGAAATTCAACCTTCACTTTTCCGCGCCAGCTCCTCCTTTCAAATATCCCTGCGGCCAATCATTGAAAGCTGCAAAACGCCTGTGGGCCGCGCGGCACGCTGGGAGTTGTAGTTTATCCGTAGCCCTTCTCCCTCGCGTGACACAAGCCCACCAGGGCCTGCTGCTTTAGACGTTAAGGCCTCTGGGGGGCGCGAGTTGCCTCATTTTTCTCAGTCACCGCTCTGAGTTCTCTAGCTACTTGCTTAGTCGCTGTCGAGAAGGCCAGCCCCTTCTTCCTCTCTTTATCTAGAGAGCTCAGGCAAGTGTTTAAATTTCAAGAGATTTAGGCTAGACAACAAAAAGAACTCGGAAGTCACGCGGTTTCAGTTACTGGGTAAAAAGCGCGTATCCTTTCATGCAATTCTTTTAAAATAAGTTTTCTAAAGACACTGAAATAAGTACTGTTTTTCCTCTGTTTTCCAGCCTTGCTTTTCCCATCATTGTATGAAAACAGGCGGTGTAGGATAGGCACTAGACCGCAAGGTTGGCTTGAACGGTAAGGTTAGTGGTTCAAACTCACCAGCCACCCCTAGGAAACCCTATATAAGGTCGGAGCAGACTCGACGCAATTAACAAGTGCTCTTTAACGGGGAGGGGAGAGAGTGGGTGTTAGTGACTGAAAGATCTAGGGAAATTGATTCACAGGCATTTTTGTCACAATGACTTACATTAAAGTAAGTATATTAAGTATATTAAGTCAGTATTAATCACCTGCCCAAACATACAGATTAATTTGACTTAGCTTCTTTTTCCTTCCCCACCCAGGAATTTTGCTCAAAATTGTGGTGTTCCATTTTTCTTCGCCTTAATTAACTGCATTGCCCAGTTCATCCCTCTGCGCCATCATTTTTTTCCAAGTTTTAGAATATATAGCTAGGAAGACAAAAGAAACACCACCATAGCACAACAGCAAAGATGGTGGCTGTGTGCCTGCGGGCAGGAGGCTGGCTGGCAAGAGTATGCCCTTTGAACATTTAAATGAATATATATTATTTGTTTTGTAAGTGTACATCAAATATTTTTGCCTTGTTCATTTGTGAAATATTAGATGTAAATAGGGAGCCACAGGGAGGAAGTGAGATAAACGTTGCAGGGAGGGGATTGTAATCATTGAAATGAAACAAGGTGTATGGTTTGCTGAATGTAGATCTGATGGTCTTGTACGTAAACCTTCACCTAATTCACAATAAAAAGTTAAAAACAACAATGAATTTTTAAAAAACACCACTACCAAACCAAAAATTATGACATCTCAAAAAAACTCAGCATTTGAAAATGGTAATATAAACACAGGTGTTAAATGTTACAGACATGACAGACGTATCTTCTATAGCGCACAGGACCCAGCATAGAAGAGACAGTCATAAATGTCTGATCAATGAATACATCAATTCTCTCAAATCCTTGTTTTCATTTCAGCAGTGTTCACTTAACATGTTATGTAGCAGGTGCTCCAGGATTTTTCTTTTTCTGATGCACGTATTATACCTAATTGATTCTAAACTCTCCAAGGGCAAAGAATTTAACTTTTCTTTTTATTCTTGCATTTCTTAGAAGAGACACAAAGTTCTTCAGTATCAAAAGGTCAATCAATGCTCAATGATATGAACGTGAATCCCATCACATAACTCAACCTCTCCCACTGAATACCAGCCTTATAAAGATGTAACATAAGGTAGTGGAAAGAGTTTGGGACCGAAGTCTGGATAGAAGAGCAGGTTTTAGCCCCAGCTCAACTTGTTCTTTCTCTGTGAAGCAGAGATAGTAATACCAAAGTCTCACTACTTCCCAGGTTTCTGTCAGCCTCAAGTAGGAGTAATTTTTAAATGCTTTTCAAAGACCCTAACAAGTGCTATGTTAGCGTAGTGGTTACGAATCGGGCTGCGAACCTTAAGGTCAGTGGTTCGAAACTACTAGCCGCTCTGCGGGAGAAAGATGAGGCTTTCTACTCCCGTAAGGATTTACACCCTTGGAAACCCTGTACAGGGTCGCTATGGGTCGGCTCCAACTCGAAGGCACTTAACAACAACAACAACAACAACAACAGTGCTATGTAGCGATTAAAGAGCATGTTTCATATGTGTTGCTGTTAAGTGCCATCGAATTGGTTGACTCACAATGAGCCTGTATAGGATTTCCAAGAAGCAGCTGGTGGGTTTGAACTGCCGACCTTGTGGTTAGCAGTCCAGTGCTAATCCTACAGCGCCACCCCAGGATTTCATGTCTTATATGTACTGGCATATAAAGATGTCTGAGATACATGAATGACTGCTGTAGTCTTCCTGTAGATATTAACTGTTCCAACACAAACAAACAACCCAACAAACAAGATATATGGTATGTAAAAGAAAAAAGGTTGTAGAACACCATGAATTGTATAATTTTTATTAATATAGATAAAGGAGCTCTTGTAGCATAGTGCATTATGAAGTGGGCTGCGGAACTGACTTGACTCACCCAAAACCACCACCACCACCATCACGTACATATATAAGTATGAATGCTGTTGCTGTGTTATGTGCTGTGGAGTCAGTTCCGACTCATAGTGACCCTGTACAGGGTTTCCGAGGTTGTAAATCTTTATGGGAGCAGAAAGCCTCATCTTTCTCCCACGGAACAGCTGGTAGCTTTGAACTGCTGACCATGAGATTAGCAGCCTGATTTGTAACCACTATGCTACCAGAGCTCCTTGTAATTATGTATACTAATATTAAATCTGGTGTACTGGATCAAAAACTTAACAGTGATAATTGCTGGACAGGAATAAGGGAGCCTGTCATTTTACACTTTATATTTCTATATATGTTTATATTACACAAAACCCCCACTGCCGAATGGTTGATTCTGACTCATAGCAACCCTGTATAGCTTTTCTAATGCTGTAAATATTTACAGGAGCAGAAAGGCTCATCTTTCTCCACAGAGCAGCTGGTGAGTTTGAACTCTTGACCTTGTGATTAGCAGTCTAGTGCTTATCCTACATCATCACCAGGACTCCTTATAATAATATACAAGGAGGCTTCAACAAATTTGTGGAAAATGAACTCAAAAGATAATGGAATTTTTCCATGAACTTTTAAAGCCCCTTTATATTATATTTAAGTATAAATATATTTTCAACATAGTAATATATTTATATCAGATATGTATTTTTATACTTGACAATTTTACTATGAAAGGTTGGCAGGAGAAAGATGTGGCAGTCTGCTTCCATAATGATTACAGGAGATGGGCAGTTCTACTCTGTCCTATGCTGTTGTTAAGTGCCGTGGAGTTGGTTCAGACTCATAGCGACCCTGTACAGGGTTTCCGAGGCTGTAAATCTTTACCAGAGCAGAAAGCCTCATCTTTCTCCCGCGGAACAGCTGGTAGTTTCGAACTACTGACTGTGAGATTAGCAGCCCAATTCATAACCACTACGCTACCAGAGCTCCTTACTAGGGTTGCTATAAACTAAAATTGACTAGACAGAAATGGACATTTTACATTTAATACATATTGACTTCATTGTAAAATAAACTTGATTCCAAGCATGACAAACTTTCTTTTTGTTTTAGAATTCTATTTTGTGGGGGAGTGGTGGCAAAAAATAATTAAAGGGAAGGGAAGACCTCCATAGTTGGGATTAGGGAAAGGGCAATTCAGAGTAGAACCTACACCCAGCAAAAGGGCCATGTTGGGATCAGCCCCTTCCTCTCTCTGGGTAGGGACTGCATCTCCAAGCAGAAAAGGCCTCAGAACCCTGAGCTGTCCTTGTCTCCCAATCATTCTGCATCCTTGGTTCCTCGTTCTTCTTCTTTCCTCAGGATCATTCAAAAACTCCACATCAAATAACCATGTGTCCAGCTGGATGGACACTCAGAAAGTCAGGAGCCTCTTAGAGAAAGATGATGGTGTATATCAAGTCTGCCCCAAGCTGACTTTCCCACTTGAGGAAAAGGAAATAAGCTCAAGTGGAACACACTGACACCCAACTCAGCTGCTTACATACCCCAAAGTAGATCTCTCGGTTAGCTTGATGCTTCCATCTGGGCCACACAGAGGATAAACATCACAGAAAATCACCTCACTACTGGGAAGTGTTGGGAAGTTACACACCATTACAGCCCATCTCTTCATTCTCAAAACCAAATCCAAATTGGCTCAGCTGGATTGAAAAAATTAACGAACATAAAAGCAAACACTTATGTAGTGCTTACATTGTGAGCCAACCATCATTCTCAGCACTTAACTATAGTAGTACATTTAATTCTCACAAAAGCCTCATAAGGTAGAGACTCTACTATCATCCTCATTTGATAGATGAGGAAACTGAGGCACAGAGATGCCCTAGCCAGCTGGGCTCTGGTTTCATGCTCTGAGGCATCTCTCTATGCTGCCTCTCAGCAAAGTACTATGAGTTGCATTTGGTAGACGGTGTGCACTTAGTGACCCTATCACTCATTAGAACCATATGGACAGATCCCCAAAGTAGACCAGAATGGGCAAGGTTGACACTTCCAATCTTTTGTCCTTCTCCAGGGACAGATCTTGGTGCATGGGCAGTGTATGTCAAAGGAGGAAAATATTGGGCTGGTAGCAAGAGACAAGGTATAGCCTCAGCCCTACCATCCACTGACTGCATGACCTTAGACAAATGACTTCATTTCTTCAAATAGATTTTCCTCTTGGGTAAAAAATTTCACCAAAACAAAAATGAGAAAAAATGTTTGGCACTAGCCACCTTGTAATATAATGCATGGCATATAATGGGTGCTCAAATAAAAATATGCAACAATTTCTAAGATGCTTTCAAGCCCTTAACACCCTGTGAGTCTGACAGGAAAGAACTCTCCCCCATCCATCTGTTGCCAGCCCCTTTAAAGCAAGCTAACAGGACAAAGTTAAAGAAACCTCCTTAGTCTGTCTTCCTAGCCCCCTATTTCATTATCACTCAGGAATGGGGGGACCCCTCACTCTTCCAACAGTAAATAATTACTGTCACCCAAAACACAAATCATTAATAAGGCTCTAGATTCTAGGCCAACTGACTTCCCAATGAGTGGTTCTTGGAAAGTCAGATATGAGCTGACCTCTCTCCTTTCCAGATACATATTGAGCATTGCTATTGTCGTTAAGTACCATCGAGTAGGTTCCAACTCATAGTGAACCTGTATAGGCTTTCCAAGGAGGAGCTGGTGATTTGAACTGCTGACTTTACAGTTAGCAGTCCAGTGCTTATCCTACAGCACCACACCAACATAGCTACAAGCAAAGCACCCACTTATGTGTATAAATAGGAGAGACAAAGGTGAATAAGACAGTTTCCTATAACCCTATCTATATGTAATACAGTAAGAAGAAATGGAAAGTCTACAAATAACTAAACAGGGTGGAAATGGACTCATTGCAACAGTCTTAGACTTGAGGTGATAGGGGCAGGAAAAGATACCTGTTTTTTTACTTAACCTCTATCTCTGCTCCCTGTAGCCTGGTAGGCACTGTCCCTGAGTAAGAACCTGAGACCACCACCAATTTCCTGCCTGCCCCCAACCTCCTGCTTCAGAAGTCCATCCACCCTGCATTCCTTTAGCACCAGCTGGTGCTGTCTCATCACATAGTTTGGGACTTGCAGGAAGTCTGGAAGTAGTCTGGGATCCAAAGGAAGGCCTTCTTCATTCCTTTTCCTGAACACTGGAGGGGGGCGGGAACAGACCCCATGTCCATCTCAAGTACATTCCAGGACACACCTTGAACCTACCCTCCCTCCATCCCCACCCTTCTTCAGGTTGACTCTGCTTCCCCTGAAAAGCCCAGGTTTTGGTGGGAGGAGGAAAAGCAGATACAATCAGAGGTGAGGCAGGGCGGGGCCCACAGAACTGGTGTTCCCACTGATACTGTTTCCTGCCCTGGTGGCTCTCTCACAGTCACTCAGGGTGGGTGGGAAAGAGTCAGATACAGACTGGATATCTCAATCCCACAACCATTTACTGCTCTCTCTTCTCTTGGCAGCCCTTCACAGAACCTGGTGGGCCCAGATGCTGGACAGATGGTACATTCATAGCCACAGAGGCAGAAGACAGGCAGCATGTATGTTCTGAGCTGTAAGCAGGTCGCTGCAAGAAGGGTTCCAGGTTTGTTCCATGAGGTGGTCAGAGCAGCAGTCCAAGTCCCAGTCATCTTTGCTTAGTTAGTGGCCTGACATACCGATCATTTACCTCAAGTACTTCAGAGATCATCTTACCTTGGCTGTGGAGCAAGTTTGCTTAGCAACTGTGGAGGGTGTCTGTCCTCAGGGTAGAGAGATAGGAAGTACTAGGAACTTCAGGCCTTTCCCATCCAGTTGTGCTGAGAGGCAATTCCACAATGCTCAGTTTGAACTTAAGACAATCTTGGAAAGGTTGGAAAAACAAACCTTCTGATACCCCCACCTGTATCCTCAAACACACCAGCGACTCACTCACCAGGATAAGTAAATCAAATCAATGCTCAGTTCAAAGTTTATTTTACAGTGGTAAGGAAAAGGGAATAACACAGAGGCAACTTTTGGCACCTGCTTTCCAGTCCATCACCCCCAGTTCCTCCCCAACCCAAAGCACTGGTAGGAGGAGCGCCACAACAGGCTTGGGGGCTGAGAGTCACAAAGTTAAGTCACATATCTGTACAACCCTGGAGAGGTGGGATTCAAGAGTCTATCCCAACTCCCTGATCCTGGAATAGGGTTAGAGTTCGGGGGCATAGGGCTCCCCTGTGGGTGCGGGTACCCGCAGTTCAGCATCATGCCGTACCACTGTGAAGAGCCCCACCACCGCCAGCAGTGCCATTACCATGACAGCCGAGCAGATGCTGAACATGTTCCGAGTCCCTGTTTTGCGATCACTGTCATGGAGGACAAGGAGGCCCAGGCAGGCCAGCAGATGCAGGGGCACCCGGAACCAGTTGAGTACACCAGCCTGCTCTGTCTCAGGGATCACCTTTCTCCGCAGGAAGCTCATACTGGGAAAATACAGCCCACAGGCCAACTCGATAAGTAGAAAGGCTATAAAGGATTCCACTGGGCTCTCCTGGCCTGGGCTGGTGGAGAAAGTCAACATGAAGAGGGAGAAGACAACGATGAGGACAGCAAGGGAGAGTAGGTGCATGGGTTGAAGGTGGTATCTCTTGGAGGTGGCAATTCGGTACAGGGAAGAGCCAAGCAGGCTGGCTGCCATGAAGCTGGAGAAAATGATGCCCAGTGGGGCCCCATGTGGGTATAACACGGGTGTCCAAAGGAAAATAAAGATGAAGATGACACTCTCAAATAGGGCCTGTATGGTGCCCAGCAACAGCACACGGCGGTCCGACAGGAGGCAACGCAGGCCCCCTGCACAGGTCCTTGAGAAGGCACGTTGCCGGTCATAGTTCTCTCCCCAGTTGCGAAGGGCCAAGGTCCCTGCCAGAGCCAGGAGAGGGATGGCAACTACAAAGGGTGCTACAGGCCCCAGCCCCATCCAGTTGGCCACAGCTTCAGATGCCACACCTGCCACTATAGCCAGCACATGGTTCCAGAAGGCAACTCGGGCAAATGTAGCTGGAATCCATTCACTAGGAAAGTCATGTCGATCCACGTGCTCATGAATGTACCAGGCCTCAAAGGCTGAGAAGAGCAGGGCTGTGGACAGTCCACCAAGCGCTCGACCTACCAGCAGCACAAAGTAGTCACGAGAGAGTTTGGTTAGGCAGCATAGAGAATAAGTGAGGGAGAAGAGGACACAAGACTTCTTTCGACCCAGCCAATCCACCAGAGAAGAGGCTACAAGGCTAAAGAGAACCGTGGAAGCAAGGCCACAGACATAGAAGATGGCAATTTGACCCTCCAAGAAATGGTAATGCTGATAGAGTTTATAGAGGTAGGGAGCCTGGAGCCAGTCGGCTGCTAGGGCCAAGAAATAGACTTGATAGAAGTCCAGTTGAAACCTAAGGAAGGAAGGATTGCTGCAGACTCTTCCAGGGGGCTTAGCCCGGCATCTTGACAGCTCCAGCCCCAGGCAGGAGGCCAAGAGGACAACAAAGGCGAGGTAGGCAGTCACCAGCATGGCGGGGCCCCGGACGACCTGGGGAGTGAGGGGCAGAGTGAGGGGCCAGCATCACATCCATTGCCTGGGTAGCACTGTCAAGGGGCTGAATGTGTAAACAGAAGACAGCTCCACTCAGCCCCCTCATCAATTCCATTTCCCCACCCCTCAAGTCCACTCCCCCAGAGCTCAAACCGGAGGGACCAGTTGAGTGGGTGGGAGGAGTGGCCCCACTAGAGCGGTCTACTAGGACACGGTGAGAAAGGGAGGGGTTAGAAAGGAGAAGACTGAACATTTGCCCCACCCTTGCTTGGCATAGCAAAGAGGGAGTCCCTTCCATAAATCCGGTCCCGCAAGTTCCAAAAGGACAGCTGTCCTCGTCTACAACAGCTTCAGTACATTTCCTTCTATTACCTCCCATTCTTGCCGAGATGTCTGTTTTTGCCTTCAATGTCTCATCTCGTCATCTGTCCCAGGCATCCCTCCCGCCCGCGCGGGCCTCTCGAATAGCTTCGCATGCGCGTGGCATCTTGGATTCCCTCACCTCCAGGTCACGGGTACCCTCTGCGCCCCCTAGCACCAGCTCAGCGCGGCCACACCAGCTCGCGCCTCGCCCAGACCCCGTCTCACCTGCTGTCCCGGTCTACAGGGACGCTCCGGACGCGTCCGGTTCCAGGCCGCCCGGCAGCCCTCCCCACTCCAGCTCCAGCTCCGGCTCCGGCTCGGGTTCCAGCAGCGCTCCCGCCCCTCAAAACCTGCTTCCGGGAACCGGGCTGGCCTCTGGCCGCCGCCATGATGGTCCTATCACGTGACGGGGGCGCGGCTCTAAAGCCCCGCCCCTACTCCGCCTTTTTGCCCTAACCGCAATGCCAAAGCTCAGACAGTGGGAGAGAGAGGCTGATGGCGGTACGGGAACCTGCGCTGACTTCGCCCTATGTTCTTCAATAACACCCGCACCTTCGACTCCAGGATACCTGCGGATCACCTGGAAATCAGGACATTTTCTTTCTTCCTCCGTGCCGTGGATTAGAGACCGCAGCAGTGAGCTGGAAAGCTGCCCAGAATTCCGCAGAGGCAGGGGTCGGTCGGAGCATCCTAAAAATCATGGCTGCACTGAACAGACAGGGTTCCTCGGTTTTCTTCCTTTCCACTGCAGTGACCTCCAGGCAAGATGTCATTATGGTCCAAACACCTGAGGGAGGCACTGTGGTGTAAAGAACTTGAACTCACATGGCCTACAGACTTAGGCTCAAACCCTACCTGCCACTTACCAGTGTCCCAGTTTCTTTGTCTGAAGACATAGGAAAGCAGTGCTAAAAACAAAGACTAAAGTTCAGAGGCAACATAGGGTAGTGAGTAAGAGCTACAGGCCAGAGTTCCTTTGTTCTGTCACTTAACCAGCTGTGCTACCTTGGAAAAGTTCATCTCTATCCAGTTAGTGTTAACGCTTCAATATTATCTCCTCCAGTGGTTTACATCTCACTAAGCCAAAATCCTCATGTTGTTGTTAAGTGCTGTCAAGTCGGTTCTGACTCATAGCCACCCTATGCACAACAGAACTAAGCACTGCCCAGTCCTGTGCCATCCTCACCATGGTTACACTTGACCTCATTGCTGCTGCTACAGAATCCTACTTCATCTGGCCCTTTCTCTGTTAGTGCTCTGACCTCATGTCCTACCATTCTTCCTCCTTGTCCTACTCCATCTATACTGGATACTACCAAGACCTTTACACATTTTCCTCTGTTAGGTTCTTCTCCCACATGGTTTCCTCCCCTACTTCATTCAGTTGTCTGCTCAAATGTCACCTTACAAGTGAGGTCTTCCTTGGTCACCTGTTTAAAATAGCAACACTATCACCTCCAACAGTCACCCACCGTCTTTCCTCACAATGGTCTATTCTCCTTTGCTGTTTTTTTTCTCCATAGGATTTAACACCACCGGTTGTTGTTAAGTGCCATTGAATCAGTTCCAACTCATTGCAACCCTGTATAGGGTTTCCAAGGAACGGCTGGTTGGTTTGAACCGACCTTGTGATCCAGTGCTTATCACACAGTGTCACACCATCACCACCTAACACACTATATATTTTACTTCCTTATTTACTATCACTCCTCCCTATAGATTTTTATCTGCTTTGTTCACTTGCTGTGTCCCCAGCACTTAAAATAGTTGTTATTGTTAAATACCAAAAATCAGTTCTGACTGATAGTGACCCTGTATAGATTTCCAAGGAGCAATTGGGGTGTTTGAACCACCAACATTGTGGTTAGTTGATCCTACAGTGCCCCACCAGAATTCCCTTATAGGGGTTGTTATTGTTGTTGTTCTTGTTAAATTACGTCAAGTAAGTTCCGACTCAGCGACCCTGCAGAGGGTTTCCAAGGGGTGGTTGGTGGGTTTGAACCACCAATGTTGTAGGTAGCAGTCTAGTCCTTTTCCTACAGAGCCATACCAGGACCTCACATAATGTTCAATAAATGTTAACAGTTAACATGAACATGTCACTTTAAAAAAAGTAGTTTACATGGATTAATTTATTCACCAAATATTTATCAACTGCATATTATGTACTAACCACTTTATTGGAGTCCTGGTGTGGCTCTGTGGGTTAATGTGCTAGACTGCAAAGTCATTTTGATCCTCAAGGTCGGTGATTCAAGCTCACCAGTTGCTCCTAGGAAACCCTATACAGGGTCGCCATGGGTTGGAACCAACTCAACAGCACTTAACAACAGCAACAACTTTATTTGCATAGTCCTATCCCCTCAAGGGGTTGTGGCACTGTAGGATAAGCACTGGACTACTAACCACACACAAGGTTAGTGGTTCAAACCCACCAGGCTCTCCTCAGAAACTCTCTACAGGGTTGCCATAAGTCAGAAACAACTCGACAGCACTTAACAATGACAACCTGTGCAGGTGGAGTCCTGGTGTGGTGCTGTAGGATAAGCACCAGACTGCTAACTGAAAGGTCTACAGTTCAAACCCACCAGCTGCTCCTCAGAAACCCTATACAGGCTTGCTATGAGTCAGAACCAACTTGATGGTACTTAATAACAACAACCACAACCTTACTAGAAGAGTCCTAGTATGGTACTGTAGGGTAAGCACTGGACTGCTAACCATAAGATTGGTGGTTCAAATCCACCAGCCGGTCCTCAGAAACTCTCTACAGAGTCGCTATAAGTTGGAACCAACTCAATGGCACTTAACAACAATCTAACTAGAGGGTGTGACTCAAGTCACCACCGTAAGTTTCCTTTGAGGGCCTGGTCTGACTCCAATTTATAAGACTACTTTGGACAAGCTTGCTCTCTTGCCCTGGATCTTGCATCTGGCTCATTATGTCTGACCTCTAGTTTCTGGAACTTTTGACCCATTAACAGGACCTGATTCAACAGCTACCACAACCTCGTGCATCTAGGGTCTGTTGTCTGTAGCCTGACCTGCTGATTTGGGTTCCTCAGTGCCTGAGACTATGTGGGTAAGAAGATTCCTCCAAACTGATCTCTGAACTATGGATTTAGGACTTGCCAACCTCCACAATTGCATGAATCATATCATTTGACAATTGTGAGTTTTGTGAGACATTGCAGCATGTTGCAGAACTCTGGGACTTGAGGGAAAGGAGGATTGGTGATTGATATCAAGGACTATGGAGATATATATAACATGTTGGAAGAGTTGAACAGTTAGGATATCTTTAACCTCCACTTCATAGGGACTAGACTTGTGCTGATCTTTCTAAAAGAAATTATTAATGTACAAGGTAAATGTCTTCTTTATACTAAAGTCTTATTTATACTAAAGCTTTGACCTTCCGTAACCATTATGATCCCTTCCTGGGTCATAAAACAAATTATTTGCTCTGGTCTGCTAACCTAATGGTTGAACATTTAAACCCACCCAGCAGTACCATGGAAGAAAAATCCTAGTCATCTATTTCTCTAATGATTACAGCAAAAAAAAAAAAAAAAACTCTGTGGAGAAGTTTTACTCTGTAAAGCTTGGGTCACCATGACTCAGACTCAATGGCAACTAACCAACAACAAGGATCCTGGGTTGTAGAGGAAGATGAGAGGAGGGCCTGGGTTTACATCCTGATAAATACTTTCTTATGACAAAGTAAACAACTAAGATTTATAGCCTACCAATTACAAAGTACCTTCATTCCTAGCTAGCAAACTTCTGAAAAGTAAAAAGTAGTCATTCTCATGCGTTCACCTAGAAGCACTATGACTCAAAAATCATGATTTCCCTCAAGGTCATTCAGTACATATTCTCATGAGGGATTCAAATGCCTTCCATTCCAGTCCTGGGCTTCAGCCCTTTTAATTCATGGCACCAAGCCTCTCAATTCTTGTTGGTCTTTTCTTTGGGGATGGAGGTCATCCTATATGAAGGCAAGAGATGGACTGGATGACCTTGCATTTCTTGCCTTCTCTCCCAGGAAGGAGACCAGTTTTCTCCCATTACTGAGTTGCATTTTGCTAAGAAGTACCTGCCAGCAAGAGAACAAAATCAAGATTACATTATTTTGGATTATCTATGATTATTGCAAGGAGCTCTGGTAGCGCAGTGGTTACAAATCAGGCTGCGAACCTCATAGTTAGCAGTTCGAAACTACCAGCTGTTCCGCAGAAGAAAGATGAGGCTTTCTGCTCCCGTAAAGATTTACAGCCTTGGAAACACTGTAGTGGGTCTCTATGAGTCAGAAACGACTCCATGGCACATAACCACCATGATTATTGTAGGACTTATTCCATAAAGTTCCTCTGGCCCCTCAGAGCTGTGAAGCACAGCTGGGAAAGTCCTAAATGTGGGAAATTTGCCATGAGGATTTCAGGGGATAAAAGCCAACCTCCAAGTGCAATCCATCTCTAGAACATATGTTTATGGTGGTGGTGGTGGTGATGGTTACATGCCATGGTGAAGTCAATTCCTATTCATAGCGACCATGTATGGGGTTTCTGAAGCTGTAAATCTTTACAGGAGCAGAAAGCCTCATCTTTCTCTCGTGGAGTGGCTGGTAATTTTGAATATGTCTAGTTGAGGACAGGAAAATCTGGGATCTGTGTGGAGGTAGCCACAGGTGAAGTCCTGACTTTCAGAGCAGGTAAAGAGGATGCACTGGGAGTTATCAGGAACCATACTTGCCAGAGAAGCATTATTTAAAATTTTTATTATGACAAAGTTCAAGCATACACAAAGGTAGAGAGCATAGTCTGTGAATCCCTGTACACTCATCACACAGATTCAACAACTATTAAAATTTTGTCCTGCTACACCTGTTGCTCTATCATTTTGTTATTGGCTGAAATATTTAAAATTAAGTGTCATTTTACTCTTTATTGCAGTATGCATCTCTAGGAAATAAAGATTACATTACCCAAAATCATTTTTACATTCAACTGATTAGTTAAATGCCCCCCAACTGTCTTAAAATGCCTTTTTGCAGTTGGGTTGTCCAAATCAGGAACCAAACAAGGGCCACATGTTCCATTCAGTAGTTGTCTTTTTTTTTTTTTTTTTTAATAAGTCTCCTTGAACTTTCTTCTGCTAGTCATTGACCTGCTGAAGAAACTAGGTCAGTCTTCCTTTAGGATATCCCACATTCCAGCTGTGTCTGTTTGCTTCCTTGTTGTGTTGTTTAATTTGTTCCTCTATCCCTGTATTTCCTATTTAATAGGAAGTTAGCTCTAGAGGCTTGATTAGTTTTGTTTGTTAAAATTCCTTCATAAGTAGTGTTGAGTTCTTCATATTGCATACCATTAGGAGGTACATGGTGTCTAGGTGTGCCCCTTTTAGTGATGCTAAGATTCACCAATGGAGTTAGGTGGTGACAACTTGATTCCACTATTTAAAGTTCTCCAATCATCCTTGACTTTGTCCATCGATAATTCTCAATCCACTATCTGATTTGGAATTATAAAAAAGTGATATTTCCAATTCCATGTTTCATTTGGTAGCTAGAATTCTTCTGTAAATAAGACATCTTCTCAATCAATTAAGAGATATTTGATTACCCTGCAATATAGTTTATACAGACAGAACAGGCAGCATACATGCTTTATTCTTTTTCTTTTTCATTGCCAATTTCCAGAATAGGAAATTTTAAGAATAGGGTTTGAGATTTTTTAAAAGATTTAAAACCTGAGAAGGGATGGATGACTTGGCTAGTGGGTGGGGAAGAAGGGGTTATTCTCGTAGCTGTGTCCAGTCCTTGCTCCCTTCAGTATATGAGGTGTACATGGGACAGACAGACTCTGGAAGTCTTAATGTCCTACTTCTAGGGAAGCAGTGAAGTGGACATGACACACACAGGCCTGCTATGCAGACAGCTGCAGGACCCAGTGAGACATAGATAGAGATGGAAAAACAGAAAGTGAGATAAGAAGGTAAAAACAAAACAAAACTAGACATAGAAGAGAGGGAGACAGACAAAAAAAGGGAAATTGAAATAGAATAGGTATGAAATGCACCCAGAAGCTAGTAGGACAGAAAAGCAAAGTGATAAGGGGTGGATAGAAAACCTATAGAAGAAAACAACAACAACAACAACGAGATATCACCTCACACACAGAAGTTCAAAAATGCAGAGGACAATAAATGCTGGCAAAGATGTGGAGAGACTGGGACCCTCCTACATGGTTGGTGGGAATGCAAAATGCTCCAACCACTCTGGAAAACAGTATGGTGCTCCCTCAGAAAGTTGGAAATAGAAATACCTTATGATCCAGCAATTCTTCTTTTTGGTATAGATCCAAAGAAATACAAGCCATAATATGAGTAGATATATGCACACCAATGTTCATAGCAGCACTATTCACAATAGCAAAAGAATGGAGACAGCCTAAGTGCTCATCAAAACAAAATAGCAGTTTGATTGGCTACTACAAGAATAAGTACGTTGTTTGCCGGAAAGCCATCAAGGCAAGCAATCAATTACCTTCAGTACAAACCCTCCTCTAAGACTGAAACTCAAAGGGAACACATAAACATGAATGTAAGCTTTTTTGGCGACCACATTGTTCTACTGGTGAGTGGAAGTGGGGGAAAGGCAACAATGAAGAAATGGGCTGAGTTAACCACGTTCCATCGACTCTCATTGACCTGGAGATGAGAGAAGAGGAAGGGATTTTTGGTCCAAAATGTGGCGAGACCTGGGGAAACCTGAGCCCATGGACAAGGACATAGCCATGGTGGGCTAGAGTTGAGAGTGAAGCATCCAGCAGACATGAGGGGAGATGTACAAGAACACCCATATTTGCATATAGTACCCATTTGACCAGGAGTCCTGGTGTGGTGCTGTGGGTTAATGCGTCAGACTGCAAAGTCCTTTGAACTTCAAGGTCAGTGGTTCACACTCACCAGCTGCTCCTTGGAAACCCTATACAGGGCTGCTATGGGTCAGAATTGACTCAACGGCACTTAACAACAACAACCCATTTGGCCTACCCTTGATGGCTTGATAACCAGAATTCAACTAGAGGAAGATTTTAAAAATGAGAGTAAATTGCTACAATTTGAAGAACTTGACCTATACTCATGGAGGTTGTTGTTGTTGTTGTTATGTGCCGTGGAGTCGGAACCGACTCATAGCGACCCTGTACAGGGTTTCCGAGGGTGTAAATCTTTACGGGAGTAGAAAGCCTCATCTTTCTCCCGCGGAGCAGCTGGTAGTTTCGAACTGCTGACCTTGCGGTTCACAGCCCGAGTCGTAACCACTACGCTACTCATGGAGGTAGTAGCTCAAAATACCAACAGAGAGGGAAGGAGTCATCACATCAAATATCACTGCTATCCCTTCTGTATACAGGTAGATAAGGATGGGCAACTTAGACATTGGCTACCTAAAATGAGGAAGCGATAAAGGCACGAAGTGACTGGCTTACTAATTTTTGAAGAGGTAGTAAGTATAGTTTAAAAGCAGGGAGAAATAGAGTCCCCACTGAATAGTTTTCATCTTGTTTAGATGGGTCTGGTGAAAAGAGATGGGGATAAGATTCATATGATTGAATAGTGCATAATTGTTATCATGACAAATTGCGACTGTCACAATTGTAAAGGTAGAAGTTTTGTAACAAAAATGGGGGAGCAGTTAATCTTACAGTCCAGAAACAGAGGACCCTAGGACCATCAAGGGAGAAGAGCACAAGCGGAATGTGGGAGTCTATCCAGAGAAGCAGCAAGCCAGAGATGAAGGTAGAGATGGGGACATGGAGAGAGGGAGCAGCTGAAGACTCTAAATTCAGGGAATTAGAGACTCTGATAACTGGCAGCCAGGAGGAAGGCTTGTAGAATGTGTCCTTTGGTGGTATAAATTATTATATATGCCTGAATGTTAAAAAAAAAAAAAAAATTATAAAAGAGCTAAAATGAATAGAGAGAAATACTGTTAACTGATGGATTATAATCATTGTAATGAAACAAAGTGTATGATTTGTTTAATGTAAAACTGATTACCTGCACTGTAAACTTTCACTCACTCAATTCATAATAAAAAATTTTTAAAAAAGAAAAGAAAAACTATAGAAGAAAACCAATATGAAGACAGAGATTGAGACAGGGAAGAAGACAAGCAAAATACATTAATAGGTTACACTGATTTTAAATTATAAGGGAAAATAGCAGGGTAGAGAGTGGGGAAAATAAATATGGAGACACAAACTAGGTGAAAAGAGGCCCTGCTAGTGCAATGGGTTAAACATTGGGCTGCTAACCACAAGATCAGCAGTTCAAATCTACTAGGTACTCCAAGGAAGAAAAATGAGGCTGTCAGCTCCTGTGGAGATTTAGTCTCAGAAACCCTAAGGATCAGTTCTACTATTTTTTTTTTTCCTTTCGTCCTCCCTCCCTCCCTCCCTCCCTCCCTTCCTTCCTTCCCTCCCTCCCAGCACTCGGCCTCAGGCGCCTGCGGGACGACCTGGAGCGCTCCAGGGGCACCACCAAAGGGCCAGTCGAAACGCACACGTGCAACCCAGGTCAAAAGCACAGTACGGTAGGCGGGACTGCCTCGCCACCACATCACGGAAGCAAGGCCTGTCACCCAGAGGAAGAGCGAGGGATGACTGCTCGGTCAGAGGACCACACTGCCACCGCTGCTGATGCCGTGAAGCAGGGCGAGGTCAGGCGGGAGGCCGCACCCCTGGCCTCGCCCCCATCACGCACTGGCGGCAAAGTGAGAGGGAGAGAAAGCAAGGGGCTCGCGGGCAGAGCAAGAAGAGCGGTCCCTTTCGACACGAATGTCCGAATGTCTGTCCCTTGTCTGACGCGGCTTAGGCCCGGGCCTGGGAGAGCACGAAGGAACCGCAAGGATCCGATTTGTTCTACTCTTATAGTTCACTATGAGTCGGAATTAACTCAACGGCAGAGGGTTGGGTTGGGTTTGAAAGTTGGATGAAGGCAGAATGTCCTAGAGAAAGAAGGAAATAAATGGAGAGAGTGAAATAGAAAGAGAGAAGGAAAGATGGAAGAAAAAAAGGGAAGAACAGAAAGTCCCAGTGCTCTCAAATTAAAGATCCAGTCCTGGGAAGATGCCTGGGTGTCTCAGTTTCAACTACCACTTGAAGGCTTCTCCAGTCTCCCACTCCCACCCTGAGGACCAGGGTTTATGTCTAGCTATATGAGGAGCTCTGGTGTGGCACTGCGGGTTAATTTGCAGGACTGCAAGGTTGGTTTGAACCACAAGGTTGGCAGTTCAAGCTCACCAGCCACTCCTCGGAAACCCTATACAGGTTCACTGTGGGTTGGAACCAACTCAATGGCACTTAACAACAACAACAACAACAATATGAGGTTGAAATAATTGGAAACCTGAGTCAAGAGTTTCTGACTTACCTCATCCCACCAAGCCAGATGAACATGGATGTCACAGATAGGATTATTGCTGCAAGACTGAGGTCACCAAGCTGAACAAGCTCACAGAGATATGAAAGACATACGTCTAGGCAGAAAGAGGCTTGTTCTAAGAAGCTAAAGACCACAAAGGCTTGAGGGATGGGAGGAAGGAGCCAAGAACGTTCTGCTCAGTCTCTTGTTTTGGTCCAAAAGTCACTGACCTTCTTTGCTTGACCCAAGGGTCAATCAGGGAGATGGACCCAAGGACAAGAAGTGACCCCTGAACAAAGGACCCTCTACCTCTTTTAGTAGAGGAGACAATTTTATCCAAATGATTTGCAAAGGAGACCAACAGAGAAGGGTCTCCAATGGAGTCTGACTAAGGGGAAGAAATGGTCAACTTGCTCACCTTCAGGGGCCATCGGAAAGGCTCTGAGAACATTTTCCAAAAGTGGTAGAGGAGGAAGTTCTGCAGTCATTGGGAACTCACCCCAAAACTGACTTCAAAGCAGATCCCCCTCTCACCCACCAAGGACAGAGGGAGAGACCTGCTGCCTCTACCTCCTTCAGTGAGGGGCTGACTGCCCCCTCTAGCCTGCCTCCCCATGCCCTTTACCCTGGCTGGGATAAGGAGTTAGAGTGGGATAGGGGAAGGAGAAAGACTCTGAAGGCAGCTAGAAAAGGGTTCTGGGGGACTGATAATTTTTCAGGGAGTCAGCAGTCCACCTATACTATCTGGCAATGCCCCTGAGAGGTGTGTGGTCTCCTAAAGCAGCAACTGCAGTGGCCAGAGATGCCTGGAGAACCCCATGCAAGCCCTTGGCCACGGTCACATCTGTTAGGCAGTCCAAGCAGATGGGATAGGTAGCTGAGCCCTTGAAGCAAGGGTAAATGGGGCAAGGTGGGAGGGGGCAGCAGATCAAGGGCAGAGAAGTACAGGTACTGCAGGACATCTGAGGACTAATCAGGAATGGACAGGCAGGGCAGGGAGGGTAGGAGCAGAAACAGGGTGGGCCACGAAGACTGAGGCAGGAGGGGCAGGTAGCTGCATAAGAGGGACAGGCTGGGCAAAGGCAGGCACAGACAGAGGGGGCACAGGACAGGCAAGGAGAGGCAGCTGGTGGGCCATGCCCAGAGGGCGTAGCAGGCTGTTGGTGGGCAACCTTCCTGTTTCGAGGCTCCACCCGTAGTCCCAAAGAGAAGTCCATTCAGCTTCAGGAGCAGTCAGGCTTGGGACTGAAGGACGGGCAGGGAGATTATTCGGGCAGGGATAGGGCAGGATTAAGCCTAATCCTGACATACTGAGCCTTGCTGATCCTACTGGGAGCTCAGCCCTCCCCTTTCTAGTCCTCCCAGTTCTGCCTGGCAGTGATTTGGGGTTGGCTACCCTCCCCTTCACCGAAAACCCTCCAACAGCACCAGACCAGAACACGTTCTTCAAATATGACGTGCGCTTTCACGCCTCCTGTCCTTTGTTCACGCTGATCCTTCTGCTTGCACTGCCTTTTTTCTTTTCTCCACCTGGCAAGTTCCTTCCCCTGGGAAGCTTTTCTCTTCATTCAATCAAAAAGTATCTCTTCAGCCCCAGGCACCTACCACCTGCTTGGGTGACGTTCCCTGCCGAGCACACTCCAATTTTGATGGCCAGAACAGCTGCTTCAGGCCCCCCTGCAGCCCACGGAGGGGACTTAGGGTAAAAGCAGCGGCATAGCAGCAGCACAAACACTTGAAGACTGAACCAGGGATATTGGTGGGAGATGGGATGCCTAGATTTGGGGAATGTGTGGTGCTGGGGCCGGGGGTAGGGGAGGTCAAGGCCTGACAGTCCCTGATCCCTGGGAGACTGACAACCAGCCAGGGCAGTTATTATTTGAGGATCTATTATGCATCACACACTGGCATGGATGGTGGATAAAACAACCACATGTCCTCACTTATGAAGTCTTCATAAGAGAGAAAGGTGAGGCACGGGGAGACAAAAAAGCAGGTAAACAAAGGAGCAAATTAGCTTATTTCAGAGCATAAGCATAGCTATGAAAAGGCAGAATGAGATGATAGAAAGTGACTCAGAGATGCATCAGTCAGCAGGGGCAGCCAGACAGCCCTTCACCACTTTGGGAGAGGTATAGCCTATGAAGCACCAGTGGTTTTAAGGCAAGCTGCCTGAGGCAAGATGGAGTCCAAGAAGGTTGAGCTCTGGAGAAAAATAAAGCTGAAACTGGGATAAGGAATAGCAGAGGTTGCTATCTAAAATGGGATGATGAGGGAAGTCACTGAGAAGTGACTTTTTTAGACCTGAAGGAAGTGAGGGAGAGAGCCATGGAAATAACTCCTGGGAGAACATTCCAGAGACAGGGTGATAGCAAGTACAATGAGCAAACAGGAGCATGATAAATGACACAGGGCAGAAAGTAAGGCAGAGGTCCCATCACGCAGGGCATTTGGAGCCATGGCAAAGAATCTGAATCTTAGGCCAAATACTGGAGGATTTTAAGCAAAGTGTCTTGTCTTCTTGTCCTACACCTGTCGCTGGTTAGAACATTTTTCCTCCTGTGTAACTGGCACAACCCCTTTGGAAAACAGTTTGGCATTATCTGTTCCAATCAAGCCTGTACATCCTACGCTTTGACTCTTATTTCTGTCCCAGAAACAACTCTTGTCTCTAAGAATGTGCATAGCATTGTTTATAAAAGTCCAACCTGAAAACAAATAAAACACTCATCAACAGTACAATGAAAAAAAAAAAATACCCCAAAAGTGGTATATTCATGCAACTGAATACTATGCAACAACAAAAATGAACAAAACACAGCTTTGTGCCATAACTTGGCTGTATCTTCCAAACAAGATGTTGAGCAAAGTAAGATACAAATGAGTAATGAGCAATACAGTATCATTTTATTTATATAATCCTTAAAAATAAGCAAAATTAAGCAATTTTATTTAGGGATACATACATAGGTTCTGAAGGAGCTCTGGTAGCATAGTGGTTTTGAACTGGACTGCTAACCTCAAGGTCAGCAGTTCAAAACTACCAGCAGTTCCACAGGAGAAAGATGAGGCTTTCTGCTCCCATAAAGATTTACAGTCTTGGAAACCCTATGCAGGGTCGCTGTGAGTCAGAACCGACTCCGTGGCACACCACCACCACCACCGCCAACATAGGTTCTGAGTCCTGGTGTGGCACTGTGGGTTAATGCACTGGACTACAATGTTAGTTTGAACCACAAGGTTGGCAGTTCAAGCTCACCAGCTGCTCCTTGGAAACCTGTATACAGGGTCACTATGAGTTGTAGACAACTAGACGGCACTTAACAACAATGGTTCTAAAACTATAAAGAAAAACAAGGACAAAATTATCCTGAAAGTCAGGAGGTAGCTATGTCTTAGGAAGGGAGGAAATTATGAGCTGTACACATGGGGAACTTTTAGAGCGCAGAAAATGTTATTTCTTGGCCTGGATGACAGTTAACTCTATTCTTTTCCCTATTGACAGATATCTATATACTGGATACATACAGAGAAAACAGAAATACTGCTTCTTTCTTTGCTCCATGGCACCGTTTAATCTGTATTCTGAAGTTTGACAGTTCCTAATCTATGTGCCCACCTTTCCCAGTTGATATTGAGGATAGTGACCTTCTTGGTATTTTTGGCACCTGTCAGTAGCTGGCATACAGCAAATAATCAACTTTTGCTGAATTTCATTTAATTAAAGCCCAAAGTCTCTCATCCCATGGAGAGGTAAGCAGTTTCAGGATCGGGAAGTATGTTGTAGTGAAGGGAACTCAGGACCACCAAAACTTGGGTTCCCATTTCAGCTCTGCTACTACCTAGCTTGGAGTCCTGGTGTGGCGCTGTGGGCTAATGCATCCAACTGCAAAGTCATTTGAACTGCAAGGTCCGTGGTTCAAGCTCACCAGCTGCTCCTTGAAAACCCTATACAAGGTCACTATGGGTCGGAATCGACTCGATGGCACTTAACAACAACAACAACTACCTAGCTTTGTGATATTGGGCAAGTCACATAGCTTGTCGGGTTCTGAATTTCTTCCTCTAGAAAATAAGGATGATAATTGCCTACCTCTCTAAACTGCTATGTGGACTCAATAAGATAATATACATACCTAGCACAGTGTCTGCACAGAGTGGGTACACAACAAAGAATAATTTTTCAACACCTACCACCTTAGTCCCACATTTTTTCTTCAGAGGAGACCACCAGAAGAGGCAGCCAGACATCAAAAATGTCCCCAGAGGGTGGGCTCACGTCCTTAGAGCTAACGAAGGGATTTAGTCTGGCAGACAGGAAGATCCACTTAAGTTGAACAGAACCCAGGTCGTTGATGGGAGTTGGCAAAGGAGGCAGGACGCCCAGATTTGGGGAGTTTCCATCAAGGGGAAGTCCCAGGTATGGGTGCAGGGGTGCCAGGCTGGCCCCAACCAACACCTTGGCTCTAGGAGATGTGGGCACAGGAGGAAAGTGGGCCAGTGTGAGACTGGAACTTAACCTCATTGGTCCCATGACCTTCTTGCCAACTCTGGAGGAGGTGTAGTCAAAGAGGGGCTTGTTCCTTCCAAAGGACCCTTATTTCTAGCTCCCTCTACTTTCTTAAATCTTGGATGGAAACTTGGTATCTGGGCAACAGGAACTGGAAGTCCTTCAGTGAACAGAGAAGCGATATCCCCCAGCCCTTGGACAGAGGTTGGGTGCAGACAGCCACGCCCACACATAGGAGACACCTTGGAGTACTCACCTCATACACACTCCAGGCAACCATGGGAGGCAGACATGCTCACTCCAGGGAATGGAACAGGTCAGGGCTGGATCAGGAGGGGGAGGGGACGTGGAGGGGTCAGGGATTGGTAGAGCAGGCTCAGAGTAGAAGGCTTTTCTGTCTGTTTAGGCTCCAGCTAGGCAAATGGAGGAATCCCTCAACCCAGGGGATTTGCCAGTTTGGGTCTTGTTTTCTGTGGGATAATCTCAGAAGCTAAACCTGTGGACTGTCTCTGTCTCCCTTTCTGGGGAAAGAGATGAAGGAATTATTCCAGGGCAGGGTCACAGGTGTCTCAGAGTCCTGCTTTGATGATTAGGAGGTATTTTCCACCTCTCCCTTGTGACTTAGCAAAATCCAAGAAGAGAGCCCCTCTCTTTTTCTGGGGCATTAGAGTGGCTAAAAGCCAGGACCCTGACTCCAGGGTCTTTACATATACTCTTCCTTTCCTTCTCTTCAGTCTCCTCCTTCCTTTTCCCCAGAAGCCTTTTATTATCTCCCAGTTGGGGAGAAAAATCCTACTTCTACCCATTCTCATGGAGTCTTGGTGTGGCACTGCAGAATAAGCAGCACTGGACTACTGCCAGTTCAAACTCACCAGACACTCCTTGGAAACCCTATACAGAGTCGCTAGGAGTGGGAACTGACTCGAAGACACTTAACAACAAACCATTCTCATATGTGACTATGCACGTGGATATCCCAGTTGCGGCTTTGTGGATTCTTTGATAAACGTCTGATTTGCCCACCAGACTATAAACCTGCCAGGGTTCACAAGAACCATTATCTGGGTTACACAGTAGATGCTTAATAAAGATTTGCTGAATTAGTGAACGGTGCATGCTCAGGGAAGACATTCTTAGAATTGTTTAGGCTAGTCCTGAGTTTCCAAATCCAGGCCTTGTTCTATTTGGGCAGTACTGGGCCTGGTAAGGACCATCAACACACAAACTAACCCTAATCTGGCACACAGCAAAATAGGCTGGCATAGGGATAGAACTGAGTAAGTACTGGGATAGAGTTGGCACCAGTCTTGGCACAAAGTAGACCTAGGGGGAGGAGGTGGGAAAGGAGGGGAGGAAGGGAAAAAAGAAGACCCATGTTGTACAAAACATGTTTTCATCATGCGTTCCCTGGGTGCTCTGGTCTCCAAGCCCCGACAGCACTTCCGTGCCTTAATGATGTCCTTGGGGGTTGTAACACAGCTTCTCCCCGCCCCTGCAGACATCTGCCAGCCACCTCTGAGCATGGCACAGGACATCTCCCACAGCACCAGACGGGGCCTGGAAAAATGGTCTAGTCAATATCCTCATGCTGGTGAGGAGGGGACAAGGGTGAACATTAAGGGTAGGCAATGTAGGAGTCAGGGCAGGTGAGACAGCCGTCTGTATTCTTTTCCTTTCCTCATAATCTCTCCTTTTCTCTATGATGAGGGGAGCAAAGGAAGCCCCCCCAAGATATCATCTATCCAAGTTGCCAGGGTGATAGAATGGGAGGGCCTTTCCTCAAACCTGCTGTCAGAATCCTGGTCAGAACCCTGGATCCATGGCAGGATGGGGAGTGGAAGGCAGGGAGAAAATGAGTCTGAACCCCTTATGACACCCCAGTTGTTGGGTTCTGGGGAGGGGCAGTAGAGGGGGCAGAAGTGACAGTGGAGATCTGCCCCCCAGCACATCTGGGCATCACTCCCTGGCTGCTGTGGTTGACTGGAGACAGAAGTGATTACCAAGATGAATAGATGGACAAACACCCACCAGAGACAAAGACAGAGGCAAACAGGGCAGACAGACAGATAAACCAAGGAAGATGAAGAGGAGAGCAAAGCCAAATGAAATCTCTTCGTTTTGAGGCTACCCCAAGTGTTTTGTCCTGTTTTAGCTTCCCTGTCCCCATTTGCTACTCCGGACACTCAGTCTTACAGCTCCAGCTCTTGGCCTCCAGACTCAGTTCTGAACCCCTCTGAAGAAAGAGAGAGAGCTGAGAGAGGCGATCCCACCAGGGAACGCACGCGTCATGGGGGTGGTGCCTGGTTCTGTGTCAGGATGCCCAGCCAGGGAGGGAGTGGTGCCCTCGCCTGGTTCCTGAGGACAGGAGACTCATTCACTGTAAACCAAGTACAGATGTGCTGGATGGGGGGGGGGGGGGGGAAGGGGGGAGAAATTAGGGCCACATTCCCAAACCGCAGCTGAGCCTGCCCTCCATCTCTTCTTCCGCCTGCCACTACCAGGGCAGGAGGGGTTAACTTTGCAGCCTCCTGGCAGGAGTCCTGACACACAGGCGGGCTGCCATCCCACCCCAGCTTGGAAGCCTGGGTCCAACTCTCTGACACCCGCCCCTCCCACACTGCTGAGAGTTGCTCCCAGGGTAACCAAGCAAAGTCAACAGCAGCCAGGCCACCTGGGGACGGGACCCTGGAGTACCTATTCCTAGTTCTTCCCATCCCTGGAGTAAAAAGGAAGGCCTTGTCTCTACCTCCATTGACATGTCCAGGCTCTCCTGAGGTGGCCACAGCATGCACCTTCTCTTCCCTCTATTTATCCAACTCTGACTACTCAAAGTGGCCTTTCCCAGGAGGGAAGACACCAGGCCCCCAGGGTGGCGATGAGGACAGAGCAGAGTAATTCCAGTACGGAAAATGTGATGTGACCCAGGAGTCCAAGTCTCCAGTGTGGGCCACCCTGGGAGTGTTACTGAGGAAGGCCCTTTGTGTACCTCTCTCTAGACTAGCCCAGTCCCTACTACTGCTCCCTACTCTCAGTTTTCTCCATTCCCACCCTTACTCCCTGGGGGAGTGTTTGGGGTCCATGCACAGTTTGGACTTCAGCCCCCTTTTTTCTCTTGCTCTGTGATGGTCATGCTGAAATCAGACACTGTCCCCATCAGACACTGACTCTGGGCAAGCACGTACACACACACATACACACCCAGAGTCAACAACATTCATGGAGCATCTACCAGGCAGGCAGGCAGGCAGGCACTGGTTAAGGCAGACACACACGCTCTGCCTGGGCTCTCTCCCTCACACCCAGCCCAGGACTCCTCCCACTCCCAGCTCCATAGTTCCCCCAGCCCTCTACCCTAGTCTTTCCCACTCCAGATCCAAGTCTAAAGGTGGGGACAACATTGACAGCCAGAGACCTAACTCCTGAGCTTACTCAGCCAGGGCGAAAGGGTGGTCTGTGTGCCCACAATCTCCTGTAGTTTGCTCTTGGGACCATCGGACCCTCTGGCATAGGCAAGGGAAGTGAGAGACTACTTAGAGCTTCAGTTAAGGCTAAGCAGAGCATAAGGATAATGGTATCACTCTACTACCCCTGGGAGGACATGGGGTACAGCCCCTATTGCCTATCCTGGAGAGGTAGGAGGGACTGGCATCACCCAACCACAGCCTGGCCACAGACAACCCAGCCAGTCCCCCCAAATGGCAGGAAGGAGAAAAGTGCCAGGGAGAAAGAGTAGCATCATGGGGCTCAGGACACTGACCTCCTCTGCCAGCTTTGCCCGGCCTCTCAGAGGATGGAGCCACAGAAGCCCAGCAAATGGGAGGGGCAGAGACCCAGGCGTCCTGGGCCGCCCCGCCCAACCCCCCTCCCACACCCCACCCCCGCCCCCCAGCCCCAGGGCACCGAAGAGGGAGCCGGGCAGGGGCAGGCGGCAGGGGAGGGAGGAGCGAGGGCGGGAGGGGGAGGAGGGAGCCGGGCAGGGAGGGAGGTAGGGGGTGGGGAGGGAGAAAAAGAAAGAAAATATTTTCCGTGTCCCCGCCTGCAGAGTCAGTGTGCGGTTTGGGAGAAAATGTGTCGGATATTTTGGGGCGGTCACGTGGGCGGGCGGGCTCCGAGAGGCCCCGGGACAGTCCCAGCCTAGAGCCATGCCCCCCCGAGAGCCCCCCATTACCACGAGTCCCTGACACTGCGACGCTCCATCCCGCCATCGCCCGACGCCGGGACATCGGGGCTCCGAGGCCTCCCTTCCCCCTCCCTTCCCTTCCAGGTGAGTCAGGCGGGGAAGCAGGCTCGCCCGCCGACTCGGACTCCCGCGTCCTCCGACGCGGTGGGCTGGGGGAGGGGGCTCTTAGGAGCCGGGTCGTTCCCTCGGCTCTTGTTAAGCTGTCCGTAGGGCTTAAGGGGGCTTCCTGCCGGGACATGGGGTTCAGCTGTAGTGTGCTGGGAATGGAGAAGCTTTTGCGAGAAACTGGGGATAGGGTAGGTTATCAACTTTTCATTTTTCTGCGTACGGGGGGCAGGACATTCGGGGAAGGGTCTTCAGTCAGGGGGCGTCTCTCCTATTTTTGTGCTTGGAGTATGAGCGAAGATGGGGTTTCCTCCCGTAGGGACGGACTGTCCTCTCTCAGCCTTCCTTGGGGGTCCTAAGTGGTGAATTTCATGGTCCAGACTAGTCCAAGTGGAATGGCAGGCATTTGGAAGGGTAAGAGACCGATCCTTGGTAAATGATCTTGGCCCTCTGGGTCCAGGAGTTTGGATAGGATAGGGGTCTGTGAAGTTTCTTTGGACCACCAGTTGAGGGTTTCCTCTGACGTATCCCCAACCACTAGTATCAGTTGTGGCTCCTTCTAGACGAGGTGAGGGACTCCTCTGAAGCCCAAATGGAACAAAGGAAGAGCCAGAAGACCACGGGACAGGTACCCGGAGTCATAGTCCCAGAACCACACTGACACTGCCTTTCTATCTTTAGCAGTTACAGCCCAGTCCCCTCAACCTGACTCAGTATGTAGGAGGGAATCTCTGCAGGTGGCCAGAGGGTAAGAGTGTGCATGGTTGGGGGCCAGAGGGAATGCTGGGGAGCTAGAAGAAGGATCTTTAAGGCAAGAAGCTGAGGAGTCTGTGTCCCTTCAGGATCTATGTCCAGGGTGACTGGAATCCCAGCCCTCAAGTCTAAGACTCCTGCCCTTAACCATCACTCCTCAGATGCTATTGAGGTTAAGGAACACAGTCAGTACCTTACATCCCTGAGGCAAGAAAAGAAGAGAGGAGGGTGGGAGAGGAATATGGAGGGAGTGTGTGCTGGGTGTTCAGGGTGTCTTTTCCCAAATAGACATACACATAGACGCATACACATACACACACAGACTGTGGCTCACAGCCTGGTAGGCAATACAGGGCACGCCCCCCCTCAACCAGGCACACCCCCACCTGGCTCAGAAAGCCACCTAACTGGCACCTCCAGTTCCCCCCTCTGCCCCACCCTGCCCGTGCCCTCCGATGCCCACACACATTCCACTGGCATTGCCTGCCTGCCTCCTGGGCACTGCCCCTCCCTGGGGCTAGTGGGGTGGAGGGAGGGCACCTGGGGATGAGAGGTGGAGACTCAAGGGTCTGGACTCCCCCAAGGGTGGCACAAGGCCAAGGAAACCTGGGTTGCTGGTGCCTCTTGGGGAGCAGGCTGGGGGCTCAGGCTAGAGCAGAGGATGCCTGGGTTCTCCGCCCAGGCTGGGGATAGGGTCATGGAAAAAGGTGGTCGTGTTTATATAGAGGGGAGGGGGGCAGCGGGTGGAGAGCAGCCGACAAGAGCGGCTTTGTTCCAGGCTCTGGAGCGGGCAGGGCAGCAAGGAGATGCCCCCCCCCCCCATCCGGCAGCCCCCTTCATCCATGCCCTCCCTTCAGTTCCACCTCAGCTCTAAGAGAAACAGCTTTGTAAGAGCCCCTTCCCCTAATCAGCCCCTCTCTGGGGTGGCATCTCAGAAGTGTTCTCTCTGTTCCACAGTCTCCCAAAGAACTAAAGTTTCTGGGTCCCTAGTTTAGGATTTCCTTTTGCTCTCTGTACCACTGTCTTCAATTCTATGTGTCTTCCTCTACCCTGTACTTGAGACCCTCTTCTTCCCTTCCTAGCCAAGGCAGAGAAATTTAGATTGACATAGAATGAATCTCTGCCCTCTTCCTCTCATCACCTGATCCCCAAGTCCCTCTCTAAGGCAAAATGGAAGGAAAGCCAGGGAGAGGTGGCCTGTCTTGGCTATTTATGAACCTATTCCCTAGTAAGGCCCAGAAGTCTGAGCATCCCTGTCTGTTTAGGAGCCCCCTCTGAAGTGTAGCCCTCTTGCCTCAACCTTCAGGTCTCACTATCTCAAGTAGAGGCACTTCCCAAGCATAGCTGAGTCTCAGGAAGATTTTTTTTTTTGGGGGGGGTTCTAGTAGCTTCTCACCCTTGCCATTGGAGGGGTTAATCCACTTGGAATGTGGCCCAGCCTGTTGGCCTGTTGAGATATGGCCTAGGAGACTCAGGGGCCCCCGGACTCCTGGCTCCACCTGGGTTTTACCAGGGACAGGACTTTAGGGAATAGAGGAAAGAAAATGAGAAGGACCCTAAGGGTTTAAAACTCAGACAGTTAGGGCCTAGGGCCCTGAGGCACTGGGCTAAAAAGTCTGAGTGAGGGTGCTGGGTATACGGATAGTGCCTCCTGAGGGAGCATGGGATGCTTCATGCTTTGGAGCTGAGTGAGGGGTGATGGTATTAGGGTCTGAGTTTCAGCAACTTTCATAACAATTTAATTTCAGGGGCTTGAAGGCCAAGGTAGGTGAGGGATATTGTTGTCAAATTTGTTCAGACTCATAGTGACCCCATATAGGGTTTTCGAGGAGCAGCTGGTGGGTTTGAATTGCTACAAAGACTGAGAACTATTGATAGGAAAAAGATGTAGAAATACCCATCACCAGTGTGGCGCTGTGGGTTAATGCGCCAGACTGCAAAGCCGTTTGAACTGCAATGTCAGCGGTTCAAGCTCACCTGCTGCTCCTCGGAAATCCTATACAGGGTTGCTATGGGTCGGAATTGACTCAATGGCACTTAAAAACAACAACAGCCTCTAAACCCTGGAGTCCTGATGTGACATTGTGGGTTAATGCACTGGACTGCAAAGTTGGTTTGAACTGCAAGGTCGGCAGTTCAAGCTTACCAGCCACTCCTCAGAAACCCTACACAGGATCGCTATGGGTGGGAACTGACTCAATGACACTTAACGACCTCTGAGCCCTGGTTTGGCACTATAAGATACACACTGGACTGTTAACTGCAAAGTTGATGGTTCAAACCCACCAGCTGCTCCTCAGAAAACCTATACAGAACCATTGTGAGTCAGAACTGACTTGACAGCAATTAATAACAACAAACCTACCTACTACGTAATGTCTATGTGTTGCCTTCTCTGTTGTCTGTCTCTACCCTTCTACTTATCAGCTCATTATGATTCTGGCTGGTGAAAGAGGTGTCCAAGCCTGGGTGACTCTCCCTTTTCAGCCCACTAGATCCCCAAAGTAGTGGGTGGTTCTGGGACTCCTAGGAAAGTCAGCCTTTTTCTGTCCGAGCATCAGAAGAGGACACACCAGTCTGGGCCAAGGATTATGTTTTTCTGTCTTCCCTCTTCCCCTACTTCTCTCTTGGATTCAAGTTAAAAAGTGTCATGTCAGGGGACAGACTACGTTTGGGGTAGGAGAAGATGCAACAAGGGCTTTCCAAAAGCAGGGAGCCCAGGAAAGAAAAAGAAAAGCAAATGAAAAAGCAAAGGAAGGAAAGAGCTAAAGCAAGGAAAAGAGCTCCCTGGCATTGTATCGGGTACAAAGCAGAGGTTCCTTTCATCAATACCTGTAGAATTGAAGGGCTGGGTTCAAGAGAGGTTAGAGAGTGGTGGATAATTGGAGATAGAGCTGAATTGGGAGGGGAAATGAAGTATTGAGGAAGAAAGAGAAAAGGAAATGCTAATTAAAAGAGAGAATGGAGAAAGAGAAGGTACAAAGAAAAATATGAGACAATTATGTAGTATTTGGAGTCCCTGGGTGATGCAAACAGTTAATGTGCTCATCTGTTATCAGAAAGGCTAAAAGTTTGTGTACACCCAGAAGTATCTCAGAAGAAAGGCCTGGCAACGTATGCCCAAAAAATCAGTCACTGGAAACTCTATGTAGCACAGCTCTACATGGGTTGCTGACTCCATGACAACTGATTTATATACCATTTAGTATGTGCCTTGCATTATTTTAAGCACTTTACATGTATTAGTTTATTTAATCTTAATAATAATTTTATGATCTGGGCCCTGTTATTATTCCCATTTTACATATGAGGAAATGCAGGCACAGAGAATTTCAGTAATATGCCCAAGGTCCCACAGTTAGCAAGTGGTGGGATTTCAATTCAAATAGTCTTTCTCTAGAATCTGTATTCCTAAATATTATACTCCAGAGAAATAAAGGGTCCCAACATTACAACAGATATATATAGGACTTTTTGAAGTCCTGTTATGTATGTATGTGTGAGTATATGTGTGTAAAATATGTTTTTGTGTGCGCATGTGTGCATACATGGTGGTGATTATGTGCCGTAGAGTCAGTTCTGACTCACAGCGACCCTGCATAGGGTTTCTGAGGCTATAAATCTTTACAGGAGCAGAAAGCCACATCTACGGCTGGTAGTTTTGAACTGCTGACCTTGAGGTTAGCAGCCCTACTCATGATGTCAAGTCAATTCTAACTCATAGCAACCCCATATGACAGAGTAGAACTGCCTGTAGGGTTTTCTAGGCTGTTCTCTTTAGAGAAGCAGCTCACCAGGCCTTTCTCTGGTGAAGCCACTGTGTGGGTTTGAGTCACCAACCTTTTGGTTAGCTGTCGAGCTATTTTTTTCATATATATTTCCCCTGGGTATATATATGAAAGAGGAGTCCTGGTGTGGTGCTGTGGGTTAATGCGTTGGACTGCAAAGTCAGTTTGAACTGCAAGGTCGACAGTTCAAGCTCACCAGTTGCTTCTCAGAAACCTTATACAGGGTCTCTTGGGGTCGGAACTGACTGGACGGCACTTAACAACAACATATATGAAAGGACTGCAAAAAGTTTGTGGAAAAATGAAATTTTTTTCAGGAATTTTTGAAGTCCCTCATATATCTCTAGGTAGAGAATTTGAATCTTGTCACCACCCCACACCACTTACAACCATGTCACTTAATCTCAGTTTCCTGGTCTACAAAATGGGAATCAATACATACTTCACAGCATTTATGTGAAGGTCAAATCAAATATCCAGCCAGCCCAGTGCCTGGCATATGTTGTTAAGTGCCGTCAAGTTGGTTCCAACTTACAACAATCCTATATAGGGTTTCCGAGGATCCACAGGTTGGTTTGAACCACCGACCTTGTGATTGGCAGTCCAGGGCTTATCCTACACCACCACACCAGGACTCCTTAAAAGCCATATTGTTACTATTAAGTGCCATTTGGGTCATTTCCAACTCATAGTGGCCCTGTATAGGGTTTCTGAGGAGAAAGGAGAAAACCCACCAGTGACTCTGAGGGAGGGAGAAAAATGTGACAGTCTGCTTCCATAAAGGCTGACAACCTTGGAACCCTTACGAAGCAGTTCTATTCTATCTTATAGGGTCACTATGATGTGGAATCGACTTGAGGGCAGTGGGTAATAAATGGTCACGTCTCAGCCTAGAAGTCTTCAAACCTTGGAACCTCAGTTTACTCTTCCCTGGAACTAATCTGAAGAGTGTCTCTGAGCCTGCATTGCCCCTTGCCCTGCCCCCTTTACCAGGCCTCGTGAGTCAGACCAGAACAAACAGTAATAGCAGAGGGAGAAGGCTTCAATTGAGAGAGGGGCCATGGGGCTTGGAACCCCAAAGTAATCTTTGTCTCACTTCTCCTTTTCCTCTTTTTTTTCATAGGACTGTTGGAGACCCAGTGGGCAGGGCGGGCACGGAGCCTCCCAGACTGGGGCAGTGGGCATGGGCGGGGGCTGTGGCTGAAGATCTCCCCCGCCCATTGCAGACCCCAAGAGACTCAGCCTTACACACTGCTGCTGCCATGGCCACCAACAAGGAGCGACTTTTTACAGCTAGTGCCCTGGGACCTGGATCTGGCTACCCAGGGGCTGGTTTCCCCTTTGCCTTCCCGGGGGCACTCAGAGGGTCTCCACCTTTCGAGATGCTGAGTCCTAGCTTCCGAGGCCTTGGCCAGCCTGACCTCCCCAAGGAGATGGCGTCTCTGTGTGAGTCTCAGGGGTCTTGGGAGATGAGGGCAAGTAGAAATAGGAGGGCACTTGGATGGTGGGTGATGTAGAAAATGGGTACCCCAATTATGAAGTAAGGCAGGGTTTGGGTTTGGTTTAATGGAGAAGGTGGAGGTGGTGGTAAGGATTGGGACTTGGATGTGGAGCAAACTGAAATGTTTGCAAAGATGAGATCTCCTGTTGAAGCAGGATGGGGAAGTAGCAGGCCTAAAATTGGGACTGTTGAAAATTCCAGCTGGTTGAAGACTGACTTTCCTCCGGAGCCAGTCAGCTAGCAGAGGGGGGGAGAACACCTTTATGTGGGCAGCCAGGGGCTGCTTTCTGCATGCAGTTAGGATGGGGGAAGGGGAGAAGGAGAAGCCAGACTTGGAAGTAGAAGAGTCTGGAAGCCAGTCAGGTGACTTTGTGATCAATAGGTACGAGGTGAAACTGTTCTGAATTGTTGTTGTTGTTATGTGCCGTGTTTCTGAGGTGGTAAATCTTTATGGGAGCAGAAAGCCTCATCTTTCTCCTGTAGAACAGCTGGTAGTTTCAAACTGCTGACCCTGAGGTTAGCAACCCGATTCGTAACCGTTCTGAATTAGGAGGTTGCAAAAAGAAGGGAAAAATCTAGTGCTATGTGTCCAAAGATGTGTAGAGATAGGAGACTCTCCTGTTTGGTCCTGGGGAGGATGGAAACAGCCACAAAGAAGGTGGTTCTTGTACCATAAGTAATCTGGAAAGGTGGAGAAGGTGTTCCAGAAGCATCCTCTCCTCCAGCCCTGTAGGTTCTGGACTCCTCCCCTCCCTCCAGCTCTGGCATATTGCCCACATGCTCTGCAGATCCCTACTTGTTCCCCAAGCCTGCCCTCTTTGGGCTAAGCCTTTGAGTGCTGACAACCAGGCAAAGCTTGGGATTCTCCTCCTCTGGGTTCCATCTCCTTCCACTTTGTAGTTGTCCCTCCTGGTCAGGCCATGACTGGTGAGGGATCCCATGACCTAGCAGGCTGGCATGCAGGGCTCTGGGGTAAAGGGTTATCTGCTGAAGAGAAGGCCTCACTGGGAAGAAGGGAAGGTGACTGGAAAAGAGATTGAGAGACAGAGAGGAACAGTTCCAGAGAAATAGAGACAGAGATAGAGAGAAAAAGATAAAAGCACATCCTTCACAAATTTACAAGCTCAAGGAAAGAGGTAGAAGAGAAGGGGTCCTGCTTTCAGGAGAGGGCACTAAGGGGATGTATGTGCCAGGGGGTGACTGGACAAGGCTAGCAGTTCCACTGGAAAGAATGTGTATTAAGTGCATGTGTGCAAATGTGGTAAGCCCATGTACAGTGTGTGTACACATCTCCGGGTCTCTGCTTATGTACACAATGCCAGGGTGTGCAACAAAGAGTCAGTGTGAGGAGTGAGGAGGGATTTAACAGGACTGCTGACGGGGTGTCTGGTGTTTGGTGAGGTCTGCTAGTGGCATGTCTATAGTCCGGGGACATGCAGGTGAACAAGAGAGCACAATTCCCCCTTTTTAGAAACCCCAGCTGGGCTTCTCCCTATCTCATTTTCACCTGCATGAGGCTGTCCTGGGGGCCTTCTTACAGAAGAATATACTTGCAGGGAATTTGATTTCTCCTAGGTTTTGGGAGAGACATCTAAAGGAGCTGAATTAAGGAGGGAGAAGAAAATGAGAATGGTAGTGGGTTGGGGATAGCCAGGGAACGTGTTGAGAGCCAGTAGTCAGTCCCCAGTCAAGTTCTTGTGCCACTGGGCCATGGACACATTGAGATCTAGGTCAGGGTTCAAGATGAAGTCAAGGTAGGGAAGGGGTAGGCTGGGCTCCATCCCCAGTGGCTGCTCTGAAGGAGGAGGGCTGAGGGGAGAAATCTGAGGGAGGAGCCAGAACTAGGGCAGGTAGCTGGGGAGGGTGGGGCTGGCTGCGGGGGAACAGGCCTGGGCAGAGAGGTTGGGGTAAGGAGAAGGGGGAGACTTTGGCCCAAACAGCTTGGAGAGGGTGGAGCATGCAGCACCTTCTCCTAGTTGAGAGGGAGGCAGAGGGGATAGGAAAGGGTTCTGGAGTCTGGATAACCTCCCAAAGGGAGAGGGTGCTGTTGCCCATTTCTTTGACCTGCTGTCCTGGTTTGCCTCAGACTATCTAATGGAAAGGTATTAGAGACCTAAATGTGATGCCAAAGCCATGTTTTATTCTATGATAGGCAGGGTGGTCCACCTAGGAGCCTGGGACTTCTCCCTGGGACTGTTCTTAGGTCCTATTGCTGGGTCACTGACAGCTTGTTGAGAAGGGAATCCCTGGCTCACCACTTGGGGCTATCCAGGGGCCTGAGTGGGTGAAGCAGCCATCTCAGAACCATGCTGTGGAAGAGGGGAGGGGCAAGGGGAGCGTTACTGGCAGGCAAGCACAGGCCTGTGTGCATGAGAAAGCAGAGGGGTGTGTGGACAAGAAACCATGGTGTCCTGTAGCTCTTTGTGAACACTGATGTGTTGTATGTTTACTTTATCAAGAGTACACGGGATCCGAGTGTGACAGAAGGGAAGGGAAGCCTTGCCTGCCTCCTCCTTTTGAGGTCATAGCTATGGTCCTGAGGACCTGGCCCAGTTTGTCCTTTGTACCTGGTGATGGTGCCCCAACCACTGGACCAGTGTTTGTGGCACAAGCAAAAGAACTCTGATTTCACCACACTAAGTCACATGGGGAAACTGAGGGTAGGCTGGCACAGGGAGCAAATGATTCCTATTTTTAGGAAACTGAAAAAGAGACTCAGGAACAAGATGAGGAAGAGATACTCAAAAACAGGCCAAAATACAGATACTGGAGAAGCAAAGTGAGCAGTAAGCGGGTAAGGATGGCAAGCAGGCATCAGTAAGGCCTTCTGGAGGAAAAAAACCCAGATGACTGCCTCTTTTTCCCTCTCCTCCCTCCCTTACTCCCTTACTCTCTCCTCCTCCGGCTCCAGCTCCAGCTCCAGGCGGACACAAACGGGGCTTTGATTGCAACAGGAAACCTCTCTGGCGGGGGGAGCTGGGCAAGCCGCCGCCGCTGGGGCCCAGGCTGCACCCCCCTCTCCTGGCCCCCAACCCAGTCCCAGCCCCCATCCTCACATCCGTGCTTTGCCCCCCTCCCCCATTCACACCTTCCTCCACACCCCCCTTCTACAGTCCCCACATCCAGAGACCCCTCCCATTGCCCTGGGCTATCCACCCTTCAGGTGGGACTCTTTAGGTCTTACCCTTGGAGGCCGGACCTGCTTTGCTTTGAAATGCCCCCTCTTCTGTTTTTTGAGTGAGGATTTTGTAAGAAAAGGAGAATTTAGCATGAGGAATTCAAAGTCAGTTATTCTCCAGCTCCATCCAGAGGGGGTGGGGGTGATGGGCAAAAGAAGTTAGTTGTCCCTCCCCCACAGTCCTTCCTTGGCCAAACTCATCCTTGTCTGGGTAGTAGAGGCTCTGAGGGGTGACCATGCAAGACTCTTGAGTGGTAATACTCTTGTTGGTGAGGTGGTTACAATCCTGTTTGCCGCTGGGACCATGCCTTTGTGGGTCTCTAGCTGGAGGTGGGGTGTTTCTTGATGGTGGGGACCATAGGGAAGGGGGTAAGTCAGACAGCAGCCCCCCCCACCCCATACTCCCATCAGACTGGTGGAGAACATCTGGTTCCCATGAAATGTTAGAAGGCTAATTGCTGCAATAAGGCTGGGGGTACTTTGGGGAAAAGAGGGGGCACTAGATTCCCCTCTTTTACCTTTACCCCAAGGTTGTACTAAGTTTGTCTGGAACAGGGGAGGGGGGCCAGGGAATGGGATTGATGGGAAGGGTGGGCCAGACACTCTATTGCCAGATCCCTAAGGTTCCCTTCTTCCTGCAATGCCAGGAAGCACACACATATGGGGTGATTGGGAGTGGGGTGCATCTGGTGACTGAAAGAAGGGCTACTGAGGACTCATGGCTTACTGGAGCCCTCCCCCCACCACTCCTGTGCCCCATTCCCAACCTCCCTCCCTGTGGCCTGGCCACTTCTGGTTCTAATTACCAACCAGGCAGGCCTGACTTAATTGGGACCTTTCAGTTTTCTGAGGGGGAGGGGGGAGCTGACTGACAGTCTAAAGTTGACTAATCAGGGGTCATTGCCCCTTGTTTTTGGGGTGCTCTCCATTTTCTACTTAATTGCTTTTTTTTTTTTGTCACCAGTCCCAATTCCAATTCAGAAATTTATCATTGCCTTTTATCTTTTCTGGTGGGTGATTTAATTCAAAAGTAGAGTATTTGGAGATGGGGCAAGAACGGGAGCTCACCCTGAGTTGGCAAGAACACTACATTCCCTTTTCATCCCCGCTTCAAACCCCACAGTCAGTCCTGCCACCACGAGTTCCCCTCAGAGTACCCCCCCACCATCAGCCTGTCTGGCCCTCCCTCCTTCCCAGCCCTGCCCCCCAACCCTGCCAACCCTCAGTCCTCAGCAGCCACTCGGGCCCCTCCTCCCCGCCCGCCTTTCCTCCCTTCTCCGGCACCCCATCCAGGTCTTTATTCTTCCAAACTGGCGCCCCACTCCTGCTGCACCCCAGTATGCTCCCCCCACCCGGTACAAGAGATTCTTAGAAAAGCGCGCCCCACCCTGGCCCAACCACTGCCGCCGGGCGGGGGAAGGGGCCGGGCCGGGCGCCGCTCCCGCTCCCTCGACGCTCCCCGTGTGAGCGGCGCTGACAGAGCCGGCTGGGCCGGCCCGCCGGGCAGCCGGGCGGGCGGAGCACGGGGGAGGGGGCGGTTTCCGGGAGTCGCCGCCGCTGGCACTGTCCCCGGGCCAGGGCCCCGATTCGGCCTTGTCGGGCATGGGCAAACTCGTGACGTGGCCAGACTCCCGCCCTCCTCATCCCCTTATCCGCCGGGCGAGGGCGCTCAGAGCCCAAACGGGGCAACCAGGGGACAGTTAAGTGGCCCTTGAGGATCCGAGGGGCATTAAGTGTGGCACGGACGGGGTAGTTGTTGACTATGTTAACTATTTTTTAAATTTAATGACCCTGAGGACAGAAGCGCTGTTATTGCCTTAGGGGACACTTGGCACTAGAAACTCTGGTGGAGGGTAGGCACTCAGGAGGGCATTTAGCCCGAGGCTCAGTTGGCACTGAAGGGACAGTTTTGAGGGTAGTTTAGTGAAATGAAAGTAAAGTTAGGTTCGAGGAAGGGGCAGTGAGAGAGACAACTGAGGCGCTTGGGGCGCGTCGGTCGTGGATGGGGCTTTGGTGACTTGGAGAGAGGCGGCTCGGGACGGCGGAGGGAGGACAGCTTGGGCTACCGAGGGGTAGACTCTGGGCCGTGCTGGAGGGGGCGGGGGGACTCCGCGGCGGCGCTGGCGACGGTCTGGGCGGGGTGAGGCGGGGCCGGGTCAGGAGGAGGTGAGCGCGCCCGGCCACCCGCCCCGAGGGGGGTTCCCGGAGAGTTCACGGCGGGAGCGCGCTCCGGCCCTTGGACCGGGGGTGGGGAGGACGGGAAGGAAGAAGGAGGCCGCACGCGCGGAGCCGCAGGAATGCACTGTTCGGCCTCTAGCGCGCGCGCGGACGGAGAGGGAGGAGCCAGGCCTGGGAACGTCGGGGGTGGGGGTAAGGGGGTGGGGTGGGCGTGTAGGTAGCGCAGGTTCCGGGGCTCTGGAGAAGTGCGGCGCACTGGAGACTTATACGTTCTCCTCTCCCCAGTCATCCTTGACACCCCTTACTGACTTGTGTGAAAAAGGGAGTGTTGGCGGGCGGGCGAGTGGGAGGAGAACTCTATGAAAAGGAAATGCGTGTACTTGGTCTCTCCTCTTCTTCCCCCATCTCCGACCAGGGCACGCGCCTAAGTGCAAATGTGTGCAAAGCCTCCTGGCTGTGGAGAGGGAGTGCTTGCCAACATTCTCCCGAGCCAGGTGTGCTTGGACACGCGTGTTTGATTTTGTTTGCATGAAGACATGTATGTGCACTATTGCATATTTGCAAATGCATGCGTGGTGTCAGCAAAGATAATGTGTGCACGATGTGTGTCTAAACAAGCGCGCGCGATGCGGAGCGAGTATGTATGTGTCTGTGTGTGCGCTCCACTCCCAGCTCTGCTGATCTTGGTGCCCGGCCCCCTCCGCTCTCCAAGCCCCACCCCCCACCCCTCCGGGCTTCGCTTTTACAAAAGGTCTCCCCAGTGCTAACAGCCGAGGCGCCCAGAGTGAGCCGGACCGCAGCTGAGGCGGCAACCCCGGCTTCGCGCCCCGCCCTGTCCTTTTTCCTTTCTGGGGATCCCCCTCTTCCCCGCCCACCTCTTACCCCCTATGCAGCCCCGCGCCCTATGCTAGCCTTCCCCCTCCCCCCTACAGGAGCGGGGCGCCTCTGGGGGAGGAGGGGGAATCGGCTGCCGGTCCTTGGTGTTCCTTGCGCCCAGCTTTCTTCCGAGCGGGGTCGCGATGTACGACTGCATGGAAACGTTTGCCCCGGGTCCGCGGCGGCTGTACGGGGTGGCAGGGCCCGGGGCCGGCTTGCTGCGCAGAGCCACCGGCAGCTCCTGTTTAGCTGGACTTGAGCCCTTTGCCTGGCCGCAACCCGCCAGTCTGCAATGTAGGTACCGGCAACCGGGGGTGGAATGTGGGGTGCAGGAGAGGAAGGGGTTCATTCTTGTATAACGGGCGGAACTGGGGTGCAAGTGGAGATACTGGCCCTTTAAATGTGAGGGGCGGGTATGTAGGAAAGAGGGGTACTGGCCCTTTAAACGCGGGGGCCTCAGCGGCTCCTTTGGGTGTGTGCAATAGTGTTTGGAGTATGTGTGGTTTTTATGGTGGGTGTTTAGGTAGGATCTGTGGTTGATGCCACTGCAGAGTTCCTAGCGTAGGAAGACACCGAGAGGTGTGTTGGTAATTTGTGCCTGCAGGTCTGAGAACCTGGAGGGGTATGGCACCCAGGACCGTGGGTGGCGTTTGTGTCCATGTGGGAAGTTTGGAGTGTAAAAGATATTATTTGCAGAGCGTGTGAATCCTTGAAGTACGCAGCGCCTTGCCTGAGGGGTGTGGGTGTAGGGATCTCTCCATGAACTGTCGCCCTCAGACGGTGCTGGCAGGTCCTCATGGCCCTGTATGGGGATGTTTGTGGCGTGAGGCCGGGAGGGCGTGTGCCCTTGCGTGGCTGCGGAGGCGGTTTTGGAAAGTGATGTGTGCGAGAGTGCATCCTGTGTGTTCTCCGTTCGGGCTGGAAGGGGTTGTGCTCACAGTAGGGAGAAAGCTGGGCTCTGCTCTCTTTCCCCCGTGTCCCATTTCAGAAAGAAGTTTGCAAATGTGTGTGTACGGATCTATGAAGAGAGGCGACTTTTCCTATGGCTCCAACACATACAACTTTGGCAGGAAGCGATAAAGCAAAGCCTGTGTGTGCGATGGGGTGGCCCGGAGGTGGTAGTGGGAGTACAATTACTGGGTCCCCAAATATCCATCTTCCCCCTTCTGTGAAATGGGAGATGCCAAGCCTGGGGCCCTGGAACCCCTTTCCAGAGCGGTAATAAAAAACTGGGGACTGAGAAGCAGTAAAAATGAAGTCCAGATGAGAGGCGTCTTTGAAGCTTGGGCCGCAGTGCCTGGCGGGGGTGGAGTATGGGAAGGGGCCAGGATGGGCGCCTAAAACACCCCCTCCAAATATACCCTGAGTTGGAACTGAGCTTGTAGGCCGGGTGTCGACGGCTGGGGACGAGGGGCTTGAGGCACGCTCGGAAGGGGTCGGCAGCGGGCGGAGCGGCGGGCGCTGGGGGAGTGCGCGCGCCGGGTCACCCAGCCCCCGCCAACGCGCCTCGCTCCTTGGCACTCGGCAGCGCTGTTTACAAGTTCGGCTTTTTTTTTTTTTTTTGTCTTTGGTTCCAGAACAGAGCTGCTCAGATTTAATGACTGGGAGACTGAAGAGGGAAGTGGCAAACAGGAGATATACTCTAGGGTGGGGTGGGGCAAGAATGAAAAGTGGCATTTAAAGGGTGGAGAAAGCCTGGAACTCCTGCTTTGCACCAAATCCTTGAGAAGTCTTAACTTTCTTTTCATTGCTCAATAAATGGGGAATAAGGGAAGTTGGGGGTGGGGGCGAGATGGAAGGAATCTCCCAGGAAAGACTTTTTGTGAGGTCTGGGTGGAGACCCTGCCTTTTTCAGGCGGGTAGCATGTTTTTGCCTTTTAATTTGGATTAATAATTTGTCCTCTAGGGTTTTGGTGGGCAAATCCAGCTTCAGGCATGCCCCCCCCCTCCCCCCCCACTTTCAGCGGGAAAGTAGACCTGTGAGTCTAATCAGGGAAGGAAAAAGGTTCTCTCAGGGGAAGGCCGGATGGTGTGTTTGTGCATATTTGCAGGCTGGTGTCCTGGTGCTGCGTTGGCAGGCTGGGTGTTTGTCTGGTGTTAGAGCTACTGGTTTGCAAATGTGAAGACCAGTGCTGGTTCTGACTTGTGCATCCACCTCCCTAGTGTCTGTGTACCAGAGTCTAGTCGCAGTACAGAAGCTCTTCAGTATGCTTGGATTTGTGCCCTCTGTACTGTTGTCTTGTAAAAGAGTGTGTGTCTCCAAGGAGGTGAGTGTCAGATCACTAGTCCGGGGCTTCTCAGCCTGGGCCTCGCAGCTGGGAGCGTTTACAGCCGGTTATAAAGAGTTTGTTTGAAGCTCCGCTCAGCCTGGCCAGGAATTTCCTCAATTTCAGCAATTTGGGCTTTAAAAGGAGAAAAACCCAGAGCCCATGCCCCTCCTCCTCAGCAGGGGCCCCTGCCCTAGCCCAGCCTATCCATCCATGGGGCTCCTCCTGTGGCAGAGCGGGAGGGACATCCCCGTGGTGGGTCTCTGCCCAGGAGAGAGTTGAGTGGGGTAGACTCAGTTTGCTTTCCTATACCCTCCACCTTCAGAATGACCTGAGAGTCTCTAGGATGCACTTTAGGGTCGGGGGTGGGTCGGGGGCAGGGGTGTGCCACAGGAGTGCCCCAAATGCACTGAAAGTACCACTTAGACGGGAAAGGCTGACCCCAGGCCTGCCTCCCTGTAGCTCCCAGTCTTATAATTGGCTGACACTGCCCCATGCCAGTCTGACCGCACCCAGACCCTTGCGTAAGAGAGGAAATGAGGCAGCGCTCTGCGGGCAGGGAGGGCGGCAGCACCAGAGTGAGCACCACCCCAGGCACAGGCCTGTGGGCAAACTTGTGCCCTCAGAAGACACCATGGTGAGCCTGAGGAGTGGGTGGAGTGTGGGGTAAGGTCCTGAAAGGCATCCCAACCCTTCCCACATCTCTTAACATCAGCCCTCCTGGAGTCCCCTACTCCACCCCCATCTTGAATAGACCTCCTTTCCTCTTCTTTTTCTTTAGGGAATCTCACTCTAGCAGGATTCTTATGTTAATTGTGTGTGTCCCTGTGTGTTCGGGCTGGGAAGGGCTTCCCTCCTGCTGGTTGGGTGGAGCTAGCCTGGAACCCAGGCATCCTGGACATACATTCCTTCTACCCTTCTGGTTGCATTTGGGCGGACTTCTGACCAGGCAGGCTGCAACTGGTTAGAAAGAAGGTGTTCCTGAGGTGGATGTGTGGGATACTCCTTAGGGGAGGGTCTTAGGGTTTTCTTGCATTAAATTGGGCCCTCCAGGTTTGGGTGACAGGTCTTACAGATCAACCATACACTCAAAAAGATTCACTTAGCAGTCCCCTGAACAGAGGGTGTCCTCCACACACTAGCAAGGTATGGACTGAAACCTCGTTTGAATTGTGATTGGGTGTTGGCGGAAGCACCTTAGGAATGAAGACACCGACTCAGAGGCTCCAAGGATAGTTCCCCACCTCCATTAACCCTGTTTACCCACTGTCACCTGATTTCTCTGGTTTGCTATACCCACCCCCAACAGTTTCTACACCTGAGGATCTGAGCAAATAAATACTCTAGAGGCCCCTTGCCCAGCTTCTCTGACTCATGGACACTTGGATCTAGTCAGAAGACCCAAGAACCTTGCCTCCACCACTAACTGGCTATGTGGCTCTGGGCTGACCATGTCCCCTCTCTTGACCTCAGTGTCTTCTGTGTAACATACGGCTATTACATAGTTCCTAACCCAACTTCCTGACGTCTCTATCACATTTGCTTCACTGTTTCAGGGTTTTGTGGAAAGGACCTTAGAGGTTACTTAAGGTATGGTAAAGGGGAGTGAAGAGGTCCCTGTGTTGCACAAGCAGTTTGCAATTATGTGTTGGGTTGCTAACTGCAAGGTCAGCAGTTTGAATCCACTGGCTGCTCCTTGGGAGAATGATGAGGCTTTCTGCTTTTGGAAAGATTTGTAGTTTTGGAAACCCTATATATACAGAGTCCCTTTGAGTCAAAACTGACTTGATGACATTTAGCAGCAGCAGCAACCAAATAAAACGTTGGCAGTCCAACCCCCCCCCTCCCAGAAGTGTGAAAGATAGTCCAGATGATGTTTCCATAAAGATTATAGCCAAGAAACCCCTCTGGAGCTCAGCTCTACTCTGTAATAAATGGGGTCTCCATTAGACTGGGGAGGAGGACTACTCAATGGGAGCTAACAACAACAGGAGGGCAAAGCTTGAGGATTATCTTCCCATATTACCTGAGGAAATGCAGTCCTATTCTACCTACTGAGTAGCCCATTAGGTCATTCCTCCAGCTTCCAGCTACAGGTGACTGTAATTACCTACCACCCCCCAGATCTGTTGTCTCTTGGGGAGGACGATGGTGGGAGGCAGACCTGACAAAGAATGGCCAAAGTTACAGAGAAAGACCTGGAGATTCTGAGAGACCAGAGCTGATTGGACTATTAACTCCTGTAACGTACTTTAGAGTTGGGAAAATGGAAGACTAGAGAAGTTGACTTCCAGGATGGCTTTGCCTGGAATTTAGGGAATTGAGCAGTGTCATGTAGGACTAGGGCTGGCATTCTTGTGTGGGGAGCTGGCCTAGGAGAGGTGGGCTAGGATCATAATGAACTGCCATAATTCTGGTTGTTCGGGGGTTTCTGGGGATGTTGCTTCTAGGGCTATCCATGGTTGCTGGGACTTGTGCACTGTGGTAATCATGGTGTTCTCACCACTGGGCTAGAGGAAGAAGTGGAATGGAGTGTGTATGACAAGGAGTCCTGGAGACCTGAGGGGTCCTTCTTCCCCAACTCTCACATCACTCCTTTCCCCCCAGCGGTGGAGACACAGAGCACCAGCTCAGAGGAGATGGTGCCTAGCTCACCCTCACCCCCTCCACCTCCTCGGGTCTACAAGCCGTGCTTCGTGTGCAATGACAAGTCCTCTGGCTACCACTATGGTGTCAGCTCTTGTGAAGGCTGCAAGGTGTGTACCTGGTGGGGATGGGTGTATTGGGGTCTGGAGTTACCTGCGTAAGATCAGAGACCAGGGACCTGACCAGAGGGGTGAGATGCTGTGTGGGAGGGGCCTGCTTTACACATTCGTTTTTTTAACGGATTGACTGGGCTAGGCCTGCGCTAATGGTGCAAGGCCTATGAGAGGTTGGTGCTCCCAACATCTGGCCTCAGTGACCACCCTCCACACTTGGCCACTCAGCCTGGCCAGAAATTTCCTCAATTTCAGCAATTTGGGCTTTAAAAGAAGAGCAACCCAGAGCCCACCCGCTTCCTCCTCAGCAGGGACCCCCTATCCCAGTCTAGCCTGTCCTGCCTAGGGGCTCCTGTTGTGGGTAGAAGTGCATCCCTATGGTGAGGTCTCCGGCTTCTTTCAGGGCTTCTTCCGTCGCAGCATCCAGAAGAACATGGTGTACACGTGTCACCGTGACAAAAACTGTATCATCAACAAGGTGACTCGGAATCGCTGCCAATACTGCCGACTCCAGAAGTGCTTCGAAGTAGGCATGTCCAAAGAAGGTAGGCCCCCTAGCCCAGCCATTCTGCCCTGAGGTGGCCACCCTCTTCCCTGACCTCAGAGACCTATCCTGCCCTGGGGTGCTGCCACCTCCCCAGTCAGTCCCTGTGATTAGTTCTATTGACCCTGGAGGTCCCATGCCTTCCCCATCTTCCCTCTGGGCTTAAGCCTTCCTCTGAATGAGTGAGTGGGAATTAGGGTCTCCTGTTCCCCTTGTTTTGTGGGGAAGTAGGGGGGCTTGCCAGTCCCCTCCCCCACTCTCAGGACTGAGCTTGAGGTAGATCTGGGGTGCCTCCCCCACCATTGTGCTGCCAAGGCTATAAGTGGATATCCTGCTGCCTGCATATCCTGCCCCCCCCTCCCCAGCTCCTGCAGGGTGACAGGAAGGGCAGGATGGAGCCTGAGTGGCCTGGAGAGGGAACAGGGCCTGTAGGCCCTGGGTGGAGCTGGGGAGAGCCAGCCTGGGCATGGGAGTTATTGTAGGAAATGAGGAAACTGAGGCACTGATTAGAACCCTGAAAATAAATGTTCATGGTAGGAACTGAGCACATTAAATCAGTGTGAGAGGGGACACCCAGAGGGAAGCTCTGAGGGTCCTGACTCTCCCTTGCTCCTCCACCCCTAAGCTGTGCGGAATGACAGGAACAAGAAGAAGAAAGAGGTGAAGGAAGAAGGGTCACCAGATAGCCATGAGCTGAGCCCCCAGTTAGAAGAACTTATCACCAAGGTCAGCAAAGCCCATCAGGAGACCTTCCCCTCACTCTGCCAGCTGGGCAAATACACCACGGTAAGGAGCTTGCATGTTTGGCCCCAGTGAGGGCAGTGGGGGTTGTTCACTTTAGGAAATAGGTAGGGGTTGTATTGAAGGCTATGTTCTGGTGCTGAAACAAGGAAGACATCAGAAGAGGGGCTCTGGGAGTGTGCAAAAGAGAGAGTTTGGGGAATTGGTAGAAAGAAGGAAGCCCCAGAAATGAGCTTTAGCTTGCATTCCAACTCTCTCTTCCACTAGAACTCCAGTGCAGATCACCGGGTGCAGCTGGATTTAGGGCTATGGGACAAGTTCAGTGAGCTGGCCACAAAATGCATCATCAAGATTGTGGAGTTTGCCAAGCGACTACCCGGCTTTACAGGACTCAGCATTGCTGACCAGATCACTCTGCTTAAGGCTGCCTGCCTGGACATCCTGGTAGGTTGGGCCCTGCACCTATTTCAGCCACCCAGCTGAGCATCTCCCCTCAGGTCTCAGTATCTTCATTCCTCCCTGACTAAATCTACTGAAGCCTGTTAAACTCTGAATGCACCCTGCATCCCAGACATGGCCAAATCCAAGCCTCCTGCCCCAGCCTGATCCTTATATGAGCCCTTCTTTGGTCCAAACAGAGATTTCCTGATCTTCCATCCAAATCTTGGACTCCCCAGACCTCCTCTACGAGATCCCCAAGCTCTCTCCCCCACTCCCACCCCCACCCCCAGCTTATTATCTTAATCCTGAGATTAAGACCTGATTCTAGACTTCTGGACACCTTGCCACCTTCTGTTTCCTCAGGACCTTCCCTCCCCAAGTCTCAGTTCTTCTGCTTCTCCACCTCCCCCCACCATGCTTGCTTTTAGACACTCACTCTGGACCTAACCTTCTACTTCCCTCAGATATCTCTAGCCCCCCTGGCCATTCATTCTCCTTTGACTCTCCCTATATGGAGCTCTGGTGGCTAGGGTAGTGGTTACAAATCGGGCTGCGAACCTCAAGGTCAGCAGTTCAAAACTACTAGCTGTTCTGCGGGAGAAAGATGAGGCTTTCTGCTCCTGTAAAGATTTATAGCCTTGGAAACCCTGTACAGGGTCACTATGAGTCAGAACTGACTCCACGGCACATAAACCACCTCCAGCATACATTCTTCCCAGATCCAGTACTAGCCCTACCCCTTTTGCTACTACTTCCTCCAGATGCTGCGGATCTGCACGCGGTATACCCCAGAGCAGGACACCATGACCTTCTCCGACGGACTAACCCTGAACCGGACCCAGATGCACAATGCCGGCTTCGGGCCCCTCACGGACCTAGTCTTTGCCTTTGCTGGGCAGCTCTTGCCTCTGGAGATGGATGACACAGAGACTGGCCTGCTCAGTGCCATCTGCCTCATTTGTGGAGGTGCAGGGGCGCCCCCTGGCGTTTGTTTCGGGTTCTTTCCCACCACATCCACACCTGATGGCTGTATTGGCTAACCGTAACCAGGCCTTCCCCTGGGATTGCTCCATCTGTCCATGTCCACAGTCTTCTCTCGTTCAGTACAGGCCTCTTAGCAGCTTGGAACAGGACAAGGGGAACAAAAGATGGCCAGAGCCAGGGATTGCTGAGATAGGCCGGATATTGGTGCTGAACTACAAAGGGAGGCAGGGTCAGAAAGTTCATAGAAAAATTGTGTTATCTTTTAAATTCTTCTGTTCCATGAACTTTTTGGAAGACTACTCGTAGGCAGGAGTGAAAATAGAGAAAGCCACTTGCTGAGGGGAGAGTGTAATAGACTTCGAGGCCTGGAAGCCCATAGGACAGGGTCAGTTGGAGATCAGCTACCTGTCCTGTCCTGTCCTGTCCTTCCTTCAGTTTCTGCCCCTCTCACTCCGCTGTGCTTAATCCCCACAGACCGCATGGACTTAGAGGAACCTGAAAAGGTGGACAAACTTCAGGAGCCATTGTTGGAAGCCCTGAGGCTGTACACCCGGCGTCGGCGACCCAGCCAGCCCTACATGTTCCCAAGGATGCTCATGAAGATCACCGACCTCCGAGGCATCAGCACCAAGGGTTAGTCAGGAGTGAGCTTTCCCTCTCTGTCTTCCAGGAGCAGCTGGTCTCCCAGGCTGGACAAGTAGACAGGAAGAGATATAAACAGAGGGTTTGAGTACCTGGAGCTATACACTGAAATGCTAGCTTTGCCACATAAAATGTGACAGCTTTTAGGAAAATTCCTTTATTTATTTATTTATTTTTTCTTAAATGTTTTATTGTGAATTATGTGATAGTTTACATGGGAGAACATTAGTTTTACATTCATTCTATCGTATATCGTCTCATTGCCATGGTTACAATCCCCTTCATGCAGTCCTTCCCCCATGCCCCCCAGGTCTTCAGCACACCGTCGCTTTCCCTCTCTCCTTTATTTTTTGTACCTCTGTTTTCCTGTTTGTAGAATGGAATATATTTATACCTGCCTCATAAAGGTTTTTGTGAGGATTGACTTACAAAACACACTGAGCTTGGAATTTCACTGAATTACAAGTCCAGTTCCTCAGTTGCAATAGCCCCATTTCAAAGTTGAGTTAACCACATGTGGCTAGTGATTACTGAATGGAACAGAGCAGGTATTCCATCATCACAGAAAGTTCTATTGAACAGTGTTGGCTTAGAAGGATTCCTGGGACATAGGGTTAAGAGAAATATTAGTTATTATTCTAGATGTTATTAAGAATGGGGCTAGGTACAATTGGCAAGCTTTGAACAGTAGAGGTAGGGCACCCAGGGGGTAGACCTTGGGAGCAGTGTGTCCTTTGAGAACACACCCTGAAGGCACAGGATGAATAGGCAGCAGGCTTTGGAAGAGGAGCTCAGATAAAGGGGTTAGGCTGAGGAGTGGCCCATGGGAACCCTTGAGTGAAGGAAAGAATGAGCTGAGTCGGAGGGGTGGTAGGCCTGTGCTGAGGGCTCCCAGAAGCAGTCAGAGGACCAGTGAGAAAGGTTAGGAAAGTGGCTTCAACAGACATGTGCTTCTGTCCCCCTGAGTCTCTTTGCTGCTTTGGTGCAGGAGCGGAAAGGGCCATTACCCTGAAGATGGAGATTCCAGGCCCGATGCCTCCCCTGATCCAAGAGATGCTGGAGAACCCTGAAATGTTTGAGGACGACTCCTCACAGCCAGGTCCCCACCCCAAGTCCTCCAGTGAGGATGAGGCTTCTGGGGACCAGGGCAAAGGGAACCAAAGCCCCCAGCCTGACCAGGACCCCTGACTCTCCCTGTTGTGGGGGTTGGGGCTCCAGGCAGCAGACTGACCATCTCCCTAAAACCACCAGTGACTGGGAGAGGACCTGTTCTGCCCTCTCCCCAGCCCTTCCAGCCAGCTCCTTGTTTTTGCCAAAGTTTTCAGGGGTGCTCCTGTGTTCACCCCTTTCCTGCTCTGATCGACTCCCCTCTAATCCTGGGGGCCTGCTCTGCTCTCACCAGGAGAGAGGACAGAGGAGTGAGCCTGAGTCTGGACTGTAAAATCTCAGCGCTGCCCCTCAGATACCAGGGTCCCAGGCTCCTTGGGGCGGGAGAAAGACCCTGCATTCCATAGCCCCTCCCCCTGCCAGGTGCTTAGACCTCTGGGGGCAGTCAGGAACACTAGAGACCAAATGAGGTGAAGGGGGTGGGCTGAGCCCACCCTCTTGCCCCTACCCTTGGTGCCTAATGCTGTGTAATGCACCTACTGGGTGCACACTGCCCTCTGCACCTGTCCCTGTGCCAGGCTCTGGGTGGGGGCAGGGTGGGCCCTGCATTTCTGTAGGGGCCAGAGGGTGAAAGGGACAGAAGCAGGTCCATGCTGCACCTCTTTGCTCGGGCCCAGAGTTTACCCTGTGCCCTCCGTTACAATCCCCTCCCCAAGCTCTACCATGTGCCTTGGGCCCCCTCTGCCCTCCATCTCAGCCATCGGGGCAGGGATCCTCCTACACTACAGAGGGGCCAGGGGATTCCTCTCCTCCTAGTGCCTTCCCCCTTGATCCCAGAGCAGCTTGGCCCAGGGAGGGGTGCTGCTTAGCTGATCCCGCCCTGACCCAGAGGAAGCCTCTATTTATTTATTAGCTTTTGTTTACACCCTGGAATTGACCCCTTACTCCAGGGGTCTTGGGAGGGGGAGCCCAGGGCCCCTGTGATCCCTTCCTTCTTCCTCCAATCCCGTTTGTATTTAGCTGCCAAATAAGATTCCCATTGGCTCCCCTGTTTTCTCTGGGGGGTCAGGGTGCTGTCCCCGCCCCCTCTGTTTACATCTCCCCTCCACCCAGCTGTATCGCATATTGCTGAGTTTTCTATTTTTGCAAAATAAAGTGATGGAAACTCAAAGGATGTGGCCTCCCTCTAGAAGGTGGTGGGGAAGTGAGCAGCCTGTGGGCTGGGGGCTGGACAAGGAGGGTAAACCTGTCTATTGGATTTGGTAGCTTGCTTAGAGGAACAAAAGAAATGGGATGAAAATGCACCAGAATGGGAAACACTTTGAGTGTCTAGGGAGCTAACAGACCTCTGGAAAGGCACGAATGGACTAAAGAATGAACTGAGCGGGCTGGTCCTCTTCCCACTCCCACTCTTCCAGCCCCCAGTTATGTATGTGTGCATGTCTGCCCGTCTCTGCAATCTCACTCTCAGAGTGCCCTGGCCCTAGGAGAGTGTGTCTGTATCTGTTACAGTGTTTCTGTTCTATCCCAGTCTCTCCCAGAGAGCTCTCCCACCTTAGTCTATGACCCCATTATCACCCAAGGACTATCGCCTTCAACCCTTCTGATATCAGTCTTTCCCCCATGGCCCATCTCCACTCACCCTCCATCACCCAATTGTTGACCTTTTCCCCTAGCTCTCCCTGCCCCTAGGATGTCTTTGCACAGACTCCAACCTCAGTTTAGCTTTAGCCTCTAGCACTAAACCCCTCTTCTTTGTCTTCTCCTGGCTCTCTGTGACCCACCTTTTGACTTTGGCCAGTGCCTTGCCTGCTTTGTCTCTGATGTTCTTCCCTTATGACCTGTGCATTAGGAGAAAGAAATTGAGGATGTGCAAGTAGGGTTACTGCTTAAGCGAGGAGAGAAGAGTAGGGGAAAAGCAGAAGAAAAAGTGAAAGAAGCTACAGAGGAAACCACAGAACCTGGGAAGGAAGGGGTCATTGCCATGGTATCCCCTGTGATGGTTGGGGAGGGTAGAATGTCCTGCGCCCTACTATGAGATGCGCACTGTGTTAGGTGCTGTGGTTATAGCAGGGAGTCTGGGAGAGCCAGTCCCTGCCCTCAAAGAATACCCCTTGGTAGGTAAAACAACAGGCTTGTAGACCAGACTTCAGGTCCAGTTTTCTCTCAAAACTCCCTGTGGTCAAAGGTGAGCAGGAGGTGAATCTCATCAACCTTCCACAACCAGATCTCCCTGCAGGCTTTATGCTTACTTTGGCAGCTCCCTCTGCAGGGCTCATTTCCACTCCTTCAGGCCTTCCTACTCTTCACTACCCTGATGCCTTCTTCTTGGCCCCTAGGCTTTCCTATCTCATTCTCTGAACCTGGACTTGTGCCTAACCCTTAAATCCTCATAGATCTCTCCACTTCCTTCTCATCCCTACTCCTTTCATATCAAGCCCTTAGTATGTGTATGTGCCATGCACTATTCAAAACAATTGATATGATCTCATTTAATTCTTAGAACAATCTTATGAGCCCCACCTGACAACATGAGAAAATAGGAAAGGGTAAGTTACCTTAGGTTCCACAATTAATACATGGGAGAGGCAGGATTTGAATCTGAGCAATTTGACTTCAAAGTCCATGTAGTTAAGTACCCACTGTGATACAGTGATTCTTGGTGTGGTGCTGTGGGATCAGCCCTGGACTTTGAACCACAAGGTCAGCAGTTCAAACCCACCAGCTGCTTCTCGGAAACCCTATACAAGGTCATTATGAGTCAGAGCCAACTCAATGGCACTTAACAACAACAAAATGGTACAATGAACACTGGGTTTAAAAATGGTCAATAGTTTCTCATTTCTCCTTCCCTGTAGTACTCACTGCCTTTGTATTTCTCCTTCCCTGTAGTACTCACT
>NW_006408656.1:2881523-2885309 GCF_000296735.1 Chrysochloris asiatica
CTTCCCTGTAGTACTCACTGCCTTTGTATTTCTCCTTCCCTGTCATATTTCCTTGGGAGAAAGGTGAAGCTCCCTGCTCCTGTAAAGATTTCCAGGCTTGGAAACCCTACACAGGGACACTAGGAGTCTGAATCTCAGGCCAGCCACTTCCTACCTGTGTGACTGTAGGCTACAGTCTTTACTGTTTAACCTCTAAGCCTCAGTCTCTGCCTTTGAAAAATGGAGGCAAGAACATCTCTGTAACATTATAATACACCAGCACATAGGACAATCTCTATTGTTGAGCTTTCAGGCTTCCTTTTGGATCCCTCTAACAGTCACTCTTTTGGCTCAGCACCACCTCTCCTAGATCAGTCTCTCCCCACACCCCAGGGTGTGTCACTTCCTCCTCTGCAGCCTCAGGCCTGATGCAGATACAGATCCAAACACACAGGCTGCCGCTGCAACTGGAGGAAGGGCTGCTCTGCACGCACCTGTGAGTACCAGGGCAGAGCCCTTCTGCCTCCTCTCCCTACAAACCAAGGCCCTATCTGGTACCAACCTCTGGGGAAGAGGGCTCTGAGCTGCAGACACTTTCTAGACAGAAATGCTCTGAACTCCTTTCTGACTTCCTGAAAGCCCCCTGTCCCTGCTCCCTCCTCCAGTTCTAGACACACACACACACCCTATCTCTTGCTTTACATCAGTTTCCAAAAATGGAAGGAAGGGAAGAACATGGGGGATCAATATGAGTGTCTACCTTGTACCAAGGACTATGCCAAGGTAGGGTTCTCCCAATATTACTCCTCAGCTGTCATTCCTGTTTCCCAATGCCTTGACCTTAACCATCCCTTCCTGACAGCACTTTGACCACCAGATGCCTGCCACACTTTCTGGAGACTTGGCCCAGTTAGTTGCTCAGTCCCATCTCTTCCTCTGTCTAAGTGGGCAGCAGAGGGTTCTGCTTGACTTGGGAGGTCTGGATGAAGTGGAACGAAACTCTTGTTTCTCAGCTGCTGATGGGGGAATAAAAGGAGTCAGAACTGAGTCCAGGAAAATAGACACCCGCAGAGGAGAGAGAAGGGAAGCCTGGAGAAAACCTGCAGGAAAGGGAAAGGGGGATGTAAGAAACAACTTTGGATGATGATGGTGGTGGTAGAACCTGGGTTGGAGGGGAGGAGAAGACCCAAGCAAGCCAAGAGGCCTGACCTGTCTCAATTCCTTCTCTGCTTGTTGTTTGTTGTGTGACCGTAGGTCAGTCACCACTTTGGGTTTCCATTTGTAAAAAAAGGAATTAAACGTTCTGACATTGTTTGGCTAAGATCAGAGAGGAAAAAGGAAGTAAAGCAACTGTGAAGGAGTCAAAAAGAGAAAAGATGTAATCAAATAGAAGAGGCTAGAGAGAAAGAACCAGACCTAGAGAAGCAGGAGTGAATGGCAGGACATGTGTCCCTGAGGCAAGAAGGGAGTAGATTTGAGAGAAGAGGATTGGGGAGGAGTGTCTAGGAACCTCAGGGGCCCCTTTAGGGGCAGATGAATGGGGCTTGGAGTCTCTGGGTTTGTCCTATTCTGAGGAACAAGTATGACAGAAGGGCCCCACCTATGAGAGATGAGTCAACACTGGACTTTTTGCTGCAGCCACAGGGGTGCAGAGTAAACAGGTCTGAGGTTACACTGAAGCTGAGCCCTGGGCCTGGTGGAAGCTGTTATATGCTGCACCTGGGGTCACAGGTGGTGAGCAGGGCTGGGGTTCAACGGCTTCTCCATACCCTGCCCCTTCCCCACACTCCATGCAAAGCACCTGGATCTGAGTTAAGGTCCAGATTGAAGAAGATGGAGATGCTTTATGGCAAGGAGTTGCCTGATCTTACTCCTACATTGCTGATGGGAATGTAAATGGGTACTATCCCTAAGATGGTCATGTTGGGAATAGCTATCCATATTACCCATCAATCTTTCAAATGATGCTATCACCTCTTGCAAATCCTATCCTAGGGGTTTAGCCTAGGGATTCACTTACACACATGTGAAATCATTGGAATCTACATTTCATATAAGGGTCTTCTCTAAGACCCCTACCATACCCAAGCATGGTATATGTCTCTTACCACTATCTTGAAGAAACTGCTGGATCATTTATAATAGTGAAAAGTTAATACAATTTAAATGTCAATCTTTAAGAGGTTACTTAGGTACAATATGACATATTCATGCAATAGAAATCTATTTAGATGTACAAATGAACAAAAAAGTTGATTCTTTTGTGTAGAAAGATCTCCCAGGAAAAGTCAAGAAATAAGGTGCAAATTGGATGTATTCTACCATTTGAAGAGATTTCTATTCATATGATTGTGTATGCAGAAAGCAATCTCTGAAGAGATACATAAGAAATGAATAACAATTTGGAGTGGGTGGATGGGGGTAGGAGTGAGAGACTTCTCACTATGTACCTTGTTAAACTTTTTGAACTCTGGTAATCGTTCACTACTCAAATTTTTAATTAATAAGTTTTTTCAAATCCTGACTTTGCCTAGTTTTACTGTAGGGCATTACAGAGGTCATTCTAGGAATTATCCTGCTTCCAGACTCTAGATCCTATTTGTGCAAAATCAAGAGAAAATTCTTTACCATTTCTGACCTTTTTAACTCTCATCTCAGATCTTTAGAAAGTTCCTTTTGTGGTTTAGTCTTCATTTTCCTAGCTACCATGTCAATCAAGTTAAGCTACCCTGCCCTGCTTCTCTTCCGCACACACTTCTGCTCCAGTCTTCTTCCCTTATTTAAATTCCTTGACTCCCTTACTATTATTACCCGTTATTGTTGTTGTTGTTAAGGGCCGTTGAGTCGGTTCCTACCCATAGCCACCCTGTACCGAGTTTCTGAGGAGCAGCTGTTGAGTTTGAATCACTGACCTTGCAGTTCAAATGGCTTTGCAGTCTGACGATTTAGCCCACAGCGCCACACCAGGACTCCATTACCCATAGAATTCTTTATTTACGATACAAGAATGTGAAAGTTGTAAGAGTTGTCAGATTATTTTTTCACCTCCCTCACTTTTACAGATGGGGAGACTAAGGGCCAGGAGAAATTTTGTTTTGTCCCACAACCAGTGAGTGGCTTGGTATCCTGGTAAAGAGACCTGTGTGCAACTCTCAGTCCCTCCATGCTGTTGCCAGATCTTGGTTAGGCTATTTTGCTCACTCTAGACTCAAGGAGAAGGAGCCCTGGTGGTGCGTAGGTTATGTGTTGGACTGCTAACCACAAGGTCATCAGTTCAAATCCACCAGCCACTCTGTGGGAAAAAGAGAAGACTTTCTGTTCCCATAAAAATGTACAGCCTCCGAAACCCTATACAGGATCACTATGAGTTCTAACTGACTTCACAGCACACAACCACCACCACTACTGGACTCATAGAGAGCCCTGGTGTGGTGCTGTAGGATAAACACTCAATTGCTAATTTGCAAGGTAGCACCAGCCATTCTCAGAAACCCTATACAGTGTTGCTATGAGCTGGAACTGACTTGATTACACACCACAACAACAAACCCACACACACAGGAAGTACAGGTCTTCTCTGAGACCACTACTTGAGCCTGGTACATGTGCCTTACCTCTCTATTGAAGAAACTGCTGGATCCACAGGGGAAGTAAAACTGGGAGGGGACATAAGGAGTTGAGGTAGAGTTTTTTTGTGAAATTATGTGATAGTTTTATTGTGAATTATGTGATGGTTTTCATGGGAGAACATTAGTTTTACATTCATCCTATCGTATATCATTTCATTGCCATGGTTACAATCCCCTC
>NW_006408656.1:2885959-2926522 GCF_000296735.1 Chrysochloris asiatica
TGTGGGTGTTCTTGTGCATATGCCCTCTCTTCTTATCAGCTGGATGCTTCACTCTCCACTCTAGTCTTCTGTGGCTATGTCACTGACTCTGGGTCGAGAGTCCCCAGGTCTTGCCACACTGCTGGCCAACCAGGTCTCCACCAGGGTTCACAGGAGTTTATTGAACGGTGTAGGGCTTAGCTCGCAGCTTGATGTCTCCTGGGCGAGCAACTTGCTTGTTCTTGTAGTAATCAGTTGGTCTGCCTATATTATTTTGTATTGTTCCTGTCGGTCTTTCTTTCAAGAAGTATTTTCTGTTCTTCTAGCCGCTTCAGGCTGGTCTGCGAGTCCTTTCAAGTAGAAATTTCCCATGAGGTAAAGTTTTGAGAGTGACAACCACAGTCTAAGTTTAGAGGGCTGAGAGCTTGTGGGTCTACCCTGAAGAGTTATATGTTCCCCTTTATATCCTATGACAGGCCATGGTGGCTTTGTCAATGGTTTTGGGGTTCCTGCTGGCCCTGAGCAGAGGTGAGGCCACAGAACAGAGGAATCCTGACCTGCATAAGACGGGGTCCTGCCAGCCAGCCCCCTCCTGCAAGGAGTGCATCCTCTCACATCCCACCTGTGCGTGGTGCAAGCAACTGGTAAGATGTGTCCGTTTATGTCTATGTTTGTAGCCTGGATGTATGTGGAAGCAAGGCTCCCATGCATGATGGTGTGAGCATGTGTGTCATTTTCTGGGTGCACTCCACAGCCCTGTATGGGATTGAGCTTGTGCACATAGGACTTCTGTGTGTGTGTGTTGGGGGCATGCAAGGCTCCTGAGCATGTAAGCTTATTTCTGGGACTGTGTATTTGTGGACACTTGGAAAGGGTGTAGGGCCCTGAAGGTGGAGGAAGTAAGTACTTGTGGGAATTCATGTTTGTGTATAGTAATTGGCGGAACCTGTTGTGCATGTACATGTGGTTGGATTTTAAAATCTGTGCTTGGGGAATTATGTCCTTGGGTGGGGGTGGAGGTGGAGGTGGGGGAAGCCTGTGGGCTTGAGGGGAAAGTTTTGAGTCCCCCCCCTTCCCCCTCCAACGATCCCAAATGGGGAGTGAGTAGCTGAGAAGGGTATTGCAGAGGAAGTATCTCTTTCCCTGGCTACCTGGCTGACTAAGTGGCAAGACATAATGGCTGTCCAAGCTGGAGCTGGGGGACAGAACAGTCCCTATCACAGGAACATGGGTAGTTAGGTTAGTGCAGGCACCAAGATAAGAGATGGCACACACTCAAGGAGGCACAGTTACAGAGCTGAGAGGGCCCAGGAAAAAGGCACACAGAAGGATGGAAGGATGGAGGCTGAGAGGTGGAGGTACCAGGCTGGGGGAGGGGAGTCATGCCTTTTGGAGCAATCTGCCTCCTCCAATCCCCAAACCAGAGGTTGGCACCCAGGCTGAGAAGATGATCTAACCATTTCCGCTCTAACCATTTCCTTCCCCTGTGGCTTCCCAGTCTGTCCCAGGGGTGCCAGACACATGGTGTGTGTGTGTGTGTGTGTGTGTGAAGGGGTCTCCCTTTTTGTCCCCTCTTCCTCTTCCCAGGCAACTGAAGTATCTTAATCCAACCCCTTTCACCCTGAAAATGTAGACGAGATTGGACTACAGGCTAAACTTTTCCTTTTTTGAGTGGTAGTGAGGTCTCTGATATCTCAACCGGAAGTCTGTGGCCCTAGGGGGAGGGCAAAGGTGGGTGGCTGGTAAAAGGGGAGTCAAGATAAGGCTAGGAGAGTGGTAGTTCTATAGAAATGGAGTTCTTACAGGGGGAAAGAACAGGGGATCAAGGATATCTAAGGGCTCAGGGAGTTGACTGAGAAAGGAAGGATCAGAAGTGGCCCCGGAACTCAGGGGTGGTTTGTGTGTATGTGTGGTGTGTGTATATGGGGAGCAGTCCTGATGTGTCTCCACTACTTAGAACTTCACCGCCTCTGGGGAGGCGGAGGCAAGGCGCTGCGCTGGGCGAAAAGAGCTGCTGGACCGGGGCTGTCCTTTAGAAGAGTTGGAGGAGCCCCGCAGTCGGCAGGAGGTGCTGGAGGACCACCCGTTCAGCCAGGGCATTCATGGGGAAGGGACCATCCAGCTGGCGCCACAGCGGGTCCGGGTCACACTACGACCGGGTGAGTTAGGGCTGCAGGTATGGCAGAGGTGTAAACTGGGTTCTAAAAGCTCCTCGCTCTGGACGTACTCATGGACTCCTCCCTTCCTTACCTACCTTCAGGAGAACCACAGCGACTCCAGGTTCGCTTCCGCCGGGCAGAGGGATACCCTGTGGATCTGTACTATCTCATGGACCTGAGCTACTCCATGAAGGACGACTTGGAGATTGTGCGCCAGCTGGGGCACGACCTGCTGCTCAGGCTGCAGAAGGTCACCCATTCCGTGCGCATTGGTGAGCTAGGAGCTGTCCCCACCCTGCCAGCCCTTATCATTGAACTAACTTAAACTGAAGCCTTCCCCTCTGACAACTAGACACACAAGGGCCCCAACCTGCCCTCACGCAGCGTCTCTCAGGCTTGGCTAGGCCACAGGTTCTGGCATCTCTCCCCAAGACATCCATCCCATCGCTGAGGTCAGAGGTGAAGGAGATTTACTCTGAGACTGTATGACCCCTAATTTTATCTGTCATAACTGAGATTCAAAGTCTGGAGAGGCTGCGTTCAGACAGTTACCCAGGTCAGACAGTTACTGTTGGCCTACCAACTTGAATGTACCCTGATGCCACTTTCTCAGCGGTGTCTCTGGTACAAGGCCTTAGATGCCATCGCCCCAGACTCCACATTCTGCCTTCACCTCTCCTCTATTCAAAATCTCCTTTTGCTTTGTGCTGCTCCTACATCCTACACTCTCACCTTTTCCTCCCTTATCCTTCAGGAAGTTCCCCTGCCCTGTCCTACACCCTGGGTGGTGGTCTTACCTCTTTGCTCTGCCGTCCTGGAGCCCCTTTTCCATCATCTCCTTTATGACCACTCCCTCACCTTCCCATTGGCTCTTCTCTTCTTCTGAGTCTTCAGTAGTGACCCCTTCCACCTGGCTGCTGCCCAGTGACTTCTGGCAGTTTTCATGTCCCCACCCCTACCCAGGCTTTGGCTCCTTCGTGGATAAAACAGTACTGCCCTTCGTGAGCACAGTGCCTTCCAAGTTGCGCCATCCCTGTCCCACCAGACTTGAGCCCTGCCAACCGCCCTTCAGCTTTCACCATGTGCTGTCCCTGACGAATGAGGCAAAGGTCTTCGAGCGGGAGGTGGGGCTCCAGAATGTGTCCGGCAACCTGGACCTGCCTGAGGGTGGCTTTGACGCCATTTTGCAGGCTGCAGTCTGCCAGGTGAGGAGGTGGAATGGGATCTGAGCCTGGAGAACCATTTGAGTCCAGGACTACCACCTATGTTGTGTAATTCATAAATGAGGAGGTGTCATTCATATCTTAGTCATCATAGGTTTACATATTTACGTTCATGATTTCTTGATAGATTAGAATAAAGTATCTTCAGGACAAAGCATGTTTTTCCAATTCACTGGAAGGCTGGGGAGAGCATGGAGAAGCAGGGAGCTGGAGACAGGCATGACTCAGAACAAGGCTGGCCAAATAAATCTTTGGCACTTAGAGATGACAGGGATGGCTTGAAGGTTGTGCCCAAGTACACAGACTACCCTCCATCCCACCCCAGGAGCAGATTGGCTGGAAAAACGTGTCCCGGCTGCTGGTGTTCACCTCAGATGACACATTCCACACAGCTGGGGATGGGAAATTGGGTGGCATTTTCAGACCCAACGATGGACGCTGCCACTTGGATAGCAATGGTCTTTATAGTCGTAGCCCAGAGTTTGTGAGTTCCGTTTTCACCCCACTCCTCATCCCATCCACACCTCCTCTCCTCCCAGAACCCCCCTCCTCCCTGGTGACCACCTTGCTGTGTTTCCAAGGAGTTCCTCCTCTCCATGTCTCCCCATCTGCTCACACTGGAAGCCTGTGTCATCCCTCCCCCACCCCAACTCCCTGTTCCTGCCCAAATCTCCAGAGCTCTTCTTACTAATAGAACCTTGGTTCATGGATGCCCTGGGCTGAGAACACCTTGTTTGTTTGTGAGACTTCTGGTGCTCATACTGTCCCCAATTCTCTCTTTCCAGGACTACCCCTCTGTGGGTCAGGTAGCTCAAGCCCTCTCTGCAGCAAATATCCAGCCCATCTTTGCTGTCACCAGTGCCACCCTGCCTGTCTACCAGGTTAGAGCTGTCTGAGTGCCTGAACCCCCAACCTTCCTCAGTTTCTTCAAAGACCCATTCTTTCCCCATATGCCCTCCTCCCAGACCCGAGGCCTATCTCTGTAGAGCTGTGACCCATCCTTTTCCCTCTATTCCTCTTAATCCAGGAGCTGAGTAAATTGATTCCTAAATCCACAGTCGGGGAGCTGAGTGAGAACTCCAGCAATGTGCTGCAGCTCATCGTGGACGCTTATAATGTGAGGGTCCGAGGTGTGAGGAGAGTGGTGAGGGTGGGCACTGGGGCTCCAGATGGGACAGGTATATGCCAGAACTAAGAGGGGAATGATCATTTTTTATTTAACCCTCCACAGCTCCCACCTACTATTTGCATGTGACTGTCATTAATAGCTCACTCATTCAGTCTTACATTTATAAGCCTTAAATGTCTATTATGTACAAAGCATGGAGCCATACTCTGGATAAGGAAGGAAATGTTCATTGAACCTTTATTTCATGCCAAGCACTGTCCTAAGTGCATGTCCTGTGTTATCTCATTTAATTCAACCTAAACTTCTGCTTGGTAACTATAGTCATCCCCGTTTTAGAGACAGAAAAATAGACCCAAGGAGGCTAAGTAATTTGCCCCATTTCAAGGCCACACAGTTCACAAATGAAAGGGGTGGCATTTGCTTTCAGGATCAGTCCATACACAGACTGTGGGACCTGGAGCCTACTTTCAATAAGCCATAGACTTTTACAGATGAAAGGAAACATGAAAGTTCAGGTTTCTTGAAGACTAAGTTTCTTGATAACAGAGACCAGACCAGTTGTGGCTGAATTGATTCCAACTCACAGAGCGTCCATGTGTGTCAGAGTAGAACTGTGTGCCATAGGATTTTTATGGCTGTGATCTTTCAGAAGTAGGTTGGTGATGGTGGTTATGTGCCATGGAGTCAGTTCCAAGTCTTAGTGACCCTGTACAGGGTTTCCAAGGCTGTAAATCTTTATGGGAGCAGAAAGCCTCATCTTTCTCCTGTGGAACAGCTGGTAGTTTCGAACTGACCTGTGGTTCGCAGCCCAATTTGTAACCACTATGCTAACTACCAGAGCTCCTTATTTCCAGGGCACCTCTAGGTAGACTGAAACCTCCAACCTTGTTTTTGGTTAGTAGCAGAATGCTTTTTGTGCCACCCAGGAACTTGATGGCAGGGACGATGTCCTAAATCCATGGCAAAAAAATTTGAGAAGTATCAAATTTCCAAGGACCAACCTTGTCTATACACCAGTTTTATGTCCTGACTTGGAGCTTGACTATCGTGATTAGTATACATTAGTGTCTAGTCACCCTTGACCTTTATTAGGCTCTTGCTTGCAGCTACACTGAAGTACTGGGTTCAGGCTTTCCAGGATCCCCATGTACTCTGCTCAGTCTGCACAGCTACTTCCTCTGGAAACGACTCCTCCCTGGGCAGAGTGGAAGAAACTCCTAAGCAGTTGAAGGGCAAGGTTCTGGCAGAATTTGGAGTTGCCAGAAAGAACATAAGGATTCCTGGGTGGAGCAATTGGTTCAACGTTCAATTAATTTGTGACAGCTTGAACCCACTCAGAGTTGGTTCAGAAGAAAAGCCCGTTTCTGAAAGGGCTACAGCCATGAAAACCCTGCTAAGCACAGTTTTACTCTTCTGCACATGGGCTCGCCTTGTCAGAATCAACCACTTTTTAAAATTTTTTGGAGGTTTACTTTGTGTTTACTCATTCCTTGTCTTTCCACAGAACCTGTCATCCACTGTGACCCTTAAACACGTTTCACCTCTTCCTGGGGTCCACATCTCTTACGAATCCCATTGTTCTGGGAAGGAGGGTGACGCTGGGAACCAGGGCCAGTGCAATGATGTCCAAATCAACCAGATGGTGAGAGTTGTGGGTGATTTTGTAGACTGAGTAGGAGTGGGGAACTGAAGCAGGCGGGAAAAGATGGGGTTAGTCCTCCATGGGAGGCAGCTCTTTGGAGCATGTCTCTGGCAGACAGGTGTTAACAGGATCCTAACCCTTAGTAAAGGTTCTGGATGATCAGTGGAGCTGGTGTGTGTGTGTGTATGTAATTTTAGTCTGACTCATGTCCACACTGTCCTCAGGTGAATTTCTCGATTACTCTCCGAACCACCAGCTGCTTTGAAGAGCCCCAATTTCTGAAGTTTCGGGCTCTTGGCTTCTCAGAGGAGCTGACTGTGGAGCTGTCTACACTGTGTGATTGTAATTGTAGTGACAACCAGCCTCAGGCTCCCTACTGCAGTGATGGCCAGGGGCAACTGCAGTGTGGGGTGTGCAGGTGACTCCCAGCAAACGAACCACATTCTCCCAGATGTGCCCATACTCTCCTCTAGAGCAGAATTCCCCTAACTCTTTGCTCTTTTACCCCTTGGTGCTCCCATTCTCCAGCATCCCTTCAGTCAAGTGTTGATTTCCTTTCTTGTGGGAACTTGGCTTTAGAGGCGGCAGTCTGTGCCCACGAAGGTCTGCAGACTCAGAAATCCCATGGAGCAGTTCTACTCCATCCTCTAGGGCCACTGTCAGTCAGAATAGACTTAATGGCAGTGTGTTTGGCAGCGGGGAGGGAAGACAGATTAAGAGATGGTTGAATTCCGTGACTTAACTTTCTCCCACCATTTTTATTCTCCCCCCCAGTTGTGTCCCTGGGCGTCTTGGTCGGCTCTGTGAGTGTTCTGAGGCTGAGATGTCCACCTCAAATCTGGAAGCTGGGTGCCAGGCCCCTAATGGGACAGGCCCTCTGTGCAGTGGGAGGGGACGGTGCCAGTGTGGACGCTGTAGCTGCAGTGGACATAATTCTGGACACCTATGCGAGTGTGATGATGCCAGCTGTGAGCGGCACAAGGGCCGTCTCTGTGGAGGTACTTAGAAACTTTGTGAGGAGGAACGGGTCAGAGACTGCTTCTCCAAGAGTCTTTCCCAGGGATATTTTGGCTCAAAGAGCTTTATAGTACTCTGAGCAAGTTCAAAGTTTCTGGATATATTTAGCACAGAGGAATTGGGTGCACAGGCCTACATGAGGACTAGGTCAATTTGAGAGAGTTATAGTGGCATGTGATGCTTAATTGTGTGTGGGGAATATGGTGGTCACTCTGTTCATGGTTCTGCCCAGACTCTGGCCGCTGCCAATGTGGAGTGTGTATATGCAATGCCAATTACACGGGCAAAGCCTGTGAGTGCAGCACAGCTGTGGACAACTGCATCAGTCCTAAAGGAGGTATCTGCAGTGGGAATGGACAATGCATATGTAACCACTGCCAGTGCAACAGCAGCTACTATGGTGCTCTATGTGACCAGTGCTCAAGCTGCAACACATCCTGTGAGACGCATAGGTGAGGTCGCAGGTCTTGCATCTTTGGGAATGTTAAGCACTCCTGCTTTTCTTTATGCATGTGGAGGCAAGGACCAATGGGGACAGCAGCCCAGCTGATAACTTCTTGGTGTCTGTTGGGCAGGGGCTGTGCAGAGTGCTGGGCCTTTATGACTGACACCCTGGCCAAAAACTGCAGCCTGGCTTGTAAACATGTCAATGTGACTCTGGCTTTGGCTCCTATCCTGGACGATGGCTGGTGCAAAGAGAGAACCCAGGACAACCAATTATTCTTCTTCATGGTGGAGAAGGCCGATGGCAGGGTTATGCTGAGAGTGAGACTCCAAGAAAGTAAGTGAGGGGTGGAGATGCTGTGGGCATGCCAAATGGAGCCCTGCATGTTTGCTAGGCAGAGACTGCGAACTCTGAAGGAGAGAGAATGGAAACCAAGTTAGGAGTTGAAGCAATACTGAGTCACAAAGCAAACGGCCTGGGCCCTGAGTCTAACTTTGGATTCTGTTAAGTTCCCTTTACTTTTTAATGCCAGGCTGAGCTGGGGAGGCTAGATGAGGCCAGGTACAGCATGCCCTATGCCCCAGCACTCAAACTTTTGTGTCCCGTTTCTCGCTAATAGAGGAAAAAGACCATACCCAGGCCATTGTGCTAGGATGTGTAGGGGGCATCGTGGCAGTGGGACTAGGGCTGGTCCTGGCTTACCGGATCTCAGTAGAAATTTATGACCGCCGGGAATACAGTCGCTTTGAGAAGGAACAGCAACAACTTAATTGGAAGGAGGTGAGGAGACTCTACCTCCTATCCCTCTGGGCTGGATTCACTTGCTTTCCTTGGTTGGATCTCTTTCTTGCTTTCTGCTGCCATACCCCATTCCCAGGCCTTACTCCCCGCTATCTAGGCCATGTTCACCTGGGTCTGTCCTTCCTCTGCACGTTTACCTTTACTTCTCTGATTCACCCGTTAGCTTTGTCAGTAGTAACTAGGGTCCTGCTCAAGTTCTAGACTGGCCTTTTAGGACTAAATGGGATGAGGAATCCTGGGACTTTTCCTTATAATGTCCAACCTCTTTTCCTAGGACAACAATCCTCTCTACAAAAGCGCCATCACAACTACCATCAACCCCCACTTTCAAGAAAAAGAAAGTCCTCCTTCCTGAATGGGAGAGGGACATTCCCTGGAGCTCTTCTTTGGGAGGACAATGGCAATTGTGTGTGATGGTGGGTCTGCCAGGCAGCAGCCTTGGGGGGTTATCCATTGCCAAAGGGCAGTTTTACCTTATTTTCAGTGATACTCCAGGACTGCCTTTTGCTGCTGAGCCCTGCTTTCCTACCTCACAAGGAGTAGAGGTTCCCCTGACCCAACTGTACAATAAAGATTCTTATCTCAGACCTCAGCTGTCATCTTGCTTTACCCTACCTCTCAGCCACTTCCTGAAAACCCTATACCAGGTCACTATAGGCAGAACTGACTCGAGAGCACTTAACCACCACCACCAAAGCCAAAACAGGCTGGTTAGCCTGGGCCTCAGGAAGGCCCCATTTATTTCTTCTTTAGCCACCAGGGCATGGTAGTGATGTGCAGTGGAGTCGGTTCAGCCACCAGAGCATGGAGGCGCTCAATTCACTTCCCAGGTAACTCTGATGCAGGATGACCACAAGCCACACATGGAGAAACACTGCATTTGCTCGCCTCTTGCTTCATTTGGTCTGGCTGTACACGTTTTTTCTCTTGTTCAGCATGGATGTTCTTTACTTCTAGTTTTTGCTCCTCTGTGGAGTAGGAAACAGCTTTAAAACTGGTCTATAGGGTGCTCAAAGTTGTGTGGTGGCCATACTTGCAGAGATGAAATTCGAAAACCACTCTGGTCCCGGTGAAAAAGCTTCCCCAAAGACTATTTTTTCAAAAAAAAAAGAAGATAATATGTAGAAAATCCCCATTTTCTTTTTATTTAAATATCCTAAATATATCACGAAGGAACATACACTGCACTTTAATGGTAAAAAGATACAAGTTTATAACATCTTATAAAAACTACCTTTAAAAGTGTTCTTGTTCATTTGATATTCCCATCCCCCAATAGCAAAATAAGTATATTAAAAAAAAAAAAAAAAGAGAGAGAGAAAGGTAGAGGGAATTGCTGAAGATAGAAGCCCCCGGGCCACAGCAGAGGCGAAGAGCATTTGGGTGTGAGGGTTAAAAGTTGTGGTGAGACTCCATTTCTCATTTAACCCTCTCATTTCAAGCCATGGGGTCCGATCAGTAGCAAAGTGGTAAGAAGCTGTTGGAGGGTGGACAGAAAAGACTTGGGGTACTGGGAAGGGCAGGGCTGGCAGGGCCTAGGGCAACAGCCCACCTGGAAACTGGGAATACTGTTTTCCAGGTCCCCAAATTCCACAACCTGGTCTCCTGAGAGCCTGCCCTATGTTCCCTCCCCCTCACTCCAAACACACCTGAGGCATCTTTCCAGTGCTGGGCCCCACCCCTGCAGGAGGGGTGGGGCATTAGACCTAGGAGCCTTTGCAGAGGTCTTTAAGTCTGTGGTTTCCCTGGGGTAATGGTAGGGCTCCTGGGCCCTGTGGGCCTTAAATCACTCCTTTTACCCATTTGTCTGTTCACCTGACACATCCATTGCCCTACAACATCAGCACCTGGACAAGTGAACTAACTACTTGCTTCTGAGTTCCCTTCCCACCTCAGTTCTTGGCAGGGGTGGTTCTGGTATGGCCCTTAGCACATATGGACCAGCAATTCCTTCCCTCACCCACTTAAGCAGGAAGCCAAGACCTGTATGAAGGGTCACGCACACACTGATCTAGAATACACTCACAAACTTTGGGTCATAGATCACTCCTGTGATTTCACACTCACTCACTCATACACATATCGCTCTTGTGATTTTGTACACACATACATACATACCTCCCCACAACCCAGATTAACTACAAGAGGCCCCCCTATTTTCAAAAGCACTTTGGGGAGGATAATTTTTTTGTAAATGTATCCTGCTTCCCAGGGGTGAAACAGAAAAATCGCAGCCCCATCAGGGCCCTGTAAAGGAAGGGGGCTGGCTCACATGTAGTAAGATGCCACTGCTTGCAGGCACCACAGGACAAATTCAAGGACTGAGGTCTAGGTTCTAGACTACATCACCCGGAGTGTCAGCATAAAGCTAGAATGAATACAAGGCAGCAAACCCACTCCCCAATGTCACCCCCCATGGGTCTCAGATGCTGCCAGGGAAAATCTGAAAGGCCCCTACCTCTCTTCTTTTTTCCTGAAATGCTTACACCTCAGAGGGATGACTGGAGAAGGGTCAGGAGTTTGCTGCTGCTGCTGCTGCCTATGCCCTACATTTCCTGGAAAACGAAACCACACTTCTTGAGGCTGACATCTCAGACTTCTACTCGCAACTTGTGTTCAATCTCCATGATTACTTCTAAGACAGTTCCTTTGCCCTTATAGGTCAGGGCAGTCCACAGTGGGGGTCAGCCAGGCCCCAGCACCTTCCATAAGAATCCTTTCCTTAACAGGAAGAAAGAGGGTTTTTAGTACACTTTAGAAAACCCATGTTCTCAGGCCTTTAGCCACCCAGTCTACTGAATCAATCTGCTAAAATCCTCTAAAACCAAGCTCCTGCTGGGACCTCAAGCACTCTTCAGGTTTGAGAGGGAGGAGGCTGGTTTATGTTTGTGGTCCCCAAAGTTGAGGGCCTGAGAAGGGCTGGCTCAATAATATGCCATCTTGTCCAAGCATACAATCACGTGCCACACACACATACACTGATCATTTTTTTTTGGATTAGATAAAAGTGGTAGTGTGGGTGAAAAGGAGCAAAGAATATTGTTTTAAGAATAAAACCTACATTATATTAGGCTTCTTCAGTTTTTTCTCCGCAGGCTACATCCACCCTAATCAAATTTTGTTGGGTAGGAATGGCCACCAAAAAGGAAGCCAAGATCTTGTTCTTTGGGACAAAAGATCAGATTCCTATCTCCTCTACCTGGATACGGTGCTAGAACTTGGGCTGGTAGAGCAGTTCCTACTACTCAACAGTTATGTGTTGTTGTTTTTGTTAAGTGCCATCCAGTCAGTTTTGACCCAGAGCGACCCTGTGTAGGGTTTCCAAGGAGTGGCTGGTGAGCTTGAACTGCCGACCTTGCAGTTCAAACAGGCTTTGCAATCCAGCGCAGTAACCCACAGCACCACATCAGGACCCATAACAGTCATGTGAGGGGACATCAAATTCCTTTGTTTGTTCAACAGATGTTGCCCAACACTGGACATTAGTTGGGTTGTTCTAAGAGAGCACAAAGAGAGAACCCATTTTGACATCCATGACTCCTGTTCAACACCTCTGTGTAGCTTCAGGAGTCAATGGCACTGAGGTAGCCACAAACTATCTCCAAGATCAACTGCCCAGAAAGAAGAAGAAAAAGGGCTTTACGGACCACTCCCACCCAAGTTTCCTCCAAAAGGCACTTGAGCTGACCCCTTCAGGTACTCGTTTGTCATGAGCCATTATAATACCCATGGGCACAACTCTTGCTCAACCCGAGGAAATAAGAAGTACTTATCTATTCTTCTTAGATCCAGTTCTTGTCTGTTTCTCTCATTATTCTTCCTTTTGTCCCCACACAGTGTATAAGGAAGCCAAAGTAAGCTCAGCTGCCATCCCTGATCCTATTCTTCCTCAAATAGGAGACAGGTGCAGGGCTGTGGAATACTGAGGATCAACTGCAACTAAAAACTCAATTTTTGGGGAGGGCTGGGCCAGCCATTGTCCCTGCTTTGTACCAGCAATCTATGCCTACAGATTACCTGTATCCACAGTTTACCTGCTGAAATTGCTTTTGGATACACAAAAACAAGAACAAAACAAACAAACAATTAACCCCTTTCCCAATCTTTTCCTTTTCAGCTGCCAGCTGGAGTCCAAGGTTGTGGGAGTCACACTTCAGTCTTGGTCCTGTACCTTGAGTCCCCCTTTTATGGACCTCAGCCAAGGGTCCAAGGACTAGTTCCCTAACCCCGGAGTGCTGGAGAACTTCCCCAAGATACTCATAGTCTCAGGTTATTTACAGAACTGAGGCTTTGGGGCTGCTGTCCCCTGGTACACTCTTCTGGTCTCTTGGGTCCACTTTTCCTGCAGGGGGGCAGGTACAGATGGGATGGTGGTGGGACCATCGACCAGAGGGGCTGTACTCTTCAGTAGATTCTTCTGATCACTCCCACCACCTGGGGCCCCTTGCACCTATAGAGAAAACTGCCCGTCGGAAGTCTTCGACTGGCACCCTTGGCACATCCGTTTGTGTCTGAGTAATCGATCTGTCCGAGAAAAACACTGAGAAGAGAGGGAGGGGTAAGTACCCCACAAGAGAAATTTAGCCATCTGTTGGCACACATCACACTCATTTCCTCAGTTATGTACACAGATGACACGAGCACACAGTGGTTAGGAATGCAAGCTCTGGAACCAAAGAGTACTCCTAACTCCAGACTTACTTACTACTACCTATGTGGCCTTGGAAAAGTTAGCTAACAGCCCTGAACTGGTACACTCATCTGTAAGACAGGGCTAGAAGGAGCTACTCACAGCATGGCTTCTTTAGTCATTGAAAATTTACTGAGTATCTTATCTTGAGGCAGGCCCAGTTCTTGGTGCTGAGGATACAGAGGAGAATCAGCAGGACAAAGTCTCTGCCGTCAAGGAACTTTCTAGTGATTTGAATATTTGAAAGTGTGACAAAGTGGAGCAATGCTTGAGACCTACCTAGCAAAGCATCCTGGAAGTGTTAACTATTATCATTCCATCTCTTGTCCTTGTCTAATTTTGGTCCTGGCTTTTCCATTTTCATTACATTAGACACTGCCCCCCAGGGCAGAGATTCTATCTCTGCCTCCAAAGTGCAGTGCTGAGTTGGATTGAAACCTGGCTCTGGACCTTATCTGCTGTGTCTTTGTGAAAGGGAACCTCTGTGAATCTCAATTTCCCCATATATGGAATGAGGACAATGACAACTACCTTATAGTTGCTGTGAAGATGAAATGAAAAACTCTATGTAAAATAGTTCAACAGTGTCTGGCACAGGGTAGGGGGTTAAGTCTCAGAAACCCTATACATGGGTTGTGAGTCGGAACCAACTCCACAATACTTAACAACATCAACTATTATTATGATTATTCTAATGGCCCCAACCAGGGATCAGCTGCATAAGGATGGCAAGCTGCACCTAACTCTGAGGTGCAACCTGTATCAGGATAAGGAAGTCCCCATCAAGGCACAGAGTGGGAGCTGCTGTGTGGAGGTGCGGTGATGCTGAGGAAACCTTACCTGATGACATCGTTCACACTGGTAGGGCTTTTCACCACTGTGCACACGCTTGTGGCGCTCCAGGTGGTACTTCTGGATGAAGCGCATATCACATATGTCACACTCAAATGGCTTTTCACCTGGTCCAGGTAGAGAGAGAAGTGAGTATCAGGAGGCATATAAGGTAGGGAACTCATTTCTAGTATTTCCCCAGACACTTGAATTCTTAGCAATATGTAGACACCTGAGGAGTCCTGGTGTGGTGCTACAGAATAATCACTGGAGTGCTAACCAAAAGGTCAGCGATTCAAACCCATCCACCACTTGGAAACTCTAGACCAGATCGCTATGAATCAGAATTGACTCGATGGCACTTAACAAAGCTATAATAAATGGGGAAGGGACCTCAAAGATGCTGGTCCCAGTAGCACCAGACACAGAGCTATGCAATCTCTTTGCCTTATTCACGTATCTTTATCCTCCATTTTGAATATGTACCCTTTAAAATAAATCCAACTAGGGCTCTATACACACACATTCAACACAATGTTCTCCCCCTCTGAAATAGACAAGACTTACCAGTGTGAATGAGGATGTGCCTCTTGAGGTGGTAACTGCTCCTAAAGGCTCCAAGGCAGTGTTCACAAATAAAATTTTTGGGACTCTTTACTTGAAAAGAACCATTTTGTTCCACCACCACCACCTGGGGGAAACAACCAAGCATGTCATGAGGCTATTCCTCTGGGTTTTTTCTCCTGAAGACCAATCTACTCTGTGTCCTCTGTAAGCTGCTGGACAAAGGAACCCGTCTGTGACTTGCTCTGCTTTTCTATTTTGATTGAAGATGCTGTCATCTCCCATAGTGATTTACATTAAGGGACACTCTTCTGGAGGTGTGGTGGGTAAGCTGCCTTATCACACCCAACTCTCTGATGACCTTAAAGGGAGTCTGCCATGACCTCTGCTAAAGGATCCCATGCCTATCCCCTTCTTTCCCTTCAGAGTGGGAAGATCAACCACCCTGGTAGTTTCTGGATGAAATCAGGGTGATACACTTACTGGCTGTGAAGGACCAAATTGTTTAGAGAAAGTTCCAAGTTGAGTCACAGGGGGAAGAGGAGTATTACCCCATAACCCAACTGCACAAGTTGGGGATTACCCCATTACCTGCCTTTTTAACAGTCTTTTTTGAATGAGAGGCCTCAGCCAAGCTGTCATCATCTTTGCGGCTCCGGGACTTATCGCTGTTTTTTCGGTGGCCCTTTGAATACAAATCAAATCTAAACTCATAGTCCATCTCAGAATACAAGACAGGAAACCAGATGCTGCTTTCAGGCATACAATTATAAATGAGAGTAAACCACCTGCCCTAAGCTCTTAGAGAGAGTGCCCAATCATCTCCTCTCTATAAACCCTAATCTTAAGGCATGTAGGTTGAGAAAAGATCTTCATTAGCACTCTGAAGTAGTCACATTCATTTATTTCCCAGCTGGATCCCCCTTTCCCACGTCCCTATGTTGAAGCACTGCAGAATCAAAGCTTGGCATCTCCTGGCAAAGAACTTGGGCCACCCGACCCCCAGGCGCCACAATGGACTCAAGCGCTGTACCTGACTCGAGCACCTCAGCACATCAGGGCTACCTGCCCGCTCGCCATTCTCGGCCTGCTTGCTGGCAATCTGGCTCAGCATCATCTTCTTGCTGGCTGCAGTGGGAATCAAACTCACACCTGCTAGGCCTTCACAAGCCAGAAGACTTGCCTAAGTTGAAAGGAGATAAGTTGTCAGGTCACCTGGCAGGACAGGGCAAAAGAGGCTGCCATCCTATAGAATCACCTTTCACAACACCGAGCTCCAAACAAACGGCTTCTCGCCAAAAAGTTTCACTCTTCCAAATCCTGCTTCTTTCAAGAATTCTCATGAACTTATCTCACGAGGAACTAACGACTTCTTATGAAGTCCCTCATCATTTAAATACACATCAAGTGAATAATAAAGTATAGTTGACTCTTGAACAACAACAGCAACTAGAGGTGCCTATCCCCAGGGCAGTCGAAAATTCATGTATAACTTTTGACTCCCTCAAAAATTAACTACTCAGAGCCTGCTGTTGACCAGAAGCCTTACTGATAAGCTAAATAGTAGATTAACACATATCTTTAAAATTATTTGGATTATATATGCTGCACCCACAAAAAAGCTGCATTTTCAATCTGAGATAAAAACGTATTTCGCAAAAAGTGCAAGCTTTAGCAGTAACACACACACACAAAAAAACAACACACAGAAAAATGACAGCAATCAATTCTGACCTAACTGAATGTGAATGGATTAAACGCACCAGTCAAGAGACAGAATGGATAGGAAACAGGATCCTTCAATACGTTGTTTTCAAAAGACAATTCACAAAGATGAAGACAGCCTAAATGCCCATCAACAGAAGAATAGTTGAGCAAACTTTGGTACATACATACAATGGAATACTATGCCAACGTTGAAAAATAAAGATGAATTTGTCAAACACTTCATGACATAGTTGAACCTGAAGGACATCATGCTCAGTGAAATGAATCAATCACAAATGACAAACACTATATGAGACCAATGTTGTAAAAGGTTAAAAAAAGAAAAAACAAGGTTTTCTTGATATAAAAAACAAAACAACAACAAGAAACAATCTATGATGGTTATGGGGGGATTATTCAAGGGCTAGAGAGTAGCCATATGTTAATATGGGTGACATGACAGGCAATATACAACAAGAGGGAAAAGAGGGAGGTTAGCAGAGAAAAGATGAAGATAGTGGGAAACACAGGGAGGTGTGCAATAGTTAAATGAATAGAGGTAAATGTTGTTGAATGTTGGTACATGGAGGGGATTGCAACCAGGTAGTGAAGTGAAGTGTATGGTTTGTTGAATGTAAAACTGATAACGTTCCTGGCTCCTGCTCTGTAAACTTTCACCCAATTAACAATAAAAAGTTAAAAAAAAAAAAAGGTGCAAGATTTTTGCACCTCCTGTTGTAGTTGCAGTGATGGCTTCACAAAATTTTTTTTTACAGTGGTCCTTATACTGGTCTCACTTATTTTTAAGTGACAGGCAACCACAGCTACAGACCTCAATCTATGGTAGCTATCAAGCAATTCAACTTTTTCTTATAATGTCACAACTTTTCTCTGCTTCTTGGGAGCACTTCCAGCATCACCAGTGGCACTTCATATGGGTTCCATGGTGTTTGTTATTCAAGAATTAAGGTACTGCACTAAATTGCATACTGCAATATGCAATTTAATGGAGGCAAACTGCTCACTTGGAGAGAATTATCATCAGTTTTTTAAAAATTTGCATATAAATGGACTCATATAGTTCACATATGTGTTTTTCAAAGACTAACTGTATTATTGATGTGTCTATGTCATTGGTACTGTGCTAAAGTACAGTGTGTACGTATTATGTTTTACTTTGGAGATAGTTCTAGGCCTTAACAGAGTGGTCACTGAGGGTCTGTCTTATTGCTGACCCACTGAAATGGTAGATTCCTAGGATCCCATCCTTTTTCCCTTACCAAAGTACTCAACTTCAGAGCCCATTTCTGGTTGGCAAGCCTCACCAGTGCCAACTATATTGGGACGGGGAGGAGGGAAGGCTTCAAAAAGTTTGTGGAAAAATGAAATAGAAAGATAATGAATTTTTTTCCACAAACTTTTTGAGCCCCCTTGCATATTCTATGATCTCTCACCAATATGTCCAGTATTGTTGTTGTTAAGTGCCATCGAGTCAGTTCCAACCCATAGCAACCCTGTAGAGGGTTTCCAAGGAGCAGCTGGTAAGCTTGATCCACCAATCCTGCAGTTCAAATGGCTTTGCAGTCTGGTGCATTAACCCACAGCGCCACACCAAGTCTCATTTGCTAGTAAATGTAGGTCATTTTTCTCTTTACAATTCCCTAAGTGTTGTCAATTGCAAAGAATACATAACTTAAACCACTTGAAAAGATTTTGGAGTTGATTATGTAATTTCTCTTGACTTCCCTAGGCATTTACATATGTGTATGGTGTGGTGCTGTGGCTTAATGCACCAGACTGCAAAGCCATTTGAACTGCAAGGTCAGCGGTTCAAGCTCACCTGTCACTGCTCAGAATATACAGGGTCACTATGGGTCAGAAATGACTCGACGACATTAAAAACAATGTTATATCCACATTTCTTCAGTTTATGTGTTAAAATCACTACTAAAACAAGGAATGTTTAAGTAAATTTTCACTTTTCATCACTACAGTTTTCAAACTAATCTTGCTTAGCTAGGTTTAGAGATCATACTTTTCTTACTGAAACAAACTTTTAAGGTAACACTTGATCAGCAAAGTCCTAATAGTGACTTATAGAAAAATTCCTTTTCGTATTATCAGTATAACCTGGGACAAGGGTCTTCTCCCTGCTTCAGGGATTTCAGAGTGTTAAAAATTTTAGCTCTGCCCTTTGCAAACAGTGTTAATGCTGGGCATGTTACTCAACCTCTTTAAGCCTTAAATGCAAAATGCCTACTGTAGCATAGCCTCATAGGATCGAAAAGAATTAAATGAAGATGTAAAATGCGTAGCAATGCCTAGCACTAAGCTAGTGATTAGTAAAAGGCAGCCTTCTCAGAACAAGAGCTGCTATGAAGTGTGTTTCAAACAAAGGAAGAAGAAAGCGAAGAGCTCCTGCTCTGCATGGAAAGGAGGAAGCTGTGCATGCAGAGGCAGCTGGAAGAAAGCCAATTATACCATAATCAGCTTGCCATCCTGGTGAGACTAGTAGGGGAGGTTCCCTGAAGAGAGCTGAGAGCAGCTTTGGGGATGCATACACACATATAAACTATAATAGCTTATCTGGTCTTTTTGCTTCTCCAATCCAACTTCCAACCCCACAACGACAATTACCTTCTAAATACACTGATGTGCTATTTAACATTCTCCAACGTCCCCAGTCCCTAAAGAATAAAGTCTAATTCCTTAACAAGAAATAAACGGCCTTGAGTTAGTCTCGTGTTCCCTTCTCTAGAGACAACTCTCTCCTCTACTACTATCTGCATGTAAATCCTCTGCTCCACAAATAGCAAACCATTGACAGTTGCCCCAGCTGCATCATGTTCTCTCATGCCTCGAAGCCCCTGCCCATGCAGTCAATTCCCTTTTCTGCTTGCTTGTCTATGCATCCTTCAAGCCTCACTTTTGTCCGCTCAAACAGATGTAATCATTCCCTCCTTAAAAGTGTACATACCTCCATTATTAACCATTCCTACCTCTATTATTAACCATTCCTTCAGTCAACAGAGATTAACTGAGTCTTTACCACTAGCCAGCCACTATGCAAGGTGTTGTGAATATAAAGAAAAACAAACATACTGTCTCTCTATCTCCCATCCCTGCCAACTAGACTGGAAGCTTGCTGGGGCAGGGACAATGTCTTAATTTAATTAATTTTTATATCCCTAACATGATGTTTTACAAATAACAGCTCAATAAAATCCTGCTAATAAACAAACAGAGCATTCACCAGACTTTCTTCAAGCCTCTTAGCACTTAATGTACCAAGTATAAACCGAGTACATGTTGCTTTGCAAATGTCCCATCAGTGCCTGTGATACAATATAGCCTACCTCCTTCATTAGAGACTGGAAGCTCCCTGAAGGCAGGGGCTGTGTGTGGCCTGTCTCCTTTCTTTCCTCTAGATCTCCCCCTGGCGCTTAATACAGAGCTTGGTTCACTGGGGTTGGTCAATACGTTGACTAAGGCAGCATTCAACAGTGAAACTGCTAACATGCTTCCCAGTGATCTTGAAGTAGGATGATGCTAGAGCTTTTTACCTGAGCCATGCTGATTTCTCACTTAATGCAACCCCAAAGTTCAGGAGTTTCTTGATCCACTTTTCCTTAAGACACTGTTGTTTGGAGAACTGTCACCCAATCACTGTAACAACTCCTTTGTGTCCTTTCAGTCCTGCTGCCATATTGAACTGCCTTTGCTTTCAAATAGACCTTTTTAAGTGTCCTCCAAATGAAAGATAGATGTTCGAAGAATTCCTGGACTCTGCTTGGCTCCTTGTCTATTGTCTGAGGAAAAAGAGTCTTCCAGTTTTGGTTTTCCAGCTGAATTCTCTCATTGAGGCTCACAATGTGTTTCAGAAACCTAAAACCAGAAAGGGAGATGAGGCCATTAAGAGCAGATGTAACCTGGGGGTGGGTGGAGGAGGCTGAATTTTTTTGCAGGATGGCTTCTGAAGCTCAGAAAGTGATCATGAGTCAAGGAGTGTTTGTTTCTTTTCCTACGTCAGTAGCTGCGTGGTTCTTTAAGATAAGCGCTGGACTGCTAAACACAAGGTTGGCAGTTCACGCCCACTAGTCACCTTGTGGGAGAAAGAGGCTTTCTGTTCCCGTTATGACATAGCCTTGAAAACCCTATATAGGGTCGCTATGAGTCAGAATCGTATTAACTGGACAGTGCGTATTAACAAGTCCGTAGAAGAAACAGGTCTCTAGGACAAGGAGGAGCGGCCAAGAAGAGCAAACGTAACTGGAACGTCTTATGAAGGAACACTGCCATGGAGCAAGCCCTTGGATTTGCTGAGTTAAGCATGGAAGAAGGGGGCGGAGGCCCTGTGAAGCTTTTGTGCCAAGTGGGCTGGCCCTGGAAACTAGCACTCTATATAGGAGGCCGGGAGAACTCAGGAGCAGAAAACTTGGGGGCCATCAACGGGAGCCTGGGTGGCATGCAGAAACTGAACTGACAGTGTGTGCCCCGGCTGGCTCACACGTGCGCGTCCTCTAAGTCTGCCTGAAGGCACAGAAACACCCTGCGGAGGTGGAGGGCAGGGAAGCGAAGCTCGGAGCAGCGCGTTCCTTCCCTACTGGAAACTAGGAGCTGAGCCTGCGACACCAACCCGGAGAAGCGTCGAGGAGCGCGAGGTGCGTGCTCGCGCCCGCGCTCCCTCAGTCAAGCCCCCTCTCCTGGGCCAGAGACGCGGGCGGACGCACAGGCTAGAGGCGGTGCGCGCGCGAGCGCGGTTCCTTCCCTTCCTTTGGCGAGCCCCCTCCCTTCGCCACGCGCCCCTCCTCTCTTCCCCTCCCCCTTTCCGCGCGGCTCCCCGCGGCCTGCGAAGTACTGAAGCGCTGCCGTCTGCCCGAACGACACAGCTCCTTGGGGCGTGCTCCTACCTGCCAGGTGCAGCCTCCCACTGTTTCCACCGCCACGCAGCGCCTCCTCCAGGCCCCAGCACACCGTGCCAACCCCGCGGCCGCCGCTGCCCCCGCCGGGACGAGGCAAGTTTACAAACACCAACCCGGGGCCCGTTTCCCCGGAAGCACTTCCCCCTCCCCCTCGTCCTCTCCGCTGAGCAGCAAAATCCACTTCCGGGCTCGGGAGTCTGGGCGGGCGGGGGCAGCTTGAAAGGGGGTGAGCCTGGGGACGCAGGGAGGGGTGGGTGTAGCTGGTGAATGGGCGGCGCCGGCGCGGGGGAAGGACGGCAGGTGGGTGGGCCGGTGGGACGGCGCGTGCGCTTCGACGAGGGTGAGCCCCAGCGGCCATCTTTACTGAGGGCAGGAACGAGGGTCTTGAAATAACCATGTACAGTTTCAGAGGGATTGTTGGGTGAGTTGGTTAAAACTTGAAAAGCAACTTCACGCGCCCTACGTCATGAACGTTATTCTGCTTGCTTTTTAACTTGTATTCCAAGTAGGGCCAGCGTAGTTTGCACCCTGCCTTTTCACGGAACTTTGCCAAGGTTGTGTTCTCCCTCAGGCTTTCCATCAGGCCCACGTCTACAGGTTCTGGGGTCGCCTTGCTCTGAATACTCAACTACTAGTCTTTCCCTGGAGTCCTGGTGTGACGCTGAGAGATAATGCGCGGGACTGCAGGGATGGTTTGAACCACAAAATGCGAGTTTCAAGCTAACCAGCTGCTTCTTGGAAACCCTATACAGGGTCACTATGAGTCAGAACCTACTCTGACAGCCCTTAACACCAACAGTCTTTTCCTAGGTAGCCTGAAGCTGCACTGCTTACATTTTTGCAGTTGTTTGTGCACCCCAGGCCTTTCCAGTTATCGTTCCACCACTCCTTTCTTTTTCCCAGCGTCTAACACTGGCTCTTTGCTAGGAAAAGGCCAAAGTTTGTCCCCCCCCCTCAACCCCCTCCCCGGACTTTATTAGGAAAATGGAAACTGGAGCCTTTCTTCAAATTCTATCCCCCTTTTTAGCCATTAGGGAGGTGTCCTGGTAAAGATGGATTTATGCAAACTGCACTTGATGGCAGAAGAGTAGACTCCATTCAAGTCTCTCTGCTGTGGGAGAAAAAACGGTGATACCAAAAACTGAAGTCATGGATTTCCAACCATTAGAAAAAAAGTTTATATAGCAAATTAGTTCCCATTTAATTATTTCTACACAACTAGTTCCATGATATTATTTACGCTTTTCATCATGTATTAAGATTTTCATTATTTCCAATTTTTCTGTTGTTCCATGTCCATTAATCTAGCTTCCCTGTCCAGCCTTAGCTTTTCATCTCTGTTTTAGGGTAAATGTCCATTTGGTCTTATAACTTGGTTATTTAAGGAAGCACAGTATACATGGGTGATATTATTTCTTTTATAAACCAATTGTTTATTTTATAATTTGATATATTATATGAAGAAAGGTGACCACCAGCACTGTCTTTAGTTCCAAGTTCAAAGGGTGCTTTAGGGTACTTGTCGCTGGAGTTCCTCTAGTCTCTATTAACACACTAGTTTGTTGTTGTTGTTAAGTGCCATCGAGTTGATTCCGACCCATAGTGATCCTGTATAGGGTTTCTGAAGAGTGGCTGGTGAGCTTGAACCGTCTAAGTCTGGCTTTTTAGTTTTTTGGGTTTTTTTTGAGGAATTTTGAGTTTCGTTCTACTCCCAACTATTTTTTGTACGTAGACTATTTCTTTCAACATCTCACATTTTGCATCATTGAAACAAGTTCCTTGTGCCATCAAGTCAGGTCCAGTTCATAGTGACCCTGTATATAATTTCTGAGGAGTGGCTGGTGGATTTGAAATGCAGACCTTGTGGTTAGTTGTTGTTGTTAGTGCCATTGAGTCGATTCTGACCCATATATAGGGGTTTCCAAGGAGCAGCTGATGAGCGTGAACCACTGACCTTGCAGTTCAAATGGCTTTGCAGTCTGGTGTGTTAACCCACAGTGCCATACCAGTCCTCTTGTGGTTAGTAGTCCAATGTTTATCCTACAGCACCACACTAGAATGTCTATAAAAATATGTTGTTGTTGTTAAGTGCTGTCTAGTTGGTTCCAACTCATTGTGATCCTGTATAGGGTTTCTGAGAAGTGGCTGGTGAGTTTGAACTGCCAACTTTGCAGTTCAAACCAACCTTGCAGTCAGGTGCTTATCCTACAAATGAGTATAAATTAGAAATTTAATCCCACCCACTGCCATAGAGATGTATATTTGTGCCCATTCCAAAAATAGGTTCCCCATCAGAATGCAGAAATCATCGAAAATACTGTTAATATCACATGCAAATAAAATTGTGTTGAAGATAAAACAGTTGCAACAGTACATTGACAGGGAACTGCCAGAAATTCAAGCTGGATTCAAAAGAGTGCATGAAATGAGAGATATCATTGCTGGTGTTAGGTAAATCTTGACAGAAAGCAGAGAATACCAGAAAGATGTTTACTTGTACTTTATTGACTATGCAAAGACTTTCGAGTATGTGGATCATGACAAACTATGGATAACATTGTGAAGAATGGGAATTCCAGAATACTTAATTGTTCTCATGAGGAACCTGTACATAGACCAAGAGGCAATTATTTGAACAGAACAAGGGAATACTGAATGGCTTAAAATTGAGAAAGGTGTGTGCCAGGGCTGTATCCTTTAACCATATTTATTCAATCTGTATGCTGAGTAAGTAATTGGAGAGAGAAGCTGAGTTATATGAAGAATGTGGCATCAGGATTGAGAAAGACTCATTAACAACCTTTGATATGCAGATGATACAATGTTGCTTGCCAGAAGCCAAGAAATCTTACAGTATATACTGATGAAGATCAAAGACTACAGTAGAAGATACAGTCTACAGTATGAATTACACCTCAGTGTAAAGAAAACAAAAATCCTCACAACTGATAAATGGAGACTAGATTGATAAATGGAGACTAGATTGAAGTTGTCAAAGAATTCATTTTGCTTGGATCCACAGTCAATACTCAAGGAAGCAGCAGTCAAAAAAGTAGATGACGTATTATTGCATTAGGCAGATCTGCTGCACAAGACCTCTTTAAAGTGTTAAAGAGCAGCAAACACAGCTATAAATGTGGTGGAGCATACAACAGGCAAAATGAGGAAAACTTCTTAGATATTATCAAACATCTTAAGGCAATGAGTTGGTGGTGGGCCTGGGGATTTAGGACCATAGTCTCCGAGATCACCATGATCAATTGGCATAACACCGTCCACAGAAAGATGCTCACCTGTGCTTTATTGACTATGCAAAGGCTTTCGATTGTGTGGATTATGGGCAGCATTGGGTAGTATGAGCATTCTGGAACACTTAATTGTGCTCTTGAGGAACCTGTACATAGACCAAGAAGCAGTTGTTCAAATAGAACAAGGGAACACTGAATGGTTTAAATTTAGGAAAGGTATGCTTTAGGGTTATATTCTTTAACCATACTTATTCAGTTTGTATGCTGAGCCAATAATCCGAGAAGCTGGATTATGTGAAAAAGAATGTGGCATCATGATTGGAGAAAGACTCATTAACAACCTGTGATATGCAGATGTGATACAACCTTGCTTGCTGAAAGTGAAGAGGGACTTCAAATACTTAACAGATAAATAGCAAAGACCACAGCTTTCTGTATGAGTTGTGCCTCAATGTAAAGAAAATAAAAATCCTTATCACTGGACCAATAAATAACATCAAGATAAATGGAGGAAAGATTGAAGTTGTCAAAGACTTCATTTTGCTCAGATCAATCATCAACACTTATGGAAGCAGCAGTCAAGAAATCAAATGACGTATTGCATTAGGCAAGTCTGCTGCACAAGATCTCTTTGAAGTGTTCAAGAGTAAAGTGTTAGTTTGAGGACTAAGGTGTACCTGACTCAAGCTATGTGAAAGTTGGGCAGTGAATAAGAAAGACTAGAAGAATTTATACATTTGAGTTACAGTGTTGGAGGAGAATATTAAAAGTATACTATGGACTGCCAAAAGAACAAACTTCTATGTTGGAAGAAGTACAGCTAGAGTGCTCCTTGAAGCCAGCATGGCTAGAATTTGTCTCTCATATTTTTGTACATATTATCAGGACGGGCCAGTCCTGGAGAAGGGCATCATGTTTGGTAAAGTGGAGGGTCAGGGAAAAAGAGAAAGATCCCCAATGAGATGGATTGGCTCAGTGACAGCAGCAATGGGCTCAAGTGTAGTAAAGACTGTGAGGTTGGCACAGGATTGGGCAGTGTTTTGTTGTGCTTAGTGTCGCTATGAGTTGGTACCAAATTGATGGCACCTAACAACAACAAGGAGCTCTGGTAGCGTAGTGGTTACGAATTGGGCTGCTAACCTCAAGGTCAGCAGTTCGAAACTACCAGCTGTTCCACAGGAGAAAGATGAGGCTTTCTGCTCCCGTAAAGGTTTACAGCCTCGGAAACCCTGTACAGGGTCACTATGAGTCGGAACCGACTCCATGGTACTTAACAACAACAGCAGTCTACAAAGACAATGTTCTGTATCCTACTTTGATGAGTAGTCTCTAGGATCTTAAAAGCACTTAATGTCCACCTAAGGTACAGCTATTGGTCTCTCTATGTGCAGAAAAAAGAAAGAATTGAAGAGGCTTGGAATCAATTAGTCCAATGGACTAATGGAAAAATCAATGGACTAATGGAAAAATTAAACATCAGTCCTCTCATCTCTGAGACCAGAAGAACTAGACAGTGCCTGGTTACCACTACCATGTAATCTACTCTGAAAGGGTTCACATTAGAGGATCCTGGATAGAACGGGTGAAAATGTGGAACAAAATTCAAAATTATTTAAAAAAAACAAAACAAAAATAAAAACTGGACTTACTGGTCAGGAAGAGACTGGAGGAACCTGAGACTTTTGCCTTTGACCACCCTTCAGGTCTGGAAAGGAACTCATGTTTTGTGGCCCAATTTTCAGCCAAACAGTAAATAGATATATATGGGGGGACAGCAACAATAGGAAGGTAGTATGCGAGACAGCAGGATAACTCTTATTACATGGAGGAGATTCCAACCATTGGCATGAAACAAGGTATATAATTTGTTGAATGTAAAACTGTTGATTTTGTCTGTAAACCGTCACTCAAGTCACATTAAAAAGTTATTTTTAAAACATTGTTAAGGAGCAAAGATTTCAGTTTGAGGACTGAAGGGTGCTTGACCCAAGCCATGGTAATTTTCAGTTGCCTCATAAGCATGTCAAAGTTGAACAATAAAAGGAAGACTGTAGAAGAATTGATGCATTTGAATTATGGTGGTAAGAACAATATTGAAAGTACTGTGGACTGAGTCCTGGTGTGGCACTGTAGGATAAGCCCTGGACTAACTGATAACCGCAAGGTTTGCAGTCCAAACTTTCACCAGCTGCTCTTGAAAACCGTACAAAGGGTAGGTAGCTGAGTCAAAACCGGCTCTATGGCACTTAAAGCAATAACAATGGATTGCTGGAAGAACAAATAAGTATGTTTTGGAAGAAGTACAACCAGAATGCTCCTTAGACGCTAGGATGGCTAGACATTGTGTCTCAGACTTCGGACATGGTATCAGGAGGGATTACCACCTGGAGGAAGCCATCATGCTTGGGCATAAACATAACAATTGTGAGGATGGCATAGTACTGGGCAGGGTTTCTGTTGTGCTTAGGGTTGCTATGAGTCAGAACTAACTCGACAGCACCTCACAATAGCCTTCCAGTTGATTCCAACTTATAGTGACCCTAAAGGAGCTCTGGTAGCGTAGTGGTTATGAATCGGGCTGCGAACCTTAAGGTCAGCAGTTCGAAACTACCAGCTGTTCCGCGGGAGAAAGATGAGGCTTTCTGCTCCCGTAAAGATTTACAGCCTCGGGAACCCTGTACAGGGTCGCTATGTCAGAATCGACTTGACAACACTTAACAACAACAACGGGCAGAATACAACTTTTCCTTAGGATTTTCACGATAAGCAGACAACCTTATCTTTCTTTCATTGAATAGCTTGGTGGGATTGAACTGACAACCTTGCAGTTAGCTTAACCTTAACACTGTGCCACCAGAAAATTAATTAAACTCAAGTTGGTTCTAACTCACAGCCCCCTGTGTAATGGGTTTCTGAGACTAAAATTTTGTGGGTGCAGACAGTTTCAGCTTTTTCCCTTGGAGTAGTTGGTGGATTTGAGCCTCTAACCTTGCAATTAGCAGCCCAGCGCCTAACCCACAATGCCACCATAACTCCTTTAAAAAAACTAAAACCACCCATAATTATAATACCCCAAATAACCAGAGTTAATATTTTGAGATCTTTTCCATTCTTTTCAGTTTAAAAAAATATATTTTAAATGTGTATACAATGGAAAGGGGAATGGGGAACATGGGGTTTCTTTTTGGAATGATGAAAATGTTGTGGAATTAGTGGTAAATAATGAACAACTTTGTGAATACACTAAAAACTGCTGAACTGTATACTTTAAAAGAATGAACATTATAGTGTGAATTATATCTAAGTCTGCTATTTAAAAGAACGTATGTAGATATATTCTTACAGTATTACAGATAACATGTTCTTATATTGCTGAATATTTCAGTGTGGTTTTGAAGAACAAGGACATTCTTTTATAAAACCATAGTACAATGACCAAATTCAGAAAATTTAACATTGATAGGCTGCTACTGCTTATAACATCATCCATATTCAGCTTCTACCAATTGTTCGAATAATGTTCTTTATGTTGTTATTGTGTTAAGTGCCATCAATTGGTTCTGACTCATAGTGACTCTGTGTAGTGGTTCCAAATAGCAGCTGGTGTGTTTGAACTGCCAACCTTGTGGGTCATGGTCCATTGCTTTATGGTATCCACACCAGGAGTCCAATGTTCTTTGTTGTTGTTGTTAAGTGATGTCGAGTCTGTTCCGACCCATAGCGACCCTGTATAGGGTTTCCAAGGACTGGCTGGTGAGCTTAAACTGCCAACCTTGCAGTTCAGATGACTTTGCAGTCCGGCACATTAGCCCACAGAGCCACACCAGGACTCCATGTTTTTCTTAGTAGCCTTTATTCTTCCTTATCTAGCAATCTGTCTAAGACTATGCATTGCATTTGATTATAATATTCTCTAGTCGTCTTCTATTTGGAACAGTTCCTCAGCCTGTCTTTCATTTTCATGACATATTTTTTGTGGGTAAAGGCTAGTTGTAAATCCTGGTGTGGTACTGTAGGATAAACACTGGACTGGTAACCACAAGGTCGGCAGTTCAAACCCACCAGCCACTCTTGGAAACCTATGCAGGGTCACTGAGTTGGAAGTGACTCAATGGCACACCACAATAAATAATAACTGATTAGTTGTAGAATGACCTTCTTCAGAGAAGAATAAACAAGCCTGTGTTGGAAGAAGTGCAGCCAGAATGCTTTTTAGAAGCATATGCTGCAAATCTATCTATGAATGTGGTGGAACATACAGGGGGCAAAGTTATGAAAACTTAGACCTAACCAATACTTTGGAGAAATGAGTTGCTGGTCCTGGAGGCTCAGGACCATAGTTTTGGGGGACACCAAGACACCATAGTTCACAAAGACAATGTTCTGTGTCTTTGAGTACCATCTGGGGTCTTGAAAGCTTATGTGTGACTGGCTATCTAAAATGCACCTATTGGCCACTCCCCTGCTGGTTCAAAGAAGAATGAAAAAAACTATGATGTATGGAAACAGTTAGTCCAGTGAATCCAGTGTATATAGTTTCCACTGTCTGGAGACCAGAAGAACTAGATGGTTCCCAGCTATCACCACCAACTGCTCTGAAAGGGATCACATTAGAAGGTCATGGATAAAAATATGGGAAAAAGTGGGAGGAAAATATGGAATTAAACTCAAAATCATAAAAATCAGGTGTAGTGGTAGGATAGAGCATGGGTAGGGAACCTTTTTTCTGGCAAGATTTCATTTGGATATTTATAGCATCATTTGTGGGCCATACAAAATTATCAAATTAAAAATTAGCCTGTTGTAATGTGATGACTGGAACTGCGGTTGCCTTGGCAGGGCCAGACCAAATGATTTTGTAGGTCTTATATGGCCCCAGGGCTGAATGTTCCCCACCCCTGGGATGGAGGCTGATGAAACCCCTGTGACTTTGACCGTTAGTTACCTGTCAGGCCTGTAACTGAACTTACCCCCGTGACTCAATTTTCAGTCAAATGATAGGTCTAATAATACTAGGAGGTATGCACTTCTTAGAATTATCAACTATTTGAGATCAGAAGGGCAATATTTACCTAAGGCCAAAGTTCAGAAGGGTTGGGAAAGAAGGAGGAATGGAAATGGTTAACTCAGGAAGGAAGTAGATAAGTGATGCTACATTGTGGAGATTGTAGTCAATGAATGACATGAAACAAAATGTGTTTGAGTTATTGAATAGAAAATTGATCAGTATTGTAATTCATAATAAAAAGTTAAATACAGAGCTAACCATATGATCAGCAGTTCTACCCTAGGCTTGTACTCAAGAGAAATGAAAACAAATATCCACACAAAATCTGTATACAAATGTTCATAGTTACATGAATCATAATAGACAAAAAGTAGAAACAAATGTCTGTCAACTGATGATAGATAAATGTACATCCATACAATGGAATATTATCTTACCATAAACAGGAAGTAGTGATATATGCTACAACATGGATGAGCCTTTAGAACATGGAGTCCAGGTGTAGACCAGTAGAATAAACACTGGACTGCTAATTGTAGGTCAAACCCACCAGCCACTCTTCAGAAAGCCTATATAGAGTGGTTATTAGTTAGAACAGACATGATGATACTTAACAACAACAAAAACAACAAGTAAAAGAAATGTATCACAAAAGATCATGTATTGTATGATTCATTTTTGTGGAATGTTAAGGCAAATGTTTAGAGATAGAATGATTAGTAATTGCCAGGAACTGAGGGCAGGGGGAAGTGGGGAGTAACTGTTAATGAGTTTCTTTTTGGGGTGATGAAAATATTCTGGAATTAATGGTGATGATTGCATAACTTGTGAATATACTGATTTTTGTGTACTTCCGGAGTTATCTTTTATGGTATATGCATTACATCTCAAGAAAATTGTTATATTAAAAAAAGAAAGTTTTTTAATGTACTAACATGGTAAGATCACCCATATATTGTTTACTGAAAAAGTAAGTTGCAAAAAGGGATTATGCAAGTATGTAATCTTTTTTGTGAAGAAGGAAAAATGAAAATACATATTCACATGTTAGCACTTGCATTAAAACCCTGAAAAGTACCCAAGAAACTAATAAATTGGTTACCTGTGGAGTGGGGGTAGGGTATGTGGAATGGGGTAGGAATTGGGTATTTCTTTATATTAATATTTTACGTTGTTTGATCTTTGGATGTTGTGAAGGTATTGCTTAATTAAAAATTTGAAAACACTGAAAGGACTGTGATGAAGACAAATAGCAACAATGATCTAAAAACAGCTGATTGTTGCTGTTTATTAATTCAGGCCCTGTATTAATTGCCTGCCTCCTAGTGACCCTGTAGGAAAGAGTAGAACTGCCCCGTAGTGGTTCCAAGGCTGTAATTCTTTGTGGAAGCCAACATCTTTCTCCTATGGAGTGGCTGGTGGATTCTAACCATTGACCTTTTGGTTAACAACCAAGTGCTTATCCACTGCACCACCAGGGATCCTTATATTATCTCTAGTGGCCACCAGAATGCTTGGCTATAATCTATGGAAGCAGATTGCCAGGGCTTTTTTCCATGGCATGACTGGGTGGGTTTGAACTTCTAGCCCTTATTAGTTTAACGTTTAAATACAAGCCATATGTGCCACCCAAGGATTGAGCACTGATAAAGAACTGACTTTCTTATACTCAAGATCTGGGCTTTTTTCCTGTTTTATCCTGATTAGTTCTTTGACTACTTTGGTTCACCACTGGACCAATAAACACCATTCTTATCAACGGAGGAAAAATTGAAGTTGTCAAGGACTTCATTCATTGGATCAACTATTAACACTCATGGAAGCAGCAGTCAAGAAATCAAACGACATATTGCATTAGGCAAATCTGCTGCACAAGACCTTTTTAAAGTGTTGAAGAGCAAAGATGTCAGCTTGAGGACTAAGGTGTGCCTGACCCAAGCCATAGTATTTTCAATAACCTCATATGCATGCGAAAGCTGGACAGTGAATAAGGAAAACAGTTGAAGAATTGATGCATTTGAGTTATGATGTTGGAGGAGAATATTGAAAGTGCCATGGGCTGCCCATAGAACCAACAGATCTGTGTTGGAAGAAGTGCAGCCAGAGTGCTCCTTGGAGGCCAAGATGGCCAAACTTCGTCTCTCATACTTAGGATATGTTGTCAGGAGGGACCAGTCTCTGGATAAGGATATCATGTTTGGTAAGGTGGAGGGTCAGAGAAAAAGAGGAAGACCCCCCCAGTGACATGGATTGGCAAAGTGGCAGCATCAATGGGCTCAAGTGTGGCAATGATTGGCCCAGGATCGGGCAGTGTTTCATTCTGCTGTGCATAAGGTTGCTATGAGTCGGTACTGACTTGATGGCACCTAACAACAACAACAACAACAACTGAGGAAAAGTTTCAGGGGCAGAATCACCAATTAGGGTTTGCAACCACTGTGGGTCCACTGAATGTTGACAGTGGATTATATCAGAGCAACCTACTTTGCAAAAACATCCTCCGTTATCAGATTTCCTTGATCCTCTTGCCCCTTCACTGAGTGACCTTGGTGATCCCCAGGCCTTGATACGTGCTCCCTCTCCTTGGCTATCAGTCTGCACATTCCCTTCCTTGGGGGAATGGAGACCATCATAAAGTTTCAACTGTATCTTGACTCTCAAATCTGCACTTTAGCATCTTATCAGAATCTGGCCCTAACCTCCCATGTGTCGGTAGCTCCAGGAGGCCTCAACTTGCATAGACCTTAATGCTGTATTTCCAAGAAATAACTTTTAGTTTCCATCCAGCTACCCCTTTCCTTGTCCACCCCTCCCCCACCTTTAAAACTTGTTATTGTGAATTGAATAAAGGTTTACAGAACAGATCATCAGTTTTACATTGAGCAAATCATATACTTAGCTTCATTACAATGATTGCAATCCCCTCCACATATAGTTATAGCATTTACATTATATTCACTTTAGCTATTGCATTCCTCCCTGTGTCTCACGCTATCTTCATCCTTCCTCTGCTAACCTCCCTCTTGTTGTTGTATATGGCCTGCCCTGTCACCATGTTAATATGTGTCTACTTTCTGGCCCGTGAATAATTTTCCCTCCTTCCCCAACCATCATAGTTTCTCTTATTAAGAAAGTTTTTTCTTAATTTTTTATAACATTGGTCTCAACATTATTTGTCCTTTTGTGATTAACTAATTTCACTCAGCATAATGTCCTCCAGATTAATTCATATTGTGAGGTGTTTTGCAGATTCATCATTATTCTTCAATGTTGGGTAGTAGTCATTGTGTATGTACCAAAGTTTAACCATTATTTGGTTGATGGGCATTTAGGCTGTCTCCATCTTTGTGGTATGTGTTTTGTAGGCAGCATATTGAAGGATCCTGTTTTCTTATCCATTCTGCTCTCTTTCTCTTGACTGGTGCATTTAACCCATTTACATTCAGTGGAATTCTTGATAGGTATGAATTGATTACTGTCATTTTACTGTGTGTTTTTATGTGGTGTTTCTGGTTTCTTTATTTCATATAATTTTCTGTGTTGCGTTTGTGGGCTTTCTTTTCAGTTGTTTTAATGTTTGCTGAATCTTCCTGATTTTCCTTTTTTATTTTGATGTGCAGGTGTATTAATTTTCAGGGTTGAAAAAAGGTTGTTAAGTGTTGTGGAGTTGGTTTCAACTCATAGCACCCTGTATAGGGTGTTTGAGGATTCAAATCTTCATGGGAGCAGAAAGCCTCATCTTTCTCTCACAGAGTGTCTAGTGGGCTCAAACCATGTGGTTTGCAGTCCAGTGCTTACTATTAAACTTTTTTCCCTATTTAAAACTACCTGTTTTATCTTGAAATCTATTTGATTACCTTGATTTGAAGCCACTCCAGTGCGTTTCACTTTCCATTCCTTGAAGTGGAGGAGAAAGAATGGAACAGACTAGAGGAGAAAGAATAAGCAAGCAAAAACAATGAAGCAGCAAAAGGAAACAAAACAGTGCAGCTGTTGGACCCAGAGAGGAGAACTCACAAGGTGAATGTGGGAGAGATGTGGTAAGCAGAGTTCCAGGCTCTAGATGGAGTTCCTTTTGGCCTTGGTGTTATCTAAGTTCAGGGCACTCAATTCATGGTGGCCCTTGATGGAGCTGCTTTCATTGTCTGTTAGTGCTACGGGGCAGCTGGGGGCAGCATAAACTGGTTAAGTGCTGGTCTGGTGGCTCTTTGGGTTCTGTAGGTCTATAGCCAAACTGGTCTGAATCCAGGCACCAAATCGGCGCAGCCAGCTCTCTCTTCACACTAAAGTGACTCCATCTAACTAAATCCCAGAGAGCAGGGTCTGCCTCATGATGGATGAGGGTGGGAGTTGGCCACCCCTCTGGTCATCAGGGGAGTGTAGGGAAAAAGAAGGAATCACACCTTTCCCGCCGCCTGTGTGACTGCTTTGCCAGGCAACTTTCTGTTGCCAGACTGCTCACAAGATGATTGTGCAATATCTGGCCAGCTATTCATCAGTCAGACTACTCTCTCACCGTCTCTACTTCTCTAACCTTTCCTCTGAAGGACAGAGTTCCAGAGTTTTCATCTGTGTCTGTTTAATTTGGTCTTTCTGTGGGTTAGTGCGCCGGACTGAAAGCTGTTTACACTGCAAGGTTGGCAGTTCAAGCTCACCAGCTACTCCTTGGAAACCCTATACAGGGTTGCTATGGGTCAGAATTGACTTGATGACACTTAACAAAAACATCTTTGTGGTTGAGGGTCCATGTAGTGGGTCTGCCTATTCTGCCATCTTACAGGAAGTCCATGACCTATTTCTTTTTGCTGCACTATCATTTTTACAGTCATCCAGACCTGACACCCTAGGGTCATCTTTGACTCTTCCTTCTCCTCTAACATACAGTCCTTAATTTTTTAATTCAGTATAATCTAGTTAGTGACGAAACCTGAAGATTCTTATATCTGTCCTTTCCTACTAATGCCACCTATAGTCAAGTATGGATCACTTCTTGCCTGGTTTACTACAACAACCTGGTAATTCTTCTGCATTGTTTCAGTTGTCTGAGAGCAGCAGTTTCATCATGTCACTCCTTGCCAAAAAATTTTTCAGTGACTTCTCATTTTCTGTAGGATAAAAATTCAGATCCTTGGCCTGGCTGACCCTCAGACTACCTAGAATCATGTGCAGCTGTATCTTCCCCATTTCTGCTCCCATATTACCACCCTGTATAGACACACCATTCTAGCCAGGCTGGATACCATCACTGACCTTAAACTAAGTCCTATTTATTGTCAGTGTAAGCTCTAGGTATTCTTTCCCCCTTGTCCTGAGTGTCCTTCCCTCTTTCCTTTCACCCGTCCCATTTTCAAGATTCAGCTCCAATTCTACTACAGGTCCTTGCCTGGTATTCAGTCTCCTTGCCTGAATCTTGATAGTACTTAGATTCGGCATTCAGTCATGCCCTGGTCCATTACTGTTGCATGGGTCTTCCCATTAGGACAGGAGGTTTCTCTGTCCCCAGCACAGTGTCATGAACATAGATAGTGCTCACTTCAAACAACAGATCTAGTTTAGTGAGCACTTTCAGTTTGCAAGGCACAGGGCATAGCTTATGTTCCTCAATATAACCTCCTTTCCTTCCTGCTCTAATAAAATGCTTTTGAAATTAGACCTGTTTTGGAAAAAACTCTGGGGGTTGGGATGCAAAAGAAACTCGCCTTTGGGGCCTTCCTGACCATTTCACCTCTGCTGCTTGTCACTAAGTCTCCATACTCCCTGACTTCTCAGGGTTTGCTCCCTCTCACCCCCACCCCCACCCCCAACTGCTCTTAGCTCACATGACCCCTCTCTGGGCCCTCCAGTTGCAGTGGAAATCCTCTCTTCCCTGCTTGTTCACTACGTCTTTTGACCCTGAGGTTAATGTAGTTTGTGTTTTTTACCTTTAACTTTTATCTCGGTTCCCCATCTTCGAATCAGCTAATGATTATTCAGAAGACTTACCTCAACCTGCTATTGCTATCCCAAATCTAAGTTCTTTTTGGGGCAAGGGTCATGAGAAGTGATGTCATGGCCATGTGACTGCTGCCTATACCTCACTCCCTCTGCTGTTCTGGTGAAAAGCTAATTGTTACTCTTGTCTCCAGCCCACCTGAGCAGAAAGGTAAGCTTCCTGTCTTTGAGTTCAGTGGGCAGTTGCACACTGCAATTCACCTGCTTAGTGTTAATCACCTTCTTTTTTCATACCTAGCCCCCCACTGTTTTTTCCCCTGAATCCGATTTGCCCTTTCTGGTCAGTGAAGGTTGGGACTGATTTGCTTGACTGGGGCTTTGGGCCTATTGAGGGGATGGGGTTCTTACTGGCTAGGTCTAGGTGGAGTACACATGCTGAGGAGGGAATAATACCTGTTCTTCTCACAGATTTTATCCTCATGGCTGACTCAAAACCACTCTCCTCCCTTGATGGGAACCCTGTAACCACAGAAGCCCTGCTCTGGGACGTGTTTGGGATCGTTGTGCATGAGGCCATTCGGAAAGGGACCAATGCCTCCGAGAAGGTAGGTACTTTCTCCTTCCTCCTCTTCTCACACCTTCCCTTTCTGTTTCAAAACTTGGCTTAGTCCTTCCTTTCTTTGAGAAGACTTCTCCCTAGAATTTATCACTGGCTCACTGTACAAGAGGGCTTCAAAAAAGTCATGGGAAAATTCCACTGTCTTTTAATTCCATTTTTTCCATGTACTTTTGGAAGCCCTCCCTTATGCCTTAGGGATTTAGATACTGGATCTTACTCTGTTTACCCTTGCTCCTGTGTTGCTTTGAAAATATGCCTATTGTTGTCAACTGCCGTTGAGTTGGTTCCAACTCCCAGCGACCCTGAATAGGGTTTCTGAGAAGCAGCTGGCGGACTAGAACTGCCAACCTTGTAGTTCACAGTACAGTGCTGATCATACAGCGTCATGCCTGAGTTGTTTTTAGTGTAAGTCAGTAGTGCGCTGTGTGAGATGTGGTTTAGATAGTCAATCCCTGGGTTTTGACAGCCTAGAGGCTCCCTTTCTTCCTCCGAGGTCTGTGAGTGGAAGGAACCAGAGGAGCTAAAACAGTTGCTGGATTTGGAGCTTCGGAGCCAGGGGGAGTCGCAGGAACAGATCCTGGAGCGGTGCCGGACTGTGATTCGCTACAGCGTGAAGACCTGTGGGTCCTAGGGTCTGGTGGGAAGAATCTCTGGGGCTTTTACCCAGTTCAACTTTGAACTCCAGGTCCTACCCTGCCTTCTCCAGGTCACCCTCGGTTCTTCAACCAGCTCTTTTCAGGGTTGGATCCCCACTCTCTAGCTGGACGGATTATCACCGAGAGCCTCAACACCAGCCAGTGAGCCATCCACGGCCCCTCCCCACAAAGGATTTGGGCTTTGGGGAGAGAAGTGCCTTTGTGGGTGGTGGTGATGATGGTGGTTATGTGCCATGGAGTTGGTTCCAACTCAGCGACCCTGCATAGGGTTTTTGAGACTGTAAATCTTTACGGGAACAGAAAGCCTCATCCTCCTGTGGAGCAGCTGGTAGATTCGAACTGTTGACCTTGAGGTTAGCAGCCCAGCTCGTAATCCACTACACTACTAAAGCTCCTGTGGGTAGTACAGGAGAATTTTTTTCCTTCTTATTCTATTCTACAGTACCTCCTGGGAAGCTCTGTTGGCTGTCTTCTCCCTCATATCCTTTGGGCATCCCATCCTCCAAGGTTTCTCATGCCTCCTGGTGGATAGTTTCCACTATAATGCACTTGTTAGGTGTTAACTACCTTCCTCTGTTCCCTCCTGTTTTCTCATTCTTTCTTTTTCCAAAATATTTTGGTTTAGTGAAAGTTTACAAAGCAAATTAGTTTCTCATTCAGCAATTTATGCACAGATTGTTGTGTGACATTGGTTGGAGTCCCCACAGTGTGTCAGCGTTTCTCCATTTCTACCTGGGTGTCCCATTTCCGTTTGCCCAGTTTTCCTGCCCCTTCCTGCCTTCTTCACTTTGCTTTTGGGCAGAGTCCATACTTTGGTGCTCGTATAGTTGGTTGTTCTAAGGAGCATGTTCCTCCTGGGAGTTATTTATTCACTGTATAGGTCTGTCATTTATATGACTTAAAGGTTCACTGTATAGGTCTGTCATTTCTCATTTTTGCTTTTCTGGTTCTATGTCTCCAACTTGCTGTCCTCTCTAGACCCTTTCCTCACTCATTCTCACCACTCCTCTCTTTGGTTCCTCTTTGGTTTAAGGGCTGACTTACAGTCCCTCCCTATCCTCTGTCCTTTTCTCATCGTCTCCTCTCTTGGCAGGTACACATATGAAATTGCCCCGGTGTTTGTACTCATGGAAGAGGAGGTGCTGAAGAAACTCCGGGCCCTGGTGGGCTGGAGCTCTGGGGATGGGGTCTTCTGTCCTGGTATGTGAGAAACAGCAGACCCTTTCTTTGGTCTTAAGGGCTCTTCCTCCCCTTCATTCTCTTGCTGTAACAGCTGGCGGGATAGAGTGAGTCCTCTTTGTTTCTCCTCCATCTGGGTCCTGGCCAGAACTGGGAGGAGACTTCGCAGGCCCTTTTATCCTTGTGTTTGCATACTGGTCCCTGGCATTAGTCCTCTAGTTCCTGGGACATGTCTGGTGGGGGCTGTCTCCTGAGAATAATGGAGGGGTAGTGGAAAAAATCCCTGGGTCCTGGAGCTGTGCTAGTTGTCCCTGGGCTACGGGTAGAGCCCAGCTGTGGCCTGAGAGCCAATCACCCTACTTCTTTGGTCAGCTCTTGTGGGCAGAGAGGCAAGTAGCAACTTTGATTCACTGTCCTTCCCTCTTGCCACCACTTCTTCTTGTGACAGGTGGCTCCATCTCCAACATGTATGCTGTAAACCTGGCCCGTTATCAGCGCTACCCAGATTGCAAGCAGAGGGGCCTCCGGGCACTGCCGCCCTTGGCCCTTTTTACGTCCAAGGAGGTGAACCCTGGGCTCATTATTCCACCCTCTAGCCAGCTGTGTCAGAGATCCGTCCCTGCCCTCATACATCTCCTCCAAGACCAGCTGCTCCTGGGCAGATATGCTTCCTTCCAATTAAGGAGGCTGAGTAAACTTTAGCTCCTGTTCACGTTGCCTTCTGTTTAGGGGCATGGTGGGGGGAACCAGGTCCAGTGAACACAGTCAACACCCTTGCTACTCAGTGTGTTCTATGGGCCAGTAGCATTGCCATCACCTGGGAGCTGGTTAGAAATCAAGAATATGCCCAACCCAGACCTGCTGACTCTGAATCTGCATTTTGACAAGACCCCCAGGTGATCAGTGTGCACGTTAACATTTGAGAAGCCCTGGTACAGGGTCTCATCAAGTGTAGCTCACACTTGACTTTTACCAGTCTCTCTTGTCCTCATCCTCCCTGCCCTCTGACCCCCTGGTCCACATCATCCTAACCTGTCCTCTGCCTTCTTTGGCAGTGTCACTACTCCATCAAGAAGGGAGCTGCATTTCTGGGACTTGGCACTGACAGTGTACGAGTGGTCAAGGCGGATGAGAGGTGAAGGTCCTTCTATCCATGTGACTCTGACCCAGCTTCCCACAGTGTACCTTCCTGCTGCCAGAATGCTCTGGCCTCAGGCCCATAACCTGGTGGAACTCTCTCCCGACTCTTTGCCTAAAGAATTGCTACTACTGCTCTGAGATCTGTTTTGCTCCTTTCAGGGGAAAGCTAGCCTAAGGGCCTCTGCATTGCTAATTCTCCTTTCCTTATTCAGCAGCTACCCCTCCTGACCTGGAGAACTTGCTACTTCTCTACCCACCCAGTTTTCTTTTCCAGAGGGAAGATGATTCCTGAAGATCTGGAGAGGCAGATCAGCCTGGCTGAGGCTGAGGTGAGTGTGCAAGGGGCACTGAACAGTGGGGTGGGGCCAGTCTCTTCCTTTCTTAGAATCTTGTTTGGGTTCTCCTTAACTCAAGGCACCTGTCTTAGCTACCTGGTGGTGGTGGTAGTTGTGTGCCACCGAGTTGACCCTGTATAGGGTTTCCAAGGCTATAAATCTGTATGGGAGCAGAAAACCTCATCTTTCTCCCATGGTGTGACTGGTAGATTTGAACTGCTGACCTTGCAGTTAGCACCCCAGTTCATAATCCACTATACTATCAGAGCTCCTTTTTAGTTATCTAGTACTGCTATAATAGTACTGGTGGTACCATGGTCAGTGGCTTGAATCAACCATCTGCTCCATGGGAGAAAGATGAGGTTTTATGCTTCTATAGAGATTTATAGCCTCAGAGTCCCTCTACAAGGTTGCTGTGAGTCAGAACTAAGTTTGCAGTATAGAACAACAGCTATAACAGAAATACCACAAGTGTGCAGCTTTAATTAGCAGATTTTTGCCCCCTCACAGTTTAAGAGGTTAAAAGCCTGAATTCAGGGCGCCCAGTCTTGGGGAAGGCTCTTGCTCCATTTTGGGGTACAGTCCTTGGCTACTGTGTAGCATGTGTGTTCCTCTGCATTTGTGCTTGCTTATTTGCTTAACTACTCTTTTATATTTGATATAAGATGGACCTAAAATACCTCTACATTAATATTGCCTCACTAATATAATGAAAAATCACTCCCAAATAGGATTATAACCACAGGGATAAGGATTAGGATTAGAATTTACAACATGTATTTTTTTGGGGAAGCATTTCAATCCATAACAGCACTCTTCATCCCTCTTGTTGATTTCCATGCCCATTTCTCCTGTTCACAGTGATCCCTAGGAGCCTGAGAGGTACTCTCAGGGACTCTGAGATACACAGGTAGTACCAGAGTTAGAATGGAGGCCAGATAGCACCATAGGTACCATAGGCAGGTTCTGGGGACCTGAGTGAGGTACAGTAGGCAAGGTTTCTGTGCACAGGGAGGTGCTGAGGAAGGTGGTAGAAGGATGGGAACGTGTGCAGGCTCTGAATGTGGAGACACTAGCACTCTCCTCCATTTAAAAACAATCTCTTCCACTTTGTTGTTGTTGTTGTCAGGTGCCATCGAGTCGGAACCGACTCATAGCTACCCCATGCACAGCAGAACAAAACAATGTCCGATCCTGGGCCAACCTCACTACCACTGGCACAGTTGAGCCCATCAATGATGCCACCTGGCCAATCCATCTCGTTGGGGGTCTTCCTCTTTTTCTCTGACCCTCCATCTTACCCAGCATGACATCCTTCTCCAGCGACTGTTCCCTCTG
>NW_006408656.1:2926622-2950267 GCF_000296735.1 Chrysochloris asiatica
CTTCCAAAACAGATCTATTGGTTCTTTCGGCAGTCCATGGCACTTTCAGTATTCTTCAACACCACAACTCACTTTGGGGGTATATAAAATGCTGCAGGTATCTCGGAGGGCAGTTAATCACAAACTATTTGTGCTTGTTTACCAACCAAAAGGTTGGCAGTTTAACCCACGTGTATAACACATGGGTTGCCATGAGTTGGAATCAACTCTCCAATACTTTTTTTTTTTTCTTTTTTAAATACAGTTCTTTTGGGGTGAAAAAAGCAATTCACAATTGCCTGCTAACTTAAGGTGGCAGTTCAGATCTATCCAGTGGCTCCTTAAATATACAGAATTATACATACTTGTGATGATAATTTATAGCATAAATCTCTAGTAGTGGAACTCTTGAGTCAGTAAGTAAGTGCATTTAAAAGATAGTATTTATTTTGGGGGTGGGTGGGAGGGTGTACACCAAAACACTCAGAAATATATAATCATTTAAACAACCAAAGGGCATATTCTGCAAGCCTGCCGCCTGGCCGCCAGCAAACAGCCTTTTTCTTTCTATGAGTCTAGACTCCTCAGCTGCTCCCTCTCTCCATCTCTGGTGTCATCTCTGCCTCCATCTCTGGTGTCACTGCTTCTCTGCATAGGGTTCCACATTCATGATCTTCTTCCTTGATGGTCCTAGGGTCCTCTGTTCCTGAAATGTAAGATTAACTACTCACCACTTTATGTTACAAAACTTCTACCTTTACAGTTGTGACAGTCGCAATTAGTCTTTTTTAATTAATTAATTAATTTTATTTCACAATTAGTCTTGATACCAACTATTCACTATTGAATCATAAGAATTTTATCCCCATCTCTTTTCACCAGACCTATCTAGACAAATTGAAAACCATTCAGTGGGGATTCTACCTTCCCCAGTACACTCTGAAACTAAACTCCTTCTTGAAAATTTGTAAGCCAGTCACTTCGTGTCTTTATAGTGCCCCCATTTTGGTAGCCAATGTTTGAGTTGCCCGCCCCTATCACCCTTGCATACAGAGGGGGTAGGATGAAGATTTTTTTCCCTCTCAGTTGATATTTTGAGCTACTACATCCACAAGTATAGGTCAAGTTCATCAAATTGTAGCACGTTACACATGTTTCCGTGTATAAAAAATATATGTTTTGTCTTCTTTTAGTGGAATTGTGATCTTTAAGTCATCGAAGCTAGGTCAAATGGTTACTGTCTGCAAGTTTGGGCATTCTTATGTGTCTCCCTTCATCTCCCCTCATTTCATATCAGCTGAACGCTCCACTCTCAGCCCTCCGTAGCAATTTCCTTGTCCATGGGCTCAGGAGACCCCAGGTCTCACCATACTTCAGACCAACCAGCCCTTCCTCTTCTCTCTCTCATCTCCAGGTTGATGGGTGTCTGGAACATGGTCAGGCTCAGCCCATATCTTTATTGTTCCCTTTCCCTTACTTCTACTCACCAGTAGACCAACGTGGTCACCAGCAAGCTTACATGGCTGCTTGTGTGATCCCTTTGAGTTTTAGTCTTGGAGGAGGGGCGGGAATAGTATTTTTATTGTTAGCCCCCAACTCTTAGCAACCCTTTGTGCTGGCAGAGTAGAATGACTCCATAGGGATTTCTTGGCTATAATCTGCACTTTTATGTTTCCAAGGAAGAAAGACCTGGTGAACTGCTTCTGTATTCCATCTTAGCTTCTATAGCTCTGCCATTTCTCTATTGCTTGTCAGTCTTCATTATCTTCACAAGATATCTATCTTTCTTTCATTTGTGCTTGCTTTTGTTTCTAATCTGCTCTTCTTATAGCTTAGAAATTATTAGGTTTAGGGTACACCCAAACTGATATGGCCTCATTAGCATAACAGAAAATCCTATTCCCCAACGATATTACATCCACAGGTATAGATAGGGGTTAAGATTCTAATGTGTATTTTGGGGAGGATCAACTCAATCCATAGCATGTCTTGTTTGAGGTAGTCATTTTGTTGTTAGGTGCCATTGAGTTAATTCCAACTCATAGCCATCCCTTGTACAATAGAACTCTTCCCGATCCTGTGACATCCTCACAGTAGTTGTTATATTTGAGCCCATTGTTGCTGCCACTGTGTCAGTCCATCTTGCTGAGGGTCTTTCTCTTTCTCATTGACCCTCTACTTTACCAAGCATAATGTCCTTCTCCAGGGACTATCCCCTCCTGATAGTATTACCAAAGTACATAAAATGAAGTCTTGTCATCCTCGCCTCTAAGGAGCATTCTGGGTGTACTTCTTCCAAGAAAGGTTTGTTCTTTTTTTGGCAGACGGTAGTATAATCAATATTCTTTGCTAACGCCATAATTCAAATGCATAGTTCTTATTCAGTCTTCCTTATTCATTGTCCAGATTGCACATACATATGAGGCAGTTGAAAATACCATGATTAGGGTTACATGCACCTTAGTCTTCAAAGTGACATCCTTTATTAACACTTTAAAGACGTCTTTTATACATGGTTTTGTTATACATTGTTTGATTTCTTGACTGCAGCTTCTATGGGTATTGATTGTGGATTCAAGTAAAATGAAATCCTTGACAACTTTGATCTTTTCTCCGTTTATCATGATATTGCTTCTTGGTCCAGTTGTGAGGGTTTGTTTTTTTTTAATGTTGAGGTGTAATCTATATTGAAGACTGTAGTCTCTGATCTTTATCAGTAAGTACTGCAAATCCTCTTCACTTTCAGTACACAAGATTGTGTTCTATGTATATCATAGGTTATTAATGAGTCTTCTTCCAAAACGTATGCTGTGTTTTTCTTCATATAGCCCAACTTCTTGGATTCTGTGTTCAGCATACAGGTTGAATAAGTATGATAAAAGAAAACAACCCTGACATACACTTTTCCTAATTTTAGACCACACAGTATCCCCTTGTTGTTTGAATGACTGCCTCTTGATCTATGTACAGGTTCTACATGAGCACAAAGTGTTTTGGAATTCCCATTCTTCACAATGTTATCCATAATTTGTTATGATCCACACAGTCTAATGCCTTTATATGAAATAAAACAAAGGTGGACATCTTTCTTGTGTTTGCTTTCAGCCAAGATCTGTCTGACATTAGAAGTTATATTCGTTGTTCCACATCCTCTTCTGAATTTCTAGCAATTAAAAAACTTGTGTTTTAATTGCCTTCAGCAAAATTTCACTTGCATGTAATATTAATGATATTGTTTGATAATTTCTGCATTCTCTTGGATTACGTTTCTCTGGAATGACACAAATATGAATTTTTCCAACCTGTTGGCCAGGTAGCTGTCTTCCAAATTCCTTGGCTTGAATGGGTGAGTACTTTCAGTATTGAATCAATTTTTTGAAACATCTCAATTGATATTCTGTCAATTCCTGGAGCCTTGTTTTTCACCAATGCCTTCAGTGCAGTATGGACTTTTTCCTTCAATACCGTTGGTTCTTGGTCAGATTGACATGGCTGAATGGTGACCAGTTCTTTTTGGTACAGTAACTTAGCATGTTCCTTTCATCTTCTTTTGATGTTGCCTGTGTCATCCAGTATTTTGCCCATAGATTCCTTTAATATTTCAACTTGAGGCTTGAATTTTTCTTCATTTGTTTCAGCTTGAGAAATGCTGAGTGTGTTCTACCCTTATGATTTTCTGACTCTGCACATTTCATTATTTTACTTTACTTTGCCTTCTCGAGCTGTCCTTTGAAATCTTCTGTTTAGCTCTTTTGCTTCATCATTTCTTCTTTCACTTCATCTACTTTACATTTGAGAGCAAGTTTTAGAGTCTCTTTTGACATCCTTTTGATTTTTTTCTCTTTCTTGTCTTTTAGTGACATTTTGCTTTCCTCACGTATGATGCTGTTGATATCATCTCACTACTCATCTGGCCTTTGATTATTAGTGTTCAGTAACTCAAATCTGTTCTTGTGTGGTCTCTTTAAGCTCAGATTGTTGTTGTTATTAAGTGCCATAGAGTTGATTCCGACTCAGTGACCCTGTATAGGGTGTGTAAGGAGCACCTAGTGGGTTTAAACAGCCAACCTTGTAGTTTGCAGCCCAGTGCCACACCAGGAGTTCAGATTAGATATGCTCAAAGTCACACACTGGCTCTTGTAGACTTTGTTTTAGGTATTAAAAAGGAATTTGCTTGTTAAGGGCAAGAGGATGTAAGCAATATAAAAATCAAAAGCTTATCTGGTATTTAATTGACTTTTCTTACTGTACTTGTCAAATGGGAGTTGGATTTTATTTGTACATATTCTGAAGAACCCTAATCTGCTCATGAAATCTTTATACTGCGGGAAGCTGTGGGACATATTCTTTAAGCAACTCTTTGGGATAACTCTTGTCAGGGTGGGAGTGATTTCTTAATTCTGCCTACTTTTCTTCTTTCCTCTCTGTTTCATATGGATTGCAAAATAGTCATTGCAATGGTGAGCCCAGTAGTGACCGAAAGGAAGCTCTGGAAGTCCACTTAACCATGTTAGCACTGGTACAAGTTCTTCGTTATTTTGTCTATGGCCAGATGGTCATTTTGGTTTTTAAAAACTCCAAGGATCTCCTTTTCTACAAGCACCTTCAGGTCCTCCTTTGTTAAGTAGCATTTATCCTCAGCAGATCTGTGAAATGTGAACATCATTGTTTCCATTGCATGTTCCATTTGAGATGGCATTTTGGTGATGTTGGTTGGAGTCTTGGCCTGGAGCTGTGGGGCAGGTGAGGTTAGTTGGAGTCTTGGCCAGGAGGTGCATAGAGGATGCTCAGCAGGCTTGATGCCCTTGTATATGGGGTTGGAGCAGAGAGGGCCTGAGGACTTGGTTTTTATTTTCTTTAGCTTCAGCCTGAATGGGCATATGAGTAATTGATGGTCTGTTCTATCAGCTTCTGGCCTTATTCTGACTAATGATATTAAGTTTCTCCATCATCTTTCTACAGATGTAGTCTGTTTTGATTCCTGTGCCTTTTATTTGGTGAGTTCCATGTATAAAGTTGCTATTTATGTTGTTGAAGAAAAGGTATTGCAACGAACAAGTTGTTGGTTTGCAAAATCGTATCATACTATCTCCAGTGTTGTTTCTATCACCAAGGCCATATTTTCCAGCTAATTCTTGTTAGGTTCCTTTGAGTCATTTCTGACTCAACACAGAACAAAACACTGCCTGGACCTGTGCAATCATAACAATTGTTAGTTTGAGCTCATTGCTGCTGCCACAGTCCATCTCCTTGGGGGTCTTCCTCTTTATCACTGACCCTTCACTTTACCAAACTTTATGTCCTTCTCCAGGAACTGACCCCTCCTTATAATATATCCAAAGTATGAGAGACAAAGTCTTGTCATCCTGGATTCTAAGGAACATTCTGGCAGTACTTCTCCCAAAAAGATTTGTTTGTTCTTCTGGCAGTCCATGGTCTTTTTAGTATTCTTATCCAACACTTTAATTGAAATGCATCAATTTCAGGTACGATCTCCTATTTTGTTTCCTACTGTCATATTCCAGTTACTAGTAATTAGCTATCAATGCATATGGTTGCATGTATGATCAATTTCAAGTTGCAGAAATTGGTAGAAATCTTCAATTTCTTCATCTTTTACATTAGTGGTTGTTGCATAAATTTAAAAATGGTTGTATTAACCAGTCTTTGTTGGTGTATGGATATTATCCTGTCACTGACAACATTGTACTTTGGGATAGATCTTAAAATGTTCTTTTTGACAATTAATGTGTTACCATTCCTCTTCAGTTTGTCATTCCCGGTATGGCAGTCCATGTGTGTCCAATTGAAAATGGCTGATCCTAGTTCATTCCAGCTCACTAGCGCCTAGGAAGGATATCAGTCTTCAAGGGTTCCATTTTATTTTTGAAGACTTCCAGTTTTCCTAGATTCACACTTTATACATTTCATGTTCCAATTACTAATGAATATTTGCAACTGTTTTTTTTTCTCGTTTTTAGTCATGCCACATCAATATATGAAGGTCTGAAAGCTTTACTCCATCTACATCATCCACTCTACTTTGATGAGACAACTTTCCCCCAGTTGTATCTTGAGTTACTTTCAGCCTGAGAGTCTCATCTTTCAGCACTTTATCAGACAATGTTCTGTTGTTATCCATAAAGTTTGTGAAATGTTCTTTTTGTAGTTTTGATTTGCATTTTCCTGATAACTGATGATGTTGAATACTTGTCACAGAATATTAGTCATTTGTATATATTATTAAGTTTTAAGATTCTTGGTGTTGTGCTGTAGGATCAGGATCAACACTGGACTGCGAACCACAAGGTCCACAATTCAAACTCACCAGCTGCTCTTCAGAAACCCTATATAAGGTCTCTATGAGTCGAAACCGACTCAACGGTACTTGACAGCAACAAGAGTTCTTTATATATTCTAGTTACAAGTCCCTTATATATACAAGGGGCTTTCAGAAAGTTCACATCATTTGCAATTATTCCCTTCCATTCTTTGGGATTTCCTTTCCTTTCTTGATAATATTCTTTGAAGCACATTTTAAAATTCTGATAAAGGCCAATTTGTCCTTTGTTTGCTTGTGCTTTTTGTGTCATATATAAGAAACCATTGGCAAATGCAAGATTACGAAGATGTATCCCTATGTTTTCATCTAAATTTTATAATTTTAACTCATAATTTATTATTTATGATCCACTTTGAGTAATTTTTGTATGTGGTGTTAGGAAGAACCCAAGTTCATTTTTTACATGTGGATAGCTAGTCCCCGCACCATTTGTTGAAAAATATCTTCTCTTGATCTATGTTTATCTCATGCCACTACAACATGGTCTTGTTAATAAACTAAATAGTAAGTTTTAAAATTGGGACGTGTGAGTCTTACAAAATTCTTTTTCAAAGTTGTTTTGGTTAATCTCAGTCCCTTGAATTTCCATATGAATTTTAGGATTAGTTTATCAATTTCTGTAAAGAAGCCAACTGAGATTTTAATAGGGATTTCTTAATCTATAGATGCGGATACATGGGATGTGTTTAGATTTATTTAGGGTTTCTAATTTCTTTCAACAATAATTTATAGTTTTCAGAGACTATGTTTTGTTATACTTCTTTTGCTGAATTAATTCCTTAAACGTGTTATTCTTTTTGAAATTTTTGTAAATGAAATTTTCTTAATTTCATATTTGGATTGTGTATTGATAATGTATAGAAATAATCGTACATTTATTTTTTATTAATAAAAATCATATATATTGATCGTATCCCATGCAAACTTACTGAGCTTGTTTATTAGTTATAATATTTAGTGAATTACTTAGGCTTTTCTATATATACACAATCATGCCATTTGTAAGTAGTCCTTTGTAATCTGGATGTCTTTTAATTTCTTACCTTATATCTAGTACAAAGTTGAATAGAAGTGGTAAGAGTGAATTGGTTCCCAATAAAAGGCATTTAGTCTTTCATCATTAAGCTTATTAGCTGGGGGCTTTTTGTAGATGCCCTTCATCAAACTGAAGAAGATCTCTTCTACTATTTCTAGTTTGAATGTTTTTACCAGCTTGAATGTTTTTATCATTCATGAAGGAGTGTTAGATTTTGTCAATTTTTTTTCTGCATCTATTGAGATTATCCTTTAGTTTTTGGGTTTGATCCTATTAATATAGTGTTTTATACTGATTTTTGGATATTAAACCAAACTCCTAAAGTAAATCTCACTTTTTATGGTGACATGTTACAGCATTTAGTTTACTAATGGTTTGCTAAAGGTTTTTGCATCTATGTTGTTGTTGTTAAGTGCCGTCGAGCCAGCAGTTCCAACCCATAGTGAACCTGTATGGGATTTCCAAGGAGCAGCTGGTAAGCTTAAACCACTGACCTTGCAGTTCAAACCAACCTTGTGGTTCAAATCGACTTTGCAGTCCAGCACATTAACCCACAGTGCCATGCCAGGACTCCTATAAGAGATACTGATCTGTAGTTTTCTTACGATGTTTCTGTCAGGTTTTGTTATCAGGGCAATAATACTGGCCTCAAAGAATGAAGCTGAACACGTTCCTTCCTCTTTTGTTTTGTGGAAGACTTTGTTAAGAATTGGCATTAAGTCTTCTTTAAATGTTAGACAGAAGTCATCAGTGAAGTCGTCCGGGGCTGCACTTTTCTTTGCGTTAGTTTTTTGTTTTGTTTTTAAAACTTAATCCAATCTTTACTTAAACTTTTATATTAGAATTTTTATTTCAAAAGCATTTTATTCTTCTAGTAAAAAATTAAGAAATATGAGCTTTAGATTAGACAGTCAAACAGACCTGGGTTTAAATCCTATCTCTACAGTCTCATGCATGGAGCAAGTTTTTTTTGTCTTTCACATTTTTTATTTAGTAAAATATATTCAACAAAACATTTGTCATTTCAACCATTTTTGCATGTACAATTCAATGGCATTATTTACATTTCTCATGTTGTGTAACCATTACACTATGTAGTTCCAAATATTTTTCATCACCCATAACAGGAACTTAGTACTTCTTGAGCAATATTTCCTCATGTTTCCCTCCCACCACCGCCTCTGTTAACCACCAATAAACTTTGTTGTTGTGAAGTGCCATTGAGTCGATTCCGACCCATAGGGACCCTGTGTAGGGTTTCCAAGGAGCAGCTGGTGAACATGAACCACCAACCTTGCAGTTCAAATGACTTTGCAGTCTGATGCATTAGTCCACAGCGCCACACCAGGACTCCCCAATAAACTTTGTTGTTGTTGTTAAGTGCCGTCGAGTCAGTTCCGACCCATAGCGACCCTGTACAGGGTTCCCGAGGGTGTAAATTCTTATGGGAGTAGAAAGCTTCATCTTTCTGCCGCAGAGCGGCTGGTAGTTTCGAACCGCTGACCTTAAGGTTCGCAGCCCGATTCGTAACCACAATAAACTTTAGTCCCTATGTATTTGCCTATTCTGGATGTTTCATTTAAGTCAGATTATATAATGTTTATCCGTTTGTGCTTGGCTTGTTTCACCCGCCATGTTTTCAGGGTTTGTCTAGGTCATAGCATATATCGGAACTTCATTTCTCCTTACAGTTGAATAATTTATTGTATGCATATGAGTCGGAATTGATTGGCTAGCAGTGGGTTTGGTTTTTGGTTTTGATACGCTTATACCAAGTTTTGTCCATCCAATCACCTATTAGTTTCCACCTTTTGGGTGTTGTGAATAATGCTGCATTAAACGTTGGTGTACAAATGTCTGTTTGAGTCCAAGTACTTTCAATTCTTTCAGTCACACAACTACGAATGAAATTGCGTGATACTTCTATGCTTAACTTTTTGAGGAGCCATCATACTGTTTTCTGTAGGGACTTCCGTTTCACAGTCTACTTGGTGACGTGGCTTCTTATTGTGGTTTTGATTTGTGTTTCCCTAGTGACTAATGATGTTGAGCATCTTTTCACTGTCCATTTGTATATCATCTGTGGTGAAATATCTATTCAAGTAATTTAGCTTCCCTTTTTATTGTGGTGAAAGTATGCATAATATAACATAAGCCATCTCAATAGTTGCCACATGTATAATTCAGTGACATTGGTTTGTATTCTTCAAGTTGTGTAACCATTTTTACTACCCTTTTCCAAATAATTTCACCACCTTTAACATAAACCCAGTGTCTTCTAACCAAAAATTCCCTCTTTTCTCTTCTTTTCCTGCTTCCAGTAACCTTTGGTTTTTATCTGTTTGCTTATTTCATACAAGTGAGATCATACGGTATTTGCTCTTTTGCGACTAATTTTTTTCAGGGTAGTGTAGTAGTTACGAGTTGGGCTGCTAACCTCAAGGTCAGCAGTTCAAAACTACCAGCCGTTCCATGGGAGAAAGATGAGGCTTTCTGCTTCCATAAAGATTTACAGCCTCGGAAACCCTGTGCAGGGTCATTATGAGTCAGAACCAACTCCATGGCACTTAACAGTAGTAACAACAACAATAGTTTTGCTCATGATGTTTTTAAGACTCATTCATGTTGAAGTTGAAGCATTCATTTAGATTTTTGTTTTTTTTTAGACTAGTATTCCATTGTGTGTGTTTACCACATTTTGTTTATTATTCATCTGTTGATGGCCATTTCAGTTCTTTCCACCTTTTAGGGTCTTTGTGTTATTGAACTCTAGATGATCTTTTAATTTAAGAAGTTAACTTCTTGTCAGATACGTGGTTCCCAAATATTTTCTCCCAAACGGTTTTCTCTTCATTTTGTTGATAAAGCCTTTTAATGTGCAAAAGTTTTTCATTTCAATAAAATTTAGTTTATCTGTTTTGTCTTTTGTTGCTCATGCTTTTGGTGTCATAGCTAAGAATCTATTGTTAAAAAATAGATCCTATTATTAGTTTAAAAGTGTATGGGGCAAGGTACAGCCCCCACTGAATAGTTTTCATCTTGTCTTAGAGGGGTCTGGTGAAAAGAGATGGGGATAAAGAAAAAGGACTGTATGTTTTACTCTAAGAATTTTATAGCTTTAATTCTTTTATCCATTTTTAGTTCATTTTCATATACCGTGTAAACTATGGGTCCAGCTTGCCCATTCTTTGTTAGGGCAAGTGTCTTTATACTTCTAAGTCCCTTTGTCCCTACCTGCAAATTAAAGGGGAAAATACCATATTGCTGTGATATTGACAGATCAGGTCTTGCATGCAAGGAGCCTAGAACTAGGCCCAGCACTCAACTTTGAGTAGCTGCTGAGATGACCCCACAGCCTCTACATCTTTGCTACAGGGTGCTGTGCCGTTCCTGGTCAGTGCGACTTCTGGCACCACCGTACTGGGTGCATTTGATCCCCTGGAGGCAATTGCTGATGTATGCCAGCGTCACGGGCTGTGGCTGCACGTGGATGTGAGTGGGGCTTGGGCTTGGGGGTGGGATGGACTGAGAGCCAAGGTCAAGGCCCATATTGTTCCTTATACTGCACAGGCTGCCTGGGGTGGGAGTGTCCTGCTGTCGCAGACACACAGGCATCTTCTGGATGGCATCCAGAGGTGAGTAAGGCCCCTTTCTCCTGAATCCCATCTTCAAATCCTTGATCCAGAGGATAGTCATGGTTGAAGGATTTTAAGATGGGGGTGGGGGTGGGATAGGAGCAGTGGGTGTGGGTTGGTGACATGGTCGAATGGGCTGGGAGTCTTCCTGACTGCTGGGGTGAAGTTGAGACTAAAGGTCCTTCTTTGGAGGTCTTGAAGAGTGGGAGGGGCTCTAGCTGGCAGCTTGAAGAGGGGCCAACTGATCAGACTCTGTTATGCTACACCGAGGGCTGACTCCGTGGCCTGGAATCCTCACAAGCTCCTCACGGCAGGCCTACAGTGCTCAGCTCTTCTTCTCCAAGATACTTCGGTGGGACAGCCTCTGGCCTAGCCCCTGGCCTAGCTCTGACCCTGTTACAGCCCTACCTGTCACTCTGGAGTTCTGCCTTTTCCCCCTACCCCATCCTAGAGAGGGCTCAGGGCTTGCTGTATTCTCTTTACCATCCTATCTGAAACTGAATATCTGCAACTACCCTAATCCCCTATGTTGGGTTCCCTCCTCCCTCGGTGGCTTTCCTTTATGCCAAGGAAAATCAGTTTCTAGCTTGAAGTTGAAATAGGAAGGATCCTGGGTAGAGTTTGGGAAGAACTCTGGGTGTTGTGAGAAAATCAGAAGATGGGGTCTGAGTCAGCTGGCAGCATCTCATCAGTGCTGCTTATCTCCCAGGAAAGAAATGGGTGGACTAGGCTAAGAAGTGACCCTATGCAGCTCCAGAGGAAAGCCTCAGCATGGACTTGTGGGATCTGACAGGCTCCCTACCCCTGCACAGAACCTACTCAAGCGCTGCCATGGGTCCCAGGCCAGCTACCTGTTCCAGCAGGACAAGTTCTACGATGTGGCTCTAGACACAGGAGACAAGGTGGTGCAGTGTGGCCGCCGTGTCGATTGTCTGAAGCTGTGGCTCATGTGGAAGGCACAGGGCGGGCAGGGGCTGGAGCAGCGTGTCGACAGGGCCTTTGCCCTCGCTCGGTAGGAGTGGGAGGGGGTCCTAGTCCTCCTACCTTGAGGTCTGCCCCCTCCCTCTTTTCCTGCTTTCAGGGTTACCCTGACCCCACTCACCACTCACTCTCTTGGTGTTTCTCTTACTCATTCTCCATTCTCTGGGTCTTTGCATATCTAATCACCCAACTATTTTTTCTACAATCTTCTGTTTCTGAGTTTTCTCTTCCATCTGATTTTTCCCTATCTGTTTATAGGTACCTGGTAGAGGAAATAAAGAAGAGGGAAGGATTTGAGTTGGTCATGGAGGTATGACACCATGCTGCCCTCTACTAATCCACCCCAGCCCATCCCCAGCCTATCCTACAATCCAGATGGTCAACTGGGGAAGTAGGGTCAGTGAGAGGCAAAATGGCCCTCCTTCCTCAGCTCAGATCTTCCTCTTCCTCATTCCTCCCAGCCTGAGTTTGTCAATGTGTGTTTCTGGTTCGTGCCTCCCAGTCTGCGGGGAAAACAGCAGAGTCCAGATTACAGTGAAAAGCTGGCTAAGGTAAGCTTTCTCTTTCTTGCTCCTTGTAACCCAGTTCAGGGAACTGATGTAGCTGAAGTGCTTTTGCCCCCTGGTGGCTATGAGCAGTATGGCAGTGCCCTTTCCTGTTCCTTTGCTCCTGACATGAGGCTATGGACTGGGAGAAAATACCAACTTCTCTCTTTCACAGTGGTGGTGAGGGGGAAGTAGGTATGTTAATGGAAAGTAAGAATAACAGAAGTCACCAGTGTGCAAGCAAATGCACACTCTTATGCTGGGCCTCTCCTGGAGCCTAGGCCCCAGGATAGATGTTGTTGTGAAGTGGCATCGAGTTGGTTCCAATCTTAGCAATCCCTATATAAGGTTTCCTGAGGAGCAGCTGGTGAGTTTGAACTGCTGACCTTTGCAGTTCAAACAGCTTTGCAGTCTGGCGCATTAACCCACAGCGCCACAAGCAGGATTCCCATATGAGGTAGAAAATAACAGAAGAGCTTTACTACTGATGCTAAGGACCAAGTAACTAAACAAGACCAGTCCAGGCAGGCTTCCTAGAGGCAATGAGGTAGGTCATGTTCTAGTCTCTAAGTATAGATCAGCATTAGACGTTGCAGATAATCCCAAAGGAAAAACATTTTTTTGTCATTTAAGGAGATTTTAATGTTCTTTCAGAAAAATAGGGGTACCTAGTCCAAGGCAGTTTTGTAAATTACATGTTAGAGTGCAGATGAAGAAAATTACAGGAATTAAAAGAGGGGTGAAGAACGTGTTAAGGATGACTAAAGCTTGGAGCTAGACAAGCTAGCAGTGTTTGGAACCAGGAGAAAGTCAGGATTTGGGAGAAAAGTATAGCTTTTTTGTTGATAGGAGAAATGAGGAAAAAAGCAGAGGGCAGAATAGACCATGTGCTTCTGGAAAAACTAACCAGGGAAAACCCTTTGGATCGCAAAAGTCAGATCTGCATTGATTTGGGGACTGACTCAACAGCAGTTAACAATGACAACAGAACAGTCCAAGGAGGATGGATGTAGATAAAAGGTAAACTGGGAATATGGTCAGGGCTCGAGCAATGAGGCTTCCCTAGGAAGATGGCCAGATAGGGAGGAAAAGCACTTTGGGGTAGTGGAGATAAGTAGGAAACCAGTCCACTCCTCACCTGACCTCAGACTGCTTTCCCACAGGTGGCCCCTATGCTCAAGGAACGCATGGTGAAGGCAGGCTCCATGATGATTGGCTACCAGCCCCATGGGGCCCTGGGTAACTTCTTCCGTATGGTTGTGGCCAACCCCATGCTTACCCAGGCTGATATAGACTTCCTCCTGAATGAGCTTGAACGACTAGGCCAGGACCTGTAAGCCTCCTGCTTTTGGCTTCTGGCCTTGACCCTACCCCTCATCCTCAATGAGTCTCTGCATTCCTTTCCTGTGCTCTCAAGAACAACCTTTCCTTCTGGAAAACAAAGTCGCCATAGCAATATTTATATACATTGTCCCACTAAATCCTGTACTAAACATTTGATGTTGTTTGTTGCTGTCAGATCTATTCTGACTCACGGTGACCCATGTGTGCAGAGTAAAACTGCTCCATAGGGTTCTCAAGGTAATGGAATATAAAAAACAAAAACAAAATCAAGCCCATAATCTATCCAAATGGTGAAATGTTATTCTGCCCTTAAAATTAATGTTTAAAAAAGAGTTTTTATTGATATGAGAAAAAATGCCCTTAATAATATATTGAAAAAACTGGCTATAAGATTTTATATACATACAGTAATATCTGAATTATATTTTTAAAATCACATAGGAAAAGACTGATGAAATGAAACACACCAAAATGTTGCTAATTTTCTTTGGGATGGGATAATGGGTTGTTTTAACATCTACTTCTTTATGTCTTTTGTGCTTCTGTCACCCATTAGATAAAAAATGCATATTACCTTTACAATAGGAAAATAATAAAGTTAAAAGTTCAGTTATATTCTTTTGGTATGTTATGAAGTTTGTTATCTTTAAGCTCAACCAAACAGTGGAGAAGTCAACTATTTTTTTAATGGAAAAAAAAAAGACCACAGGGGTATTATGTACAAGAGAATATAAAGATAGGAATTTTTTCCCAATAATCTTTAGTGAGAGGGCAAAGACTGAAAGTGAAGTCACTCTAAAATTAATTGTTCTTTATGGAGCAAAGAAGATTGAAGAAAATCAAAGGCTCAAGGAAACAATTAATCCAAAGGACTAATGGACCATGTGAACTGCAGCCTCTACTCCATAGAGACCAGAAGAAATAGAGGATGCCCAGATACCGCTACTGACTGCTCTATCAGGATCACAGTAGAAAGTTCTAGACAGAGAAGAAGAAAAAAAAAAAAAACGTAGGAGAGTATTTCAAAACATAGAATACTACATTTACTAGCCTGATGGAGACTAGTGAAATCTCTGAGATTGTGGCCTTTAGACACCCACCAAGCCTGGAAGTGAACTCACCCCCAGGAATCACATGTCAGCCAAATAATAGAGAGGCCTATAAAGTCAATAATAATATCAGGAGGAATGTACTCGTCAATACAATCAACCATATTAGACCAAACGGGCTGCATTTCCCCGCAAAACAAAGTTCAGAAAGGGGCAGGTAAGAAGGGTAAATGGAAAGGAACCATGGGAGGGAGAAGAAAGTGTGTGGCTACATTGAGGGGATTGCAACCAGTGTCATGAAACAAAATGCGTATAAACTGTTGGATGGAAAACTACTATGCTCTGTAAACATTTGCCCAGACTACAGTTTTAAAAAATTAGTTGTACTTTAGTGATAGTGAAACAAAATAATCACTATTTTATCTTGAGAGTAGCCCATGTCCGTTTATCATTCTTGAAAAATCCTTCCACACACAAGAATTTTCCTTCTGTGATAAAACAACAGAAAGCAAGTTAAAAAGAAAATAAAACCATAAACTAAACCACTGTTTAAATGTCCTGTGATTTTGCTACTGTCTTACATAAAAACCATCTACTGAATACTTAGAATCCTGGGCTGGTATCCTTTTCTGTCCCTTTTTGGTAAAGGCATTCAGCTATACAAGCTATTGAGGACAAGTTACAAGCCTACCAGAACTTGTTATATCTACTTCCCAAAACCATCATTTATGAAAGCAATAAATGGTCATGTAAAAGTCACACAGACTTAATTGAAGCAAATAAAGACTGTACAAACCATAGTGAAAGACTATCCAAGTTGCAAAATCAATTTTCTTAACCATTTGGGGTTTTTGTATTCATAAGTTACTAATAAGTACTCAAGAAACTTGTTATACATGGTATTTTAATTTCTCTTAAATAATAAAATACTAAAAAATATTCATAATTTGAAATTCAAGCCCTAATCTTAAATGATTCTATATACTTATAAAATGTCTCAAATATAGTAAAAAAGCAAACAAACAAACAAAATCCTTATTTCAACTTAAAGCAAAGTCAGGAAGTAAAAAGAACAAACTTCAAATGCTTTTTATCATCTCCACTTGAGAAATATTTTTAAGAGAATGCCAGAAAGACAGGACATAAAATCAATCACCTATTCCCCCCCCCCCCCAAGTTCATAAAACCGTTGTTTTTCTTTTCCCAAAATGCAACCTCAAAATCTCTAGATTCAATTATCCGAATCTATCTTTCTGACTCTCCATTCCTCTCCCCCATCTCTTTTTTTTTGGCAGATAATAAAAGTTCAATTCATATTTGTCATTACTGTTTTTCCCCCCCACTGACCAGAGCAACCAATTGGACACACCAGAGTCTTGGGTGGGTTCTAAGAACTTAAGCAGAAAGACAGAGCCATTGAAGTTTATGAGCAAGCTTGTGTTCATTTGGGTTTTCTGAGAGTAGCCACCAAGTGAAATTTATTGAAATCTATCGGGGGAAAGACCTACAAAGAATAAAGGGGAGAGAGAACAGGAATAGTTGGGAAAACCTTCAGCCTAGGTGAAGAGAGACAGGGAATGAAGGAGGGCTGAATGGCAGCCCTGAGGAAGCCTTTGCTAAGACTGCCAGAGAGAGGAGACATGCATTAGGTAGGAGTGGCCAGACTCCAGTGCCCTAACCATGCTCAGTTCTGGTCTGGAGCTGCCTGGGTCTCTCTTCCATCATTTCATAACTTCCTGCTCTCAAATAATTTAAAATTTAACACCAGTCATCCTTTAACTAAGATTTAGTGACAACACACCAGCTGCTCCATTGGAGAAAGATGTAACAGTCTGCATCTGTGAAGCTTTATAGCTTTGGGGTAAATGGGGTACTTGTTTGGTTGTTTTTTTATTGTAAATTGAGTGAAGGTTTACAGACAAGATCATAAATTTTATATTCAACCAATCATAATACTTTGTTTCATCTCAATGATTGCAGTCCCTTCCATGTAACAACAGTTACCCCACTTCCTCCCTGTGGTTCTTACTTCTATTCTACCTTCCTTCCCAAGCCCTCTGAACTTTGTCCTTAAGTAAATGCTGCCCTTTTGATCTTGAATGATTGACCATTATGTGGTAAACATACCTTATTAGTGTGGCTATCCTCTCTATATACCTAGTTACCAATTGGCTGAAAATTGGGCCACAAGGGTGAGTTCCTTTCCAGACCTGAAGGATGGCCAAGGGCCATAGTCTACTCCAGTCTCTTTCTGGCCATTAAGCCCAGCCTTTATATCACTTCCTTTTAAATTGTTATCTGGTACTTAACTAGCCAATAGTCAGTTGCCTATCAGTTGATCTGAATCATGGTAACCTATATATTTCAGAGTAGAATAGTGTTCCATAAGGTTTTCATGACTGTGACCTTTCAGAAGTAGATTGCCAGGTCTTTCTTCCAATGCAACTCTGAGTGAGTTCAAACTGCTAACTTTTCAGTTAGCGCCTAGTGTCTAGCTATAATCATTTGTGTCCCAGAGGTTGTGTCGTTTGCTGTACTAAGAAAAACCCAAAGCCACCACTTTAAAGAGAGGAAGTGATATTCCCTGAGAGCCCCACACAGTAGTAGCAGAGAGAATGGGAGGTAACCTGATTTTATGCTTTCCTAGACTAATATTTTGTCAGTTATTAGGAGCCAGTTCTGACATGTTAGAGGGATCCAGTCAGTCTGATAACCTAGCTTTGGAAATATTACTGGAGTTCATTTTTAGCAAATTCTCCAGTGCCAGCATAATTAGATGGTGTATTTCTTTAGTTTGTAGCATGTTATCTTAAACTTTTTGTTAAAACCACATATTCGCTCAGGTGAAGTGCCTTTAATGTCAACTGGAGGTGGGAAAAAGAAGATACAAATCATCAGTTTCAGGAATTTGAGAAATACAACACTAAAGGAATAATAAGGAAACAAGCTTATGCAAATCAATTCCACAACTTAGATGAAATAGACAATTAAAAAAAAAAAAATAATAAGCTACCAAAGTCTACTCAAGAAAAAAGTGGTAGGTAGGGATTTAGAATAAGATGACATACTAGGTAGACACACTACACAGACCCACTACGACAAAAATATGGGAGATCAAATGAAACAGACAGATTAAAATCCTGGGATCCCAAACTTCAGAGGAAAGGTTCAAGATGTCAACTGAGCACTTAGTGGGAGGTGAAGCTGAGCAGGGTCAGTGAAAGAAGGAAAGTGACTGGTGAATAGTTGGCTGTTCAAAAGTGGCCCTGGTGTCTTGAACTTTTGTGAGTAGTTTTGGTGATAGATGGCAACCGGAAAGCTGCAATTCTTTTACCCCTGTTCCTCTGGTGATCAGCCAGCCCCACCCTCATCCACCTCCAGCTCAGACCCTGCTCTCCAGGAATTCAGAGCTAGTCAGTTGTGAGCTGTACTGTGTGCTAGTGTGAGGCAGGGGCTAGCAGTGCCACCTCGGTGGCTGTATTTAGGCAGGCTCAGCTTCAGGTCTACAGAACCCACAGAGACACCAGACTAACATTAATCTAGCAGAAGCCCTCACAACCAGCCACCCTACCCCATTAAGGGCCTCCACAAAGTTCCAGATTGAGTGTCCTGAACATAGATAACACCTAGACTTTACGGAACTCCATCTGGGGCCAGGAACTCTACTATCACATCCTTCTGGCATCCATCTCCTGAACTCCTTGGCTGGCAGGAGTCCATCCCCCACCCCCTCTGAGTTTTTTCCTCTTTGGGTTCAAAAGCTGTACTGGATTTTTGTTTTGGGTTTCTGTTCTTTTGTTGTTTCATTGTTTTTGTTTATTTATCTTCTCTTTTCCACCCCTTGAATTTTATGTTTTCTATCACTGCATTCATTTTTTTCTTTTGTTTCTCAGTTCTCGTTCTTATTTCCTTTTGATCTTTCTTTATTACTATCTTGTCTTTATATCTTCCCTCTTTTTATTTTAATGTAATTTTTTTTTAATTTTTAATTTTTTTAAATTTATTGTGAATTGAGTGAAAGTTTACAGGACAGATGATCAGTTTTACATTTAATAAATTGTATACTTGCTTCATTACAATGATTGCAATATTCTCCATTACCATCAGTTAACAACATTTACCTCTATTAGTTTTAACTCTTGCATACCTCTTTTTGCCTCCCACTACCTTCATCTTTCCTGTTAACTTCCCTTTTGTTGTATATTACCTGCCTGTCACCCATATTAACATGTGTTTACCCTCTAGACTGTGAATAATTTTCTAACCCAGCCCTGACCATCATAGAAAACCTTTTCTTGGAATTTCTGGAAAATGGTAGGGCCCTAAGATGGTGGACTTGGCAAACCTATTACACAGACTTTTACAACAAAGATTTGAGAGACAAAATAGACGCAGATGAAAATTCTGGCACCCTGAACTTCAGAAGAAAAGCTACCGGTAGATGGAATGCTTGCTTTGGCAGGAGAGGAGCCACACCAGTGTGGGGTGTGGGTCGACTGTGCCTCTTTGGTGCACTAATTTAGTGCCTGGATACAGGAGAGTTCGCTTCCAGACCTACAAAACCAGCAGAGACACCAGACCAGCATTTAACAAGCTACCTTGACCCTAACTGTGATCTTAACAGACACAGAAACCAGCTCCACCAAGTGACCCCACAAACTACTTCCAGATTGAGTACTCATAACATAGATCACACCAAGGCCAATAGGAACTCCATCTAGGGCCAGGAACTTCAGTCACATCCCTTCCACAGCTACCTGGTGAGCTCTTTGAATTGCAGGAACCCCCAAAGATTTCTCCCCTCCAGGTCCAACAACTGCACTGTTTGCTTTTACAAATATGACATCACCCACAATGCCTTGGAGACAACAGATAATTTTAACCCCCACAAAAAAGCCAGAGAATTGCTCAAACAAATGACCCAAGATGCACAACCAGAAAACGTTTCTGAGGAAGGAAAGGTAATGGAACTAACTGAAAAAGAATTCAAAAGAATGATAATTAGGTACCTTCAGAGGGTTAATGGATTGAAGAGAACAAGGAGGACACAATAAAAACTTCAAAAGAATTCAGGAAAACACTACAAGAAAAAATAGGCAAAATAAATGCAAATTTTGAAACAATACAAAACCTGCAGTTAGAGATCCAGAAGGTTAATACTAAGATCTCAGAAATGGACAGTACATTGAAGGGGCAAAGGAGTAGATGCAAAGCAATGGAATCTTAAATTAGTGAGCAAAGATAAATCTCTTAGTAGTATGCTAGAAGAACAATCAGAAAAAAAGAATGAAAAAATCCAAAGAAAGCCTAAGAGTTATGTGGGACACTATGAAGAAGAATAACTTATGAGTGATCTGAATTCCACAATAGGAAGAGACAAGCACAGAAAAAACTGTTAAAGAGTTGTTGGAAGAAAACTTCCCTAGCATCATGAAAGACAAGAAAATAAGTATACAAGAGTCTGAACAAACCCCAAACAGGACATATCCCAAAAGAAAATCACCAAGACTTCATAATCAAACTTTCCAAAATCAAAGACAAGGAAAGAATCCTGAGAGCGGTTCAGGAAAAACAAACAGTTACCTACAAAGGAGAACCAGTAAGGCTCAGCTCTTGATTTCTCAGCAGAAACCATGCAGTTGTGAAGGCAATGGGATGGCATATGCAAAATTCTGAAAGAAGAAGATTACCAACTAAGAATCATATGCCCAGCAAAGCTGTCCCTCAATTATGACTGAGAAATTAGAACATTTCCTGATAAGCAGAAATTAAAGGAATTTGTAATGACCAGACCAATTTTGCAGAAAATGTTAAAGGGTATTCTTTGGACTGAGAACCAACAACAGCAGACCACAATCTGAGATTTCTATATATGACACATCACTCAGAATTCAATTCAGATATAGAAGTATTTGAAATAAAATAAACCTACAAGACTGAAAATAGGGAACCAGAGATATCAATGTATAATGAAGTCAACTACAAAGCATAAAAAGGTAATAGTGTAGATACAGAACTTCGAAATGGCAAGGAAATTAAGTAGATTTCAAGATAAAACTGACTGTTTTAAACAGGGAAAAAATAAATTACAGGGTCACCTCAAAGAACACACACTTGCACAACAAAATTAAAAAAAGGAAAATCAGAAAGATTTAGTAAACATTACTACAACACAAATGAAAAGAAAACCCACAAACAAAGAATTCAGCAGCATCACAAAAACACAGAAAAATGGCATCAATTCATACCTATTAAGAATTACATTGAATTAAATAGATTAAATGTACCAGTCAAGAGATATAAAGAGCACAATGGATAAGAAAACAGGATCCTTCAATATGGTGTCTACAAGAGACATGTCAAAAAGATGGAAACAGCCTAAATGCCCATCAACAGAAGAATGCTTAAACAAACTTGGTACACACACACAATGGAATACTACAAAACCTTGAAGAACAATGATGAAAAATAACGTAAAACACCTCACAACATGGTTGAACTTGGAGGACATGCTAAGTGAAATTAGTATATCATAAAAGGACAAACACTGTATGAGAACAATGTTGTAAAAGTTTTAGAAAACTTTTTTTTTTTTCTTTTTTCAATTCTATACCAAAATCTTGTTTATTGAAGCAAAAGTGTCAAAGTGTCTGGTCATATCGGAAGCCATGGATACACACCTTGAGATGTCAAATTCCCTTTTGCTGCCTCTCCATAAACTCTTTTTTTTTTTTTTTTAGAAAACTTTTTTTTTTTTTAATTAACAATCTATGATTGTTGAGTATTAAGGGGAGGGAGGAAGGAAAATTATTCATGAGCTACAGGGGAGACTTATTTTAACACGGGTGACAGGCATTATACAGCAAGAAGGAGGTTAGCAAAGATGAAGGTAGTGGGAGACACAGGGAGGAATGCAACAGTTAAGTGAATAGCGGTAAATGTTGTTAACTGTTGGTATGTAGAGAGATTAAAACCATGTAATAAAGCAAAGTATGTGCTTTGTTGAATATAAAATTGATCATCTGCCCTGTAAACCTTCACTCAATTCAAAATAAAAAGTTAAAAAACAAACGACACCTTTTCTTAAAATTTTACAACATTGGGCTCATACAATATTTGTCCTTTTGTAATTGTCTAATTTCGCTCAGCATAATGTCCTCCAGGTTCAGTCATGTAATGAACTTTTTCACAGATCTTTATTTTTCAATGTTGTCTAGTATTCCATTGTATGTATGTATCAATGCTTGTTTAACCATTCTATTGATGGACATTCAGGCTGTCTCCATCTTTTGATATGTGTATTCTAGACAGCATATTGAATTGAAGGATTGTTTTCTTGTCTATTCTGCTACCCTATCTCTCTCTTTTTTTTTTTTAAGGTCACTGACTTTATTGATTTAAAAAACTTTATAAGGACAGTGACTGTTCTACCAAAAAGGAGCCAAATGGCCTAAGAATAGACAGAGGTGAAGGTAAGAGTGAGGGAAGGGGCTGGGAATCTATTAGGGAATGCTGGTAACTGTCATTAGGGAACTGGCAGGAAAAGGAGACAAGGGGAAGTTGTGGAAGAGTGAGAATTCCACAAAGTCTGAAATGGTGAGGGGAAAGAATTTCTAAGAGGCCCTGGAGCACATTGGAGGTGAGTATGACAACAGCAAACTTGTCCTTTGCAGAGGACAGGGGAGGAGTCCCCACTCCACCACACTCTGGAGACCCAGGCTTGAAGGGGCGGGGAGGCGGCTCCCCAGGCAGCATCACAAGAAGGCACCACACCACTTTCAAAGGCACCCAAAGCACTTTAGGACTGATTGGCATCGGTGCCATACATGTCCTTGAGTCATTCTCAGAAAGGATCATCCAGAAGCTGCCCAAGGACCACATATGCCTTGTCAAAACTCTTCTCCTTGAGCTTCTTGCCCAGGACTTCACCAGTCCCAGCCAGGCTCCTCACTGGCTTTTCCGCCATGGGCTCTGCCACGAAGTCTTGGTATTTTAGGGACGTTGTCGTCTTGATAGGATTTAATCAGAAGCTTACCCATCTACCCTCTGTCTCTTGACTGATCCATTTAATCCATTTACATTCAGTGTAATTATCAATAGGTATGAATTTTTGCTGTTATTTTTCTGTGGTGTGCTGCTGGTTTCTTTGTTCCTAGTTCATTTTGCTTGTGTTTTCATTTTCATTTCTGTTGTGTTAATGTTTACTAAATCTTTTTGATTTTCCTCTTTTTACTTTGATGTGAAAGTATATTAATTTTCTTTGAGGTTACCCTGTAATTTATTAATTCTTTCCTGTCTAAAATAGTTGTTTTATCTTGAAATCGACTTGACTTCCTCAGCATTTGAAAATTCTGTCTCTATTCTGTATCACTGTTCCCTCCTTTAGCTTTGTAATTGACTTCATTATATGTTGATATCTCCGTTTCTGTATGTTCAGTTTTATAGGTTTGTTTTACTTTGAACACTTCTGTATCTGGATTGAGTTCTGGATGGTGTTATGTACGGTCATCTCAGGTTGTTGTCTGCTGTTGTTGGTTCTCAGTCCAAAGAACACCCTTTAATATTTTTTGTAAAGGTGGTCTGGTCATTACAAATTCCTTTCATTTCTGTTTACCTGGAAATGCCCTAATTTCACCTCTGTATGTGAGGGGCAGCTTTGCTGTATATACGATTCTTGCCTGGCAATTTTTTTCTTTCAGAATTTTATATATGCCATCCCATTGCTTTCTCACC
>NW_006408656.1:2951912-2952667 GCF_000296735.1 Chrysochloris asiatica
TTAAAAAAAACATTTTTTAAACCCCACAAAAATCACACAGGAGTGGCGATTTTAATATCCGATAAAATACACCTTAAATCAAAAACTAGCATAAGAGACAAGATTATATCATGATTAAAGGGTCAATTGAACAAGAGGACATAACCATAAAAATATGCTCCCAATGAAAGAGTCTCAAAATACATAAATGAATAGAACTGAAGAAAGAAACAGACAACTCTACAATAATAGTAGGAGAATTTAGTACACGACTTTCAATGAAGGATAGAACAACTAGAAAGAAACTCAACAAAGACAATAACACAATTAACCAACTTGACCTTATATACAGAGCATCCAATCCAACAACAGCACAATGTACATTCTTTTCCAGTGCACATGGAACATTCTCCAGAATAGACCATATGCTAGACCACAAAGGCAAACCTTAATAAATTTAAAAACATCAAAATACTGCAAAGCATCTTCTCAGATCACAACATTACAAAATGAGAAACCAACAATAGGAATATCAAGAAAAAATATGTAATATATGGAAACTGAATAATACCCTGCTTAAAAGCTACTGGGTAATAGAACAAATAAAAAATCAAATAAAAAAATGTATTGAACCAAACGAAAGTGAAAATACAACTTACCAAAACATTTGGGACACAGCAAAAGCGGTTCTCAGAGGGCAATTTATAACAATAAACACATCCAAGTAAAGAATAAACACCTTAACCCAACATTTTCAACAAGTAGGAAAAGAGCAA
>NW_006408656.1:2958555-2962557 GCF_000296735.1 Chrysochloris asiatica
AATCTGATGAACTAGATATTTGCTTATGCATGCAGTAATCAAAATTCCAACCCGAATGGAAGGATTCTTCATATCAAAGAACACCCTTGTTTCCTCAGTATACAGGGTTGATAGGGGAGGGAAGTTTAGATATTGTCTATCAAAAATGGGTGTGGAGTTATAAAGGCATGAAGTGACTTTCATGAGTGTGCTTAGTTTCAGAATGAGGGGGTTAAGTTAGAATCCCACTGAATAGTTTCCCACTTTTTCAGATGGATCTGATGAAAGGGGCTGGGGGATGATGGTGATAGGATTTTATGATCTAGTTGTGAGTAATTATTAGTAGGATTAATTGTGATGATCACAACTACAATTGTAGAAGATGTGTAACTAAAAGGGGAGAGTAGTTAATCTTTCATTTCAAGAACAGACAATACCAAGACCATCAAGAAGGAAGAACATGAGATTTCTACCCTTGAAAAGTGGCGGCAGCAGAGGCAGTGGCATGAGAGTTACAGCAGCTTTGGGTTCTAGGCTTATGGACTGAGTAAGGCTGTGTGCCTGAGGGCAGGAGGCTGGCTTTCAGAATGTGCCCTTTGGACATCTAAATGAATATATATTTTTTGTTTTGTATGTGTACATCAAATATTTTTGCTTTGTTTATTTGTGGAAATATAAGATGTAAATGGGGAGCCACAAGGAGGAAGTAGGATAACTGTTGTTGCAGGGAGAGATTGTGTATAATTGGTTGAATGTAAAGTTGATGATCTTGTCTGTAAACCTTCATTCAATTCACAATAGAAAGTCAAAAGCAAACACAACAGTAAGATGGTAGATTAAACCAGATTAATAATCATATTGTAAATGATCTGAAGGTTCCCACATGGCACAAATGGCTTGCACTTGACTGGTAAGCAAAATATTGGCAGTTCAATCCACCAGCAGCACTGAAGAAGAAACAGACCTGGCAATTTGCTCCCATAAAGATTATATCCAAGAAAATTCTATGAGTGGTACTACTCTGTAACCTATATTGTTGTTGTAGTTAGGTGCCATTGAGTTGAGTTGGTACCAACTCACAGCAACCTTAGGCACAACAGAATGAAACACTGTCTGGTCCCTCACAATTGTTGTTACACTTGAGCCCACTGTTGGGGGTGTCCCTTTTTTTTTTTTTCGCTAACCCTCCACTTTACCAAACATGATGTCGTTCTTAGGGACTGGCCCCTCCTGATAATATGTCTGAAGTATGAGTGACGAAGTCTTGCCATCCTGGCTTCTCAGAAGCATTCTGGCTGTACTTCTTCCAACACCTATTTGTTTGTTCTATTGGCAGTCCATGATATCCTTAGTATTCTTCTCCAGCACCATAACTCAAATGCATCAATTCTTCTACAGTCTTCTTTGTTGTCATATGCATGTACTAGCATGTGCTGGTATTTTCAAACTGCTGGCCTTGAGATACTTTACAGTTTACAGTTTACAGTTTACCACACATTCAAGAAATAAATAATGCCAATTCTATACAAATTATTTCATAAAATTGAAGAGAGGGGAATACTTCCCAACTCATACGCAGCATTACTTTGATACCTGCAGTGTGATGGGTCAATTTTATATGGCTTTTCTTGCCATGGTTTTGTAACTCCCACCAAATGATTGGCTGTAAGTATGCAAATGAGGTGCTTATGGCCCACCAAAGGGATTGAACAGCTTGCTAATAATGCAAATAAAGTACATGGCACACTTGTAAGGGATGTTGTTAGGTGCCATTGTGTCAGTTCTGACACATAGCAACCCTGTATAGGGTTTCCAAGGAGTGGTTGGTGAGTGAATCGTCAATCTGTGGTTCAAACAGGCCTTGGGGTCCAGTGCTTTATCCCACAGTACCACACCATGACTCCAAATAAGGTATATTGAACCCTATTCAGGGGATTGGTCAGTTTTATCATCTTTCTGGGGTCCTGGTGTGGCACTGTGGGCTAATGCGTCAGACAGCAAAGTAATTTGAACTGCAAGGTTGGTGGTTCAAGCTCACCAGCTACTCCTTGGAAACCCTATGTTGTTAAGTGCCGTTGAGTCAGTTCCGACCCATAGCGACCCTGTACAGGGTTTCCGAGGGTGTAAATCTTTACAGGAGTAGAAAGCCTCATCTTTCTCCTGCGGAGTGGCTGGTAGTTTCGAACCGCTGACCTTAAGGTTCGCAGCCCCATTCGTAACCACTACGCTACCAAACCCTATACAGGGTCACTAAGGGTCAGAATCGACTTGACAGCACTTAACAACAACAAATCATCTTTCTAGGCTTAAAATGAGCCATCCTAGAAGTGGGAAGGGGGTACTTCACTACCTCCAAGAAAGAAGAAGAGGAGGGCATAGTTTGCTTTCAGGATCCCTACACTAAGAACCTCCAAGACCCAGGAAACAGACAGAGCTGCAACACTGGAGAAAGTGAGGGAGATGGTGAGAAACAGCAGCAGCAGGGAAATGGCAGCAGCAGAGAAAGCAGAACTGGGAGACCAGTACAAGAAGGCGAAGTGGACTTTCTGGCCTCTGTATTAAGAGAGCTGATTGCCTTTGGGCAAAAGGCTTCCTAGCAGAGTGGGGTGCCGCCACAAACTTGTTGTTGTTAAGTACCATGGAGTTGGTTCCCACTCATATTGGCAGAGCTAAAATACTTTGTGTGATGGTTCCGGTTTTGTGTCAATTTTACTGGACCAGGATTGTCAGTTTGGCAGTTGAGATACAGTTATGACCCATGATAAGATCTAATATAATGTAATTAACTTTATTAAAAGGTCTGCTATGAGCAGACAGTCAATTGAAGGGAAGCCTCCTCAGGGTGTGGCCTGATTCTAATATACTGGACACTCAGGCAAGGCTTGCTTGCTCTCTGCTGGATTTGGATCTTGCATGTGGCTCGTCCTCCAACGTCCAATTCTTTGGACTTGAGCTAGTGGTCTGCTCTATTAACCTGACAATCCTGGGAGTCATCAGCAGCCAGCCTTCTTACCTGGACCTGTGTGCCTGCCTGCTGTCTGACTTGCCTATCTTGGTTCATCAGCCCTGCAGCTATGAAAGTCAGCAGCCTCCAGGCTGACATCTGACTAATGGACTTGAGACTTGCCCAACTCTACAACTAAGTGAGCCATTTTCTTAATAAAAACCTCTCTTTATACATACATATATAAGATTCACTGGTTTTGCTTCACTAGAAAACCCGACCTAGGACACTTTGTAACACTTACCCAGGGAGGGCAAAGGCCAAGTCAAGAAGAGGGGCCAAAGGCCAGAAGAGGCCTGCCTGCACGTGTGGCCTAGAAGAGCTTGTCCTGATTGAAGTCCTTGCTGATTCCGAATTGTAACCTGTTACTTTGTTAGTAACCCCATAACCAGGACTATTGTCTGTGAGTTCTCTGCGGCCAAATAAGGTTACATTATCGGTTCCAGGTGGACATGAATTTTGAAGGAACATTATCTAGCCCATTGTACTTATTAAATTCGCTTATTTAAGGAATTATTCATTTGCTCTTAAAGATTCCATAGATATCCATGTAATCTGTGAATAAAGACAGGTTTTATCTTTTCCTTTCCAATCATGATGCTTTCTGTTTCTTTTTCTTGCCTTATTGTACTAGTTAGAATTTTTAATACAAAGTTCAATATAAGTAGTGAGAACAGATATCTTTGTTTTACTGTTATCTTAGGAAGAAAACATCAGACTTCTACACTAAGTATGTTAACTACAGGTTTGTCATAGATATACTTTATTGGGTAAAAAAGTTCCTATCTATTACTAGTTTTTATCAAGAATGGATATTTAATTTGTCAGATGTCTCTTAAGCATCTTTTGAGATCTTCATATATGTTGTTGTTGTTGGTACTGACCCTTAGCAACATTATGCACAGCAGAACGAAACACTGCCCGATCCTGGGCCAACCTCACTACAGTTGCCACACGTGAGTCCATCGATGCTGCCACTTGGCCAATCTATCTTGTTGGGGGTCTTCCTCTTTTTCTTT